>NW_021621113.1:1994106-2013679 GCF_004785775.1 Grammomys surdaster | reverse complement strand
TCGAGACAGGGTTTCTCTGTATAGCCCTGGCTGTCCTGGAACTCACTCTGTAGACCAGGCTGGCCTCGAACTCAGAAATCCGCCTGCCTCTGCCTCCCAAGTGCTGGGATTAAAGGCGTGCGCCACCACCGCCCGGCGTATGTTTCTCTTTTTCTCATCTGTAAAATGGAGATCACCTAGCAAGCTACTCCTGAGGTTACTATGAAGATTGAGGTCAATGTTCTTGGCACAAACGTCCACTCATGAGGCTGGAAAAATGGCTCAGTGATTAAGAGTGTTGGCTGCTTCTCTGGAAGACCTGGGTTCAAGTCCCAGCATATACATGGAGGCTAACAATATTGTTAACTTCAGTCCCAGGGGATCAGACACTGCTCATACAGGCACTATACAGATGTGGTATACACACACATACACACACACACACGCACGCACGCACACACACGAGACAAACTTTCATTCACATAAAAATAAATAATCTTTAAAAAAATATCCTCTAGCTAGAAGCCAATATTGCAGAGGAACAAAAAAACAGGAAAGAGAATTAGAAGCAACAGATGAGAAGTTGCAATTTCATAAGCCCAATAGATTGGTTGCTTTGGAAAGAATCCATTGCAGAGAGCAGCACTGGAAGAAAGACCAGGTAAAGAATTTTCTGTAAGTGAAGACAAAGAAGCCTTTGGAATGAAAAACACACAATGAGTTCTGAGTAGGGGAAAAATTTCATTCCTAGACATGTTGGAGAGAAATTACAAAACAATAAAGACAAAGGAGAAAGCGTTGAGACCCCACAGAAAAGAAACACCCCAAATAAACGGTATTCTGTCTGAAGCCAATTTTTCAGCAGCAGCAAAAGATGCCAATGTTCTAACAGCTTCGAAGTGGTCGAAGGACAATTACCACCCTGTATTCAGCCAGCAGGGCTTTGAAGACAAAGAAACCATCAATTATCCATGTACTGGATGTTTAGCCATAGTTTACTAAAAAGTGATGCTCGCTTTTCATTTAAATGTAATATTTAAACATTTGCTCAAATAATTTATGAAGGATGAATGTTAGCAAAAAGTCACCAAGACTCTGTCCCTCGCCAGCCAGCTGCAGCACTTGGGAGAGCTGGTCCTGCACCTTGCTTGGGCAGCACAGTAGAGCTGGCCTGGTGGAGGGGGTGCAGGTAAGGCGCCCTAAGGTCGGGCAAGTGAGAGAACACCGGAGAGCTGACTCCACCACTCTTCCCCTCCCCCCACTGCCACCTGTGGTTAGTCCAGAGAGCTGGCCCTGAGGGCATGGGAGCCGGAATGCTAGCCCTGCCCCCCTCACTAGCTGTAGCTCTAAGGAAGAGTACAGTCCCTGCACCTTGCCTGGACAACGGAGTGGAGCTAGCTCTGCATGCGAAGAAGCTGGGGAACCAGCCGTTAGGATGTGAGAGCCAGCCCTTCAAAGACTGCAGCACCTAGAAGAGTGAGCCCTTTACCTTGACTGGGTAGCACAATGGTGCTGGTTCTAGAGGTGTGGGTGCGGGTGAGCCATCCAAAGGGCATGAGAGCTGACCCTACCTCCTGCCAATGATGGATCAGTGCTAGAGAACTGGTCCTGGTCCAGCTCAGCTACCAGATCCAGATCTAAGGCTCTGAGCTGGTCCACCCTAAAATCTGTATCATCTGCTAACGGTTGAGACTCGTGAAAAGGGGTTTGGTTGATCCAAAACTGCAGGATCTCCATGACACAGGCCACAGCAGGATAACCACGAGGACACAGGCCACAGCAGGATAACCACGAGGACACAGGCCACAGCAGGATAACCACGAGGAGTCCCAGTGAGGATCCAGTATTGATGGTGTCACCGGAGCCGGAGATCTCAAACCAGACCAATGACTCATTGCAATGAACATTTGCAAGAGAAGATGTGTGGACAGAGGGATATTCTGTGGGACACACTGTGACACACTACAGCTTCCACAATGAAATGTTTTCTATATTTTCTTTTGTTTGTTCGTGTCTCTTATTATTTTAGGGGAGGTTGCAAGAGCGAAGGTGGATATGAGGAGACACGGGAGATGAGGGGGACTAGGTGGCAAGATACAAAATTCACAAAGAATCAATAAAAAGGTTTCTTTTTAAAGGCTGTTAACCTCACAAAGGGAAGAATTCTCTTCCTGCCAGGATGAAATCACAGGAAGTAGATTTATGTCCCCACCTGGACCGACTAAGCTGGGATAAAATCTGTAGATGATGAATCCCAGACACTCAGGAACAAAGGTCGGTGAGAGAAATCAGATGCGATCCACCCCGCGCACCTGCTGAAGACCTAGAGCAAGATTCCAGCCAGACGGCAGCCCACGCTGGGCTCGATGAGGAGACAGAGCTGGGATTCCAAGGAGGCCGGGGAAGCAGTCTGAAGGACTGAGTAGCACAGAGAGCAGGCTCCATAGTACTGAGTACTGAGTTCACCCACAGCCGAGGAGAGTGCCTGCCATGCCTACCAACCAGAGCAGAAAGTCAGAATTCTTGGGCCTGATAAACCGTGAAGTTAACTTGTGTTTAAGTGCTGATCCTGGCAAACATGTTAAGGCAAATGAAATTTATAGCACCTAGCATCCTGTAAAAAAGATCACTAGATAATAAAAAGGAGAAAAATTCTAGTTATCTTTATGTTTTATTTATTTTTGTCTGTGTGTCTCTAGTGCTGGGGAATCAAACCCTAGTGCTTTGTACATGAGAATACTTCCCTACAGGAAGTGTTAAAGGAAGTTATTTAAACAGGAGAATTCGAGATGCTAGATCCATATAAAGAAATAATAAGCAAACGGAAGTAATAACTATGTGGGCAAAATGGACCGGCTTCAGTTACTTAAATCACCTTAAAATACAATCAACTATTCAAGATTAGGTAATAATACTTGATCACTGTAGTGTTCTAAACAGGAAAAGATACGTGTCAGCAGCTCAGAAGCCAGAGGGGCACAGTGGGACATACTGTCATGAGCTCATGAGCGTTTATACTCCTTAAATTTATTTTATTTCTCTCTCTCTCTCTCTCTCTCTCTCTCTCTCTCTCTCTCTGTGTGTGTGTGTGTGTGTGTGTGTGTGTGTGTGTGTGTCCATAGAGGTCAGAAGAGGACATCAGACATCAGATTATCAGAGCCCTTGAAACTGGAGTTACAAACAATTATGAGCCACCATATAGATGGTGAGAATTGAACCCAGGTCCTCTGGAATGACAGCCACTCCCTAGTTCTTACACTCCTGATAAGCGGTATGATGTCACTGTGGAGCTAATGTGTATACTGTGTACATAAAGCAACTCCTAGACTCATACTGACCTAACTAGTAAGCCACCAAATAACATCTAGTATAATTATAGAAACCCCAAAGAAGTCAGAAAAAGAGAAAGGGGAACAAAGGAAAAGAGGAGGGACCAGAGAGATGGCTTTCTGGTTACAAGAGCTTGCTGTGGAATCATGAGAACTGGAGTTTGAAGTCTGACATCCACACAGCAAGCCAGACATCCTGCACAAGCCTGCAACCCCAGATCCAAGGGAGGCAGAGATAGAAAGGTCACTGGGGCTTATGGGCTTCTAGCTGAGCCAAGAAAGTGCAAGTCTCAGGTTCAGGCGAGAACCCGATGCAGAGGTGGAGAGAGATTGAGGAGAACACTTAGTGCTCTTCTGGCCTTTGTGAATGTGCACAGGCACATTCGGACCTGCACACACTTACACATGCATAGATACACACACACAAATAAACAAGATCTCTAAAAAAATTAAAAGTAGAAACAAAATAGTAAAATTATATTAAATGTAAAAGGCCTAAAGACTCCAATCTAAAAGCAGAGACATTCAGATTGAATAATTTTTAAAAAGTGGGACTGATTTTTGAAAAATTTTAAGATTTAATAAGTATACGCTATTTAAAAGATACTCAGTTTTAGTCTTAAGAAACAGATATATTAAATGTGAAATAATGAAAAAATACAACAGGAGCTAGGTAGATTACACCCCTCCATATGCTGAAATGTGATCCCCAGCACCTTAGACTGTGACTGAAATAAAATTATTATTTTCTTTCAAGGCAGTATTTCTCTGTGTAGCCAGTGTTGAATTCATGATCCTCCCATCTCAACCATCCAAGTGCTGGGATTGGAGGTGTGCGCTACCACATCTGGCTTACAGCTTTATGCTGAGTGGCTTCTATTTTCTTGTGTAAGATTCTCAACACTGCCACAATGAACATCTTTAAATGTCCCTTCCTTTTCATTAAAAAACTTTTAAAATATTTTTATTTAGTATGATATGTGTGTGTATGTGTGTATGTGTGTGTGTACCAAGCACAAATGTGGATGTCAAAAGATAGCTTGCTGGAGTCAGTTCTCTCCTTTAACCACATGGGCTTTGGGAATCAAACTCAGGTCATCAGACTTCATGGCTCCTTTACCTATGGGGACACTCTGCTGTCCCTCCATTGGCATTTTAAATTTTCACTGAGAATTTCATAATATGCATACTATGTATTTTGTTCATATCAACCTCTACTACTCCAACTCTTCCCATACCCCCCCCATTCCATTTCTCCATCCCAACTTCATGTTCCCTTTCCATGGTCCACTGAGTCTTTTGGCATTTTTTTTTTTTGGGAAATATTTCTATTTTAATTACCCATCTTACCCATGTATGCATGTGTCTGTGTGTGGGTATGTGCATGTGAGTGCAGTGCCAGCAGAGGCCAGCAGAGGGCGCTGGATCCCCTGAAGCTGGCATCCGCTTTTGGGGGCAACCTCAAGAAGATGCTGGGAATCAAACTCAGCTTCTCTGCAAGAAAATATGTGCTCCCAACTGCTGTGCTAACTCTCCAGCCCTAGTCAATCCAGCATTTATTTACTTTCTCGCTCATTATTGTATGTGTACAAGATGTGTGGAGATGTATGCCAGAGATTGGCCTGCCTCTCTGCCTCTCAAGTGCTGAGTTGGACCCAGACCTGACCCTCCCCACACACACACACACAGAGTTGGGGGGGAGCAGGAGAGCAGGGGTAGGGGACTGGAAGAACATAAGCCTGAGCCAATGAACTATGCCTATTGCTACTTTCATTTTTCTTTTGGATTCATTTGTGTAGTCCTGGCTGGCCTGGAATTCACAGAAATTCTCCTGCCTCTGCCTCTCAAGTGCTGGGATTAAAAGCCTGTGCAAGGATGTTCCATCCTATTGCTTTTTAAGAGCTCTTTGTTTATTAAGGATTTAAGTTTTGAATATCAAGTATCTTAGGGTCACTTGAGCTGAGCCATATGTCTGGAAGTCAGATTCCCAAGAGACTGAAGCAATTCTGCCTCTAGCCAGTGGAGGGCAGCAGTGGGCAAGATTCACTTTCAGATTAGAGGGACCAGCATCTCTCATCTCTCTCTCTCTCTCTCTCTCTCTCTCTCTCTCTCTCTCACACACACACACACACACACACACACACACACACACACACACGGGGGGGAGAGAAAGAGAGAGAGAGAGAGAGAGAGAGAGAGAGAGAGAGAGAGAGAAAGAATGTAAGCCGGAGGCTAGCCCCATCAGCCTCTGCCCCCTCACTCACTGGCTGTGCAAGAAGAGGCCTTGGCTTCTGCTGTGAAGGTGAGGCAGTGCTCCTTCCAAGCCTGACTAGGTTTGAGGATTCTGTGTCTAAACAGACTCCCTGCGGGTTAAACAGTTAAATACTGCAGGTTAGCAGGCCTGTGAGAACCCGCACTATGAGAGAGGCTTGGGCATGAAGGACCACTGGGTTCTAATGGTCAGATTCTGATGGGCTGCCAGATGTTCTACCTGGGGGACCCAGTGGAGAGCAGTTTTGCCAAAGAAGATGGGAATCAGCAAACACCATGCTCAGTTTGAGACTCTAGGGGTGTCCAGTCCCTCACAGCAGAAAGTCTGGCCTCTCTACTCTGCCACACTGCCCCGTCTCTAGATCCACAGACCCTAAGACCACTCCTTCCCCAGAACAATAGCTATCTAAGACTAATTCAGAGCAGAGGGAAGGGTCATCTCCTTCCTTTGTCCGTCTTCCTTGCTGTCCCCCAACACTGCTACATTCCAGTCTGACAGAGGGGCAGGGAAGCCATTTTTCTAGCTGGGATAACCCTGCCTCTCCCTTAGGCTAGGAGCAAGGCAGACCCAAGGGGGCCTCCTTTGGCTCATGAAGGGAACACAGAGAAATGGCTTTCTGATGACACAACTGCGCCTAAGGGACATTGAGGCCCTTGACTCAGAGTTACTTAGCTCACCAGTGTGGCTGCAGTGAAGGGCTGGCTGGAACTGTGGGTTGGCTTTGTGGTGAGGGGCAGCAGGTGAGAAATAAAACACTCCCGAGGGCTCCACAGAACGTGTGTGTGTGTGTGTGTGTTTGTGTGTGTGTGTGTGTGTGTGTCTGCAGCTCCCTCACCTCCACCCTAGGCCTAAACAGTTCTAGACTTCTGTTCTCTTGCTTATATTGATAATGACAATCAGCCCTTCCAGAACATTCTTTCATCAAATCTCACTTAGGTTGTTGGTCTACCATCTCTCTTAGGTGACTGCCAGGTGACATGAGGGAAATTTGGAGGTTTCTGCTGCTTGTTCCAGGTCATAGTAGTAAATCAAAGTCCTCTACTCACTCCAGAAGGCAAGACTTGTCCTCTGGGACTCCCACAACACTGGTTGTTCTGTACCCAATATCGGTATCTTGATGCATATGAAGGTGCCACTGATTGGAAGAGGTCTGGGGTGGTAAGAGAAGAGGCCTTGGGAGTCTGTCCTACAGCTTATCAGAGTTGACAGGGACTCTCCGGACCGGTATTGACACTCATATAAAACCATCGCAGGTTCCTTCAGGGGCCCTGGGTACCCATGAGCCACAGTAAAGATGAAGAATGCTGAGGGTTTGGGGCACCTTTGTCACCTCTCAAGCCATGGTCTTCCCAATGCTGCATATACCTACAAGTTCTTTTAATTTGTGGATTTCATGATATCTTAGTTACGGTTTCTATTGCTGTGATAAACACTTTGATCAAAAGCAATTGGGGGAGAAAAGTGTTTATTTCAGTCCATAGCTAGTCCATCATCCAGGAAAGTAGGGGCAGGAACTCAAGGCAGGAACCCAGAGGCAGGAACCGAAACAGAAGTCACGGAGGAGTGGTGTTTAGTGGCTTGCTCCGTGTAGCCTGCTTAGTCTGCTTTCTCACATACCCCAGGACTGCCTGTCCAGAGGTGGCACCTGCCACAGTGAGCTTGGACTTCTTCCATTGATCGTTGATCAGAAAAATGTCTCACAGATTTGCCTATAGGCCAGTTGTAAGGAGGTGTTTTCTCAATGAAGACTCCTTCCCAGATGACCTCAGCTTATGTCAACTTGACATAAAAAACTGTCCAGCACACGTGGGATGGGAAAAAATGAAGCCGATGGGTACATGGTGGGGACTGAGGAGCGAAGCCCCACCAAATAGCTGGGGCAGGGGCAGCAGGGGCCCTCTGGGGGTTCTTTAAGCCTATGAGGAAAGACTGGCATGTAGGTACCTGGAGTGGGATCGGCTGCCAGCAGCTGGCCTGCAGGATGGAGGGGAGGGCTGAGTGCCTCACCCCTATCTAGCTCCAGGAAGGTAGTGGGTCGAGGGTGTGGCTTTCAGAATCTTATCAATTCTAAAGGAATGTGTAGGGCTACAGCAAACCCCAGCTGCAGGCGGAGGAGTGGAGTACGGGCTGGGACCTGTCCCGACTAAGGGAGGGGAGACTGGGAGGGCCCTCATCAGGCAGGCTTGGGGCAATGCCAGCTTTGAGGTGGAATTGGCAGAGAGCCCTAGGCATTCCTGCCCCCTCGCATGAGCTGACCTTTCTTCTCTGCTGCCAGGGTCCACCCCGGCTTCTTCCTCCCTGTTTGCTCATGCAGATCAACTCACTGGGTTGTTTCTGGCTCTGTCATGTCTTGCTTTATCAAAACACAGCATCAGGGTATTTGTTGGTTGAGGTGATTTTTGTGTGTGTGTGTTTTAGACAGGGTTCCATACAGTATTCAGACCTGTTTGGCCTGGAACTCACTCTGTAGACCAGACTAGCCTTGAACCCACTTGCCCCTGGCTCCTGAGTACTGCATGTGCCGCCAGGCCTGGCCTAAGATCATTTTTAATTTTCACAATCCACCCAATTTATATATTTAACCACTAGTTTACACGGAGCCTCAGAGAAGGTAAAGAACACGCCTAATTCAGGTGTCTGTCAAGCCTCAGAGTCACAGATCAGATCCACAAACTCACCGTCCATCTTCAAGGCTGACCCATGTTCCGCTTCTCCACACTGGAGGCTCAGCAAGACTGATGTCTGAAGCTTATGATGTGTCCAGCCTGGAGCCATAAGTTAATGTCACCCAAGGTGTTAGCTGACCCCTAAGATGAGAAACTTAGGAAGAGAAAAGCTTACGGTATCAGTTTATCTTGCCCTTGGTTGGGGTACTAGTTATGTTTCTTGCCCCTGTAACAAAATACTTGACAAAGCAACACAGGAAAGGAAGGGTTACACCGGCTCATGGTTTGAGGGTTCAGTCTATTGTGGCAGGAAAAATCAAGCAGCAGAAATACGAGGTAGATGATGTGGTGGTTTGAATAGGTATGGCCCCCAGAGACTCATGTGTTTGAGTGCTTGGCCCATAGGGAGTGGCACTGTTAGGAGGTGTGGCTTTGTTGGAATAGGTGTGGCCATGTTGGAGGAAGTGTGTCACTGTGGGGGCGGGATTTGAGGTCTCAAGCTACACCCAGTGTGGCACACAGTCTCCCTCTGCTGCCTGCAGATCAAGATGTAGAACTCTCAGCTCTTTCTCCACCGTCATGCCTGCCTGCATGCCGCCATGCTTCCTGCCCTGATGATAATGGACTGAACCTCTGAAACTGTAAGCCAGCCCCAATGAAATGTTGTCCTTTAGAAGAGCTGCCATGGTCATGATGTCTCTTCACAGCATTAAAACTCATTAAGACAGATGGTCACACTGTGTGCACAGTAAGGAAGAGTGGTGGCGCACACCTTTGATCCTCACTCAGGAGGCAGAGGCAGGCAAATCTCTGAGTTCGAGGCCAGCCTGGTCTACAGAGGGAGTTTCAGGACAGCCAGGGCTACACAGAGAAACTCTGTCTCAAAAAACCATGATGATGATGATGACAACAACGATGTAACAATAACAACAAGAACAAGAACAGTAAGTTGCCTTGGTAGTTGTGTTTGATTCCAGCCATAGGAAAATCACTAGTATCCCCGGGGACAAGAGCCCCGAGTCTGTGTGTCAACCACAGCACCTGCTCCAACTTACTCATGAGCTTCTAACTCTCAACAGTGTCAGCCAACAAGCTCTCATTTCTGCTTAGGTCATTTTGACCAAAGGACACGAAACTAATGCCACCTGTATAACATATAAATGACCTCTCCATGGAAATCCTGGCTTCTATCCCGTGGACCTACGCCGTCCATATCTTCCATGTTGGCATACGGCTCTACCATCCACTCAGTTGCTCAAGCGCCTTTTTCCTCCTCACCAACCCCAAATCTGAGCTCCCAACATGGCATCTCTGCTGTGGACCTGTGTTAAAGCACAAAGCCTTGTAAATTCTGTCTTCCAGAATACAGCCCAGGTTCTATTTGTCTTCATTTGCCCTGTAATCTAGTCCAGGCCAGCCCTCTCTCACCAGGATGCCTCCAGGCAGCCTTTCTGGTTTTTCTACCAGAGTGATCTTTCAAACACACCAAGCAGATTACATCACTCCCTTGGACAGAATTCTTTAATAATTTCCCACTGCATTTGAAATGAAATCGACACTCGTTGCCAAGGCTTTAATAGCCAACCTTTCTCTCCTGTACACCACCCTGCCTTTTTTATATTCCACAGAGATAACAGGCTCACTTCTGCCTCAGGCCACTTGCATCGCTAGCTCGCTCGCTGTCTGGAATGATCTGTGTCTTCGAATGGCTGCTGTTGTCAGAGCCTCCGCTCTCTGAAAGAGGTCTTCTTCCTGCAGTGTCTTAGCTCAGACAGAACTGGCTCTCAGGCCCATTCCACAGCTCACTCTGACATCACCACGTTGACCTCCATCACAGCCCTTTTCATGGTGGCTGTTTGTGAGTGACTCAGATGGATTAGCCATTGAGCCAAAGACTGAGAGGCAGTTCTGGATCTGTGCGGGTTCATTAAGGTGAGCTGGCCAGCCCCACGGCCCACATGAAGTGAATGCACATCCTCCCCTGAGAAGCAGCAGGTGAGGTGGAACATCAAATTATCTCTACATTTTTTTTCATACATGAGGACCAGTTGTAATGAAAAAAAACCAAGACAGTAAATACCTTGTAATGGTTAATCATCAGAGAGACAGAGATGAGAGAGACAGGGAGACAGACACACACAGAGAGACAGACAGAGATATGAGAGAGAGAGACAGAGACAGACAGACACACACACACACACACACACAGAGTGAGAGAGAGATTGATTGTGCATGTTTGTGTCCATGTGCATATGGAAGCCAGAAGATGAAGTCAGATGTCTTCCTCAGTTGCTCTTCACCTTATTTTTTGAGCTGAGATCTTTCACCCAGCCAAGATAGTAGCCAGCAAGGCACAGAGGTCTTGCTGTCTCTGCTTCCTCATTGCTGAGATAATAGGTGTGTGACACAACCCCCATCTTTTGAAATGGGTACTGGGGATGTGAACCCAGGTCCTTACAATGCAAAGTAGTTTACTAACTGAGCCATCTCTTCAGCTTGGTGGTGTTTCGTCTTGATCAGCAACCTGACCTTATTGAGAAGTGCCTGGCAGATTAGTGGACGCACACTTCCCGGTGTGTCTAGTAGGGCTTTTAGCAAGAAGAGCGACCAAGGAGGGAAGGCCTATCCTAAACTGGGCAACACATGCATAAAAGTCAGTAGATCAAAGGGTAAAGTAAAACCCCCGTCTGAGCAGAAATGCTTCCTGGCCATGAGGTGGGCGACCTGGCTCTCATCGTCCCGTGTCACCTCTCGCTGCAGAGTCAGTGACGCTGAGTCATGCCTCACTGCGGGCCTACAGCGATAGTGGAAACAACCATGGACTGAAACTCTGAAACCCCAAGACAGTTAAACCTTTTCTTCTTTTAAATTGCCCTCAGGGGCTGTTTCTGTGACGAGACATGTGACTTATACACATGCAAAGGTGAACACATGGACTAAACCTCCAGGAGAAAAAAATCTCCATACGAACTTGTGTCCATTGTTAGGCATTTACTATTTATTTTTTAATATAAAATTATTGTGTGGTGGGGATTTGTGATGGTGGCGGATGTGTGGGTGTGTAGTACACAGCAAGCAGGTAGAGGTTAGTAGACAATATTTAAACATTTTAATTTTATGTATATGAGTGTTTCGCCTGCATGCGTGTCTGAACATCACTTACATGCCTGGTATCCTTGGAGACCAGAAGAGGGTCTCAGACTCCCTGGAACTAAAATTACGGATTGTTGCAAGCTGCCATGTGAAAGCTAGGCACTGAACCAGGGTCTCTGGGAGAGAAGCCAGTGCTCTAAATCACTGAGCCATCTCTTCAGGCCCCCCAGAGGACAATTTTGTAGTCAGTTTTTTCCTCCCACATTTATATGGATTTCAGGATTGAACTCAGGCTACAAGGTTTGTGCAGCCAGTGTGTCTGCCCACTGAGCCATCCCATCGGCCCTATTATCAGACTTTAAAAATAATAGTGATTAACGGGATTGATCACTTCAACGAAAAGATGGGGCATCTCAGAACAGAAACAGAAATGATGAAGACTGGAAAAAGCGAATGTTAGAACGAGCAAGTATGGCAGTCAAAATTAAGAACTCAGTAAGTGGATCAGATGGCAGATTCGATGCAGGTAGAGAGAGAATTAGCAAACTGGACATAGGCCAGAAGAAAATGTTCAGAATGAAGTAGGGAGACACTGATGAGCAGAAAACAGAGTAGCATAAGAGGCTCCTGAAGCTCGGGGGGATGTCTGCCTGGCGTGTAGTTAGGAGATGCCCGAAGCATGGGAAATGTCTACCTGATGAGTAGTTAGATGCCTGAAGCACGGGGGATGTCTACCCGATGTGTTGTTGGAGCCTCTGAGGAAGAGGAAACCACGTGATATCTGAAGGAGTAATTGTTGACATCTTCCAAATCTAAAATCTAAAAGAGACATCAAATCATAACATGCATAATTAACTGAATTCTAGACAGAGGAACTCGAAGGAAGCTATATTTGGGCACATGATAGTAAGAATTATGGAAACCAAGACAAAGCGGAGAGGTTAGTAGCAGCCAGGGGACAGAAGACATCACATCTCAGAGGGTCTCTGATGGAACTGGAGGCCAATTGCCCCCCAAAAACCATGGCGAAGGAAGACAATGGAACCAGCGTGACCTTCAAACTGCTGCAAGGAAACTCTGTCAGTCTAGAACCCTGTCTCAAACCCTGCTGTGCTCTTTCTCCCTCGTCCCTCCTTCTCTTCCTTCTCCTTCTGTTGAAACTGGATCTCACTATGTAGCCCTGGCTGACCTGGAACTCTCTATGTAGCCTATGCTGACCTTAAGCTCATAGAGATCCCTCTGCCTCTACCTCCCCCCGCCCCAGTCCTGGGACTAAACATGCCTGGCTAAGGATCTCATCTTCTGTTCCTCTGCTTCTCTGGCCACCATCACCCCGGTTTCTCTGCTCCTTGCTCACTCCACATTTCTTCTATTTGATTTGTTCTTTACTCAGACATTCGTGTGATTTCTTCACTTCATCCCTTAGGAAACTTACCTTAAATGTCATTATTTATTCTTTAAATTTGTGTGTGTGTCTCCGCATGTGTGCACACGCACCCACACATGCACATGCATGTGAGCTATGCTGCATGTATAAAGGTCAGAGACACAGATCCTGGGAGTTAGTTTTCTCCTTCTGCCATGTGAGTCCTGGGGATTGAACACAGGTTGTTGGGCTTGTCAACAAGTGCCTTTACCTGCTGTCTTAGTTAGGGGTTTACTGCTGTGAACAGGCACCATGTCCAAGGCAAGTCCTATAAAGCACAACATTTAATTGGGGCTGGCTCACAGGTCCATTACCATCAAGGCAAGAACATGGCAGCATCCAGGCATGCATGGTGTGGGAGGAACTGAGAGTTCTACATCTTTATCTGAATGCTGCTAGCAGAATACTGGCTTCCAGGCAGCTAGGATGAGGGTCTTAAATCCCAACCCACAGTGACACACCTACTCCAACAAGGCCACACCTCCCAATAGTGCCACTCCCTGGGGCAAGTATATGCAAACCATCACATTCTTCTACTTGCTATCTCTTTTTTTTTTCTTTTTTTTTTTTGGTTTTTCGAGACAAGGTTTCTCTGTATAGCCCTGGCTGTCCTGGAACTCACTCTGTAGACCAGGCTGGCCTCGAACTCAGAAATCCGCCTGCCTCTGCCTCCCAAGTGCTGGGATTAAAGGCGTGCGCCACCAACGCCCGGCCTACTTGCTATCTCTATTTTTTTTTTTAAAGTCACTATTTTTCAGTGAGGACTACTGTGACACCTTATTTAGAGATAACACTTCATCTCATGTTGTTCCTCATCTGTTTCCTGGGGTATTATTCTCTATTCATTATTAGCCTCTGTCAGACGATATCTTCATATATGTATATTTTTGTCTCCTTTGACTTAGATGTAAAATCATCACTGTAACATGCGTATGTGCATACCTCTCCACATGCACACATATACACACAGACACATACAGGCATACACACATGCACACACATGTATATTTCCATCTATGTTATTCAGGGTCTGTAACATGCCATGTCAGCAGAAATAGAAATTGTACTTATTACCTACTTTTCTGTGTTCTGAGTTTTCCTTTTTCCCTCTTATGACTAAAAGTCTCTGGACATACGTCAGCTGTGTGGATAAACGGAGGGATCAGCCACTCAGGAGGCTGAGGCAGAATCATCCCAAATTCAAGGCCTGCCTGGCCTGTGGAGTCCAAAGTCAATCTGGGCACCTTAGTGAAAACCTGTCCCAAAACTTTGAATAAGTAAGTAAATAAATAAATAAATAAATAAATAAATAAATAAATAAATGGCAAGCTGGGCATGTGGTTCACTGGTAGAGCATTTGCTAGGGTGTGTAAGGCCCTGACTGAAATCTCCAGTGCTCCTAAACAGACAGACAAACAAACTCTCAAATACAACAGTTTTATATTGGAGGGAGTGTGCTCGGGCATAGGTTGTGAAGTGGTTACCTTCTGACTTCCCGCTCTACTCTTCAGATCTTCTCCGGTCCGTCTGACCCCTGCTCAGGTGTCTCCAGAGTCAACTCATTCAGGAGCCCTGGAGAAGCAGATGGTGCCCAGCCTGGGCAGGGCAGGCAGGGGCTGCCTTTTCCAGTTCTCTGATGCATTTCCTCCACAGTACACACTGCTGAGAGTTCTGGAATACCTGCATCAATGGCTGCTTGCCCTGACTCTGGGGCTTGGTAAAATGCTCAGTTTTCCATCGATTGTTATTTCTTCTCTATAATTTGCTGGCCCATCAGCTATCCCCACTCTTGTCTCCATCTCTGACCCAGGTGTCCAGCCCACTCTCTGCCTGAAAGTCAGCATGTCCACAGCACATACACTGTCACCCTCCCTAAGTCAGCATGTCCACAGCACATACACTGTCACCCTCTCTCCAATGGCTGCTCCATCTCCTGGGTCCTCTGTCTCTGAAGAAGGGATACTGTCGTCCCAGAAGGCCATACTTAAAACCTAGCAGCCATATTTTTCCTCTATGCTGGTTCCTAAATCCTCTTCTACATACCTTTCTTTTTTTAAAAAAAGAATCTTTACTGCAGTTATTTATATATGTCTATGTGTGTGTGAGCACATATGGAGAAACCAGAGGCTACTTTGTGGAAATTCTTTCTTTCCTTCCATCATGTCAGTTCCAGGGACGGAACTCAGGTCAGGCACTTGACAGCAAGTGCCTTTACCTGTAAACCCATCTCACCAGCCCCCTACATGGCCTTTCAAAACCATCTGTGCTTTGATGTCTTCAGCCCCGGCCTTCCTTCTGTACATCTTCCCAGCACAATCTTGATCTCTCTGCCTGGGTATTTGAAAATTACTTCCAGCAATTCCTGGTTAGCCTTCTGCAAATTTGCCTTTGGATACTGTTCTTCACAGACAGTGATGGCTCCATCTCCCCAGGTTCACAAGCCCCAGCCATCCTCAACCTCTACCCCTAGCCTCAGTCACACATCCTGTTTGCCAGCCCAGGCTGGTGGGTGCCCGCACCCTCTCCTGCCTGCCCTGTCCTACCCTAGCTCTAGCCATGCATTCTGTATACTGGTCCAACCTGGTGAATTCCCTGGACCCTTGTCCACCCAGGCTGTCCCCAGTTCCCAGGTCTAGCCTCAGCTGCACAGCCTGTGCACTGGCCTAGTTTGATGATTGCCTGAGACCCTAGCCCAGCATTCTCATACTCTATAAAGCACAACTAGGGTATTGCAGCCTGCACATCAGCCCAAGCACACCCACCCATTCATCTCATTTGCCTGCTTTCTTTTTGTTTGTTTGCGGTTTTTTTGTTGTTGTTGTTGTTGTTGCTGGTTTGGTTTTGAGACAGTGTTTCTCTGTGTAGAGCCTCAGGTATCCTTGAACTTACTTTGTAGACCAGGCTAGCCTTAGACTCACAGAGATCTGCCTGCCTTTGCCTTCTGAGTGCTGAGATTAAAGGTATAGACCATCATGCCCCACTTTTTTCTTTTTTAATTATTTTATGTGCATTGGTGTTTTGCCTGGATGTATATACGTATGTTGTGTGAGGGATTTGGACCCTGGAGTTACAGTCAGTTGTGAGCTGCCGTGTGGGTGCTGGGAATTGAACCTGGGTCCTCTCGAAGAGCAGTCAGTGCCAAACAGACACAAATAGAAAAGGACTCTCCCAAGAGCACCAGCCCCTAAGACTGGCTGCCCCTGGCATCTTTTCCTGCACTACACACGCAGGAAGCTGAGGACGTTAATGGTATACTGCAGGTACTTCCTGGATCCGAGAGCCACATGGACCCCTTGCCACCAATTTTGCCCCTGTCTATGCCTTACATATCAGTTTCAGTGACCCTTCCAAAATGAAGGTCAAGCCTGCCCCTCTGCTGGAGGTTCAGTCATTGGCTGGCTGTCTCATTCAGATTGTCTGGATCCCGAGAGCGAGTGGCTTGGTAGGTAGCTCCTGGTTCTAATCCTTACCCCACCTCATTCCAGTCATTTGTCTCCCCAGATCCTCTGTGAGGAAGCTCCTGCTGATGCAGTCTTCAACACCGCTCTTCTCTGCTAAGAAGGGTTTTCCTCCCGAACCCACGGAAGCCCCTTACTTTCTCTACCTGAATGCTTTGAAAGGGGAAACCAGTCTGAGCTGGCTCTCCACCAAACTCTGAAGTCCCCTCAACTCTCTGTTTTTCTATTGTCAGACCAAAGCGTCTCACAGTGATTTGTCTTCCGCTGGCTGCACAGAGGTTCTGTGAGGTCAGGAACCGCCTGTCATGGGTATCCAGAGGCGCTGTACCAGTCACCTAGGAAGTGAATGAACGGATGCCAGTCAGCTGCCTCCTCCTCCTGACATCTTTATCTTCTCTTCTAAATGCCCTGTAACCCAGCTGTCAAGATGCCTCAGAGGGTAAAGGTGCCTGCCTGCTGCCAAGACCTGAGTTCAGTCCCTAAAGACCACACGGTGGACGGAGAGAACCAACCTCCTCAGAGTTGTCCTCTGACCATCTCATGCACTGTGACACGCCATCCCCAGAAGAAATAAAGACACGTACATTTCCTACAGCCATTCCTTCAACCACACTCACTCCAGCCAGATACCCTGGCTCACACCTTCCCTGCCCACTCTTGCCTGTCTGTCGCAGCTGGTCATCAATCCACCCCGACACCGTCCATCCGGGTGCTCGCTGCAGGCATTTAAAGCATTACTTTTGATTGTTTCCCCCTGTATAGAAGATGTATTTTCGATGAAAAAATATAGAAGGCACAGATATATAAAAATGAAAGGGAATATTCAACCCGTATCCTGACAATCTAAAATCTAGAGATAAGCATCGTTGACAGCTATGCCCCCACCTCTCCTCACTCCCCTGTGGCAACAGAATCCGAGGTCATGAACATGCTAGACAAGCTCTCTGTCACCGAGCCACGCACCCAGCTGTGCTTTCTACACATAGCTGCATTGCCATTGACTCGCCAGCTGAAGCCCTACTTGGGGAAAAAAAAAAAAAAAGACTACGTGGTGGCAGCTGGTGTTTTCATTTGCCCTGCAACTCTAAACAGGTTACTTAACTTTAATTTTTTTTTTAAGGGTGATGCCAGAAACAAAACCTAGGGCTCGCTGCGCTATATCATCAACCCTACTGAATCTTGTATGGGGGGGAGGGGCTGGAGGAGTACGCGTATATGTGTACAGTGACTAGCGGACAACTTAGGTATGGTTCATTGGGTACAGTTTGCCTTATTGTTGAGACAAGGCTTCTCGCTGGAAACTTGGTGAGTCCTAAGTGGACTAAGCTGGCTGGCTAGTGAGTCCCCAGGATTCACTTGTGTGTGCTTCCCCAAAGTCAGGATTATACATATGCATGGTTTTTTTGTGTGTGAATTTTGAGATTGAAATCCAGGCCCTCATCTATGCCAGATCAGCAACTTTATTGACCAAGCTACCTTTCCAGCCCTCCCTGTTTAACATTCGTTGCTTCTATTAAATCAACTGTCAGCTAAGAATGGTGTTCTGACCCTCCTCATGAGCAAGTAGTAAATCTCGAAAGTGAACCTGGTAGTTGCTCGTTAGAGCTAGCTGTTATTGCTGGACATGTATATCCGGCATCCACCCGGTGCATGAGCACCCTCAGAGCAGGAACAATAATAACAGAAGTCTAAGGAAGCTCCAGTGGTTACAATGGAGGCAAAGCTCGCCCTGGCTCTCTCCAGCTCACAAGAGTCAGCACTGACAGTTCATGGGACATACAGCACAAAGACGGAGGCTGGTGTTCGTTGACCGCTCCTCAGCCCGCCTGGGCTCAATGCTAAGGGTTTTGTGCTCTCCCAATCCTCTCACCGGGCCTGTTTTCATAACCTGATATGTACAGAGCTTGATGAATCAATTAGGGAGCACCATTTGTACCCTGCAGCTGCCAACTGGTTAAATATCACCCCAGCTGAAAGCTGCTGTTGCCGTGGGCTGGGCGTTGCTTTGTTTATCTTAACAATGGCTGCCTCTCAAAGTGTGGTACCCAGGTTGTCAGTGGCAAAGAATAGGAAGAGTGGTACTTTGGAGGAAAGTATACATACAACAGAAACCTGGGGGAGTTGAGGGTGCTGAACTGTCACAGTTTTGCCGGTATCGCTATGACAAACACCTCTGTTATTAAGATATGAAAGAGAACGGCTTTGCAGTCACTGGACTGAAAATCTCTGACCTGACTACATTCCCACATTTGGTTCCAGGATTAATTTCAGATGAATAAGAACAGTCATACTAATAACCTTTGCCAACATTTGTTGACCCACTGTGTGTCAGACTCTGTGCTAACAGCTTTCAACACACGGGGCTAGTTAACCTTTCCAGTAATCCTCTATTATTGCCTTTGTGTTTCAGCTGGAGAGGTTTGGGGCATAAGAAGATGAAGACATTGCTCAAAGTGGGCAGGGAGGCTAGGGGATGACTCAGTTAATGAAGTGTTTTCTGTGCAAATGTGAGGACGTTGAATTCGATCCCTAGCACTGATGTAAAAAGCCAGATGTGGTCATGCTTGTAGTCCCAGGGCTTGGGAGGCTGTGTCAGGCAGATCCCTGGGGCCGGCTGGCCATTCAGCCTAGCATTGTCAGCAAGCTCTGTGCCATGTAACACAGCTTACCTAGTGACCAGAAGCTCATTCCCAGAGTCCATCCATGTAAACGAGGAAGGACTCCTTAAAGTTGTCTTCTGGGGACTTGGCTCAGCAGAAAGGTAGAGAAGATCTTCGATCGATCTCTCTTGAGGAATTACCCCTGACATTATCTTGTTTCCCTCTCAGTGAATACACACTGTCTCTGTGAATACACACTGTCTCAGTGAATACACACTGTCTCTGTGAATACACACTGATTCACAGATGTCCCCCAGAAGCTCACATGGTCCTCACTTGGTGGTCCTGTTTGGGAAGACTGTAGGACCTTGAGGAGATGGAGCCTAACCAGGAAAAGTGGGTCACTGGGAGCAAGCTTTGGGTCTTTATAGACTGGCTCTACTTCCTGTTCAGTCTCTGCTTCCTGAGTGTGGATGCAGCGTATGATTAACCTGCTCCTGTGCCGGTAACTCTCATGGCTCTTTTACCAGAAAGGACTTTATCTCTCTAGAACTATAAGCCAAAATAAATCTTTTCTCCATTAAGTTGCTTCTGTTAGGGTATGTTATCACAGAGATGGAAAAGTAGCTCAGACACACACACACAAATACACAGAGAGAGAGAGGACCGACAGATGCACACAGACACAGACACACACACACAGACACACACACACACACACACACACACACACACACACACACACACACA
>NW_021621113.1:1987665-1994096 GCF_004785775.1 Grammomys surdaster | reverse complement strand
CACACACACACACACACACACACACACACACACACACACACACACACGGAAGCAGAGCAGAGCCAGCAGCACAACCACCAAGCTATCCCACTGCATTGTTGATTGCATGAGGATCCTTAGGATTGTTACTATTGTTATTGCCCGACCCTTGGGCGGCCCACCTTGTCTGCTGTTTGGTTTTTAATGGTCCTGGACTATAGCAATTTCCCAATGAATGTAAGGCACAGAGATGTTAAGTGAGGTAGCTTTGAAAAGTCATACAGCCATTTAAATGGCTGAGGTTGGGAGCCAAAAGACATCCACTCCATCCAAAGTCCTCTCTCTCCATCTCTTGCCATACTCTGTGTGTGTGTGTGTGTGTGTGTGTAGGCCAAAGGTGCTTGCCTTTGCACATGGCCTTTTAAGCAGATACTGGAGCGCCTTCCTCAGGTTCTCATTCTTTCAGTGCAACCCCTTCTTTGATTGAGGGATCTCCGTGACATCCTCTGAAACTTCGTCTCACAGCACCACAGTCACAGTTCACCGTGGTTGTCATCACCAATGTGGCTGTTTCCAAGTCTCCCCAGCTGGAGGATAGGCCCATCGTGGTCAGCTGCATGCTGGGTTTTGATCATCTCTGAGAGTCCACCACAAATAGCTGTCCTGTCAATACATGTCAGCTGAGTGAGTGAGGGTAGCTTTCTCTCAGTCCCTGAGCTGAATCCAGATGCACTGGGCCATGGCCATACTGTACCCACTGTCAGGTTATGGAGCTTGGCCCCACTGGACAGATGAGGCCAGTGGAATCCTTAGAGAGCCAGGCCTTGGTCAAGGTCACATAAGGAGCCCGTGGACAAGTGAGAACCAGCATCCAGGCCACAGTGTTTGCTTGCCTGAACCCTCTCCACAACTCCTGTGAGTCCTGATCACCATATTCTAGTCTCCACTTCTGTGAAATCAACTTTTACCTCTGACACACTGATGGTGTTTGTTTGCCTTTCTGAGTCTGATTTATTTCACTTTGTGTAACATCCTTCAGTTCCATCCGTGGTGCACAGAAGGCAGAATTTCCTTCTTTTTTTTTTCTGGTTGAGTAATAGTCCATGGTACATATCCTATTTTCTTTGCCTACTGTTTTAGTTAGGGTTTCTATTGCTGTAATGAAATCCTATGACAAAAAGCAAGTTGATAACAAAAGAGTTTCTTTAGCTTACACTTCCACATCACTGTTCATGATTGGAAGAAGGCAGGACAGGAACTCAAACTGGGCAGGCACCTGGAGGCAGGAGTGGATGCAGAGGCTAGAGGAAACATGCTGCTTACTGGCTTGCTCCATGTGACTCTACCTGGCTTTCTTATGGAACTCAGGACCACCAGCCCATGGATCTGAGAGCCCTCCCACATCAATCACTAATTAAGGAAATGCCTTACTGGCTTGCCTACAGTTTGATCTTATGGAGGCATTTTTTTTTTTCATTTGAGGTTTCCTCTTTTCAGATGATTCTAGCTTGGGTCAAGTTGACATAAAACTAGCCAGTACAACCAGTTATCCATCCATGGACAACTTGGCTAATTTCCCATCTTGGCTGTTCTAAATAGCGTTGTAATAAACACAGTAGTGCAGAAATCTATGTAACATGCAGATCTAATTCCTTTGACATTGTAGGCTGGCTGGACCACTTGATAATGATTTTTCTAGCTCTCTGAGCATGCTGTTTGTTATCTGCACAGTGTAGGATAGTTCCTTAGCAAAGGCATGGGATTTTGGTCCTGTTCCCAGAAAGCTAAGCACTTCGAGGGCAGGTCGTGATCTGACTCAGTCACGATTGGCTGGAGCCAACGATGGTGATTACATCCCTTCTGTCATGAGAAGCATGTGATCTTGTCATGGCCAATGGGAGGCAAGGGGAGACTTTCAGTCAAGGTTGTCCTCCTGCCAAAATACACAAAGGAAACACCTTCTTCATTGAACACTGGTCACATCTACAGACAAAGGCAGACACTGGTCCATTCACACTGTGATCATAAGGAAATGTTATCAGTGTGTGAGGGAGGCTGGCTCCTGAAATATCAAGTCACCAAATCTCTCCCTGCAATTTTGTGAATTCCTTACAGCCCAAACCATATCTATGGGGCGGTGGGGGTGGGGGTGGGGATACGCTTTAGTTCCCTGCTCTTCATAGCCTCCTGATGGGTGGGAGGGAGCCCCTGGGTCTCATGGTGTTTGTCTACTTCTTACCTGTGTCTCAGAGTTCTGGTTTCTCACTTCAAGGGTGATGTGAGGTGGAGGCTGGATGTTGAAGTCTGTGCAGTTCCTGCTACAGGCAATGGGGAGCCTCCATGTTTGATGCCTGACCAACCACTCAACTGTCTGCGCCTCTGCTCTTACTGCCTATGCACAAAGAGATACTGGACAACCCCGCATGCACAATTGTGATGATTATGTAAGTGCACATACATCTCATCCTGCTTAGGAAAATGGCTGACAGACACATTGTCCGACTCGGTAAGCTCTACACATTGTCGCCTCCATCTCTACACTCAAAGCTGTTGACTTTTGGCAGGCGTCTCTGGTGTGAACGTTGTCTCAGAATACAGGTTGCTGGACCACCGTGCCCTATGGCCCTGAAGTGACCCAGAGGCCAGCTCTGTTCAGGCTCTGCAACCTGACAAGCTTGGGCTCAGCTTCTAGCTGTGTGACCTGGAGCAACTTCTTCACCCTCCTGAACTTCCACTTCCTCATCTGGGAACCAAAGAAACAATACGTCCTGTGAAAGATTTTGTCTGTGAAAGATGCACCTGGCACCAAGCCCGGTATATACAGCGTAATTTTTTTTGCCAAGGGCCACATCAGAAGGAAGAATGTTAGGGAATTGGCTTTGGTCCACTTAAAATCTCAAAGAATAAAGAAGTCTTTGTGACTTAAAGGATCCCTGTCTCCTGCTTGTACTGTCCAGATACCAGACCATCCAGGGGCCTTTGAACTCACTTGGTTTTGGCAGGAAGTGGACCCCCTCCACAGCAGAGAGCTAGTCTTCCCTGCAGACTTCCTGCTGAAAGAGCAGAAACAGAAGGGATGGTGGTGTTGGGGGCTGTGGTCCCACCAAGCAAGCACTGTGGCCCAGATACTGGTCCTCATTTGTCCACGCTGGCTCCCTGTGTGACCTTGACTGGGTCTCTCATGATTCCACAAGCCTTGTCTATGCAGTGGGGCCAGACTCTGTGACCTCAGGAATCTCTCCTGGAGAAGGCATTCTGGGATGCAGGAAGCTGGACCTCTGGCAGAGGGGGAGATCAAAGGGTGTCTTCCCAGAGGAGGCCTTACAGCTGCCTGCCCTCTAAGTAGCTCTTGGCTTCCTGCTCTTCACAGAGCCTGCTGTGCAGCCCTGGGAACAGCAGAGGCCTCCACTGACGTCAGATGTTGTGTTTCCTCAATCTTTTTGCCCCAGTCCTGAGTCACAGGTTTGAGATTCTTAATCACAGTTTCTCCTCCTGTGCTGCTGAGTTCTAGAAACATCTGTCTGAACCTTAGGACACTGGGAAATTTCTTCTTTACATTTCTAAAACCACTCAGTATTTCTCTGTGATTAATACTCATTTATACTCTGACTGGCCATTGAGACCAACTGGTGTCTTCATGCCTGGCTTCTCATCTGTATGAGAGTTCTCTGGAAGGATTTGATAGAGTGGTTACATGGCACAGGCTAGACAGTCAAACAACACAGATGTGGACATTCTGGAGAGGTTGAGGACACTGTCGCTCCTCAGTCCAGGAAGCTGGATGCTTTAGCAGTCTTGATCTAGTGCTGAAAGCCTGGAAGATTCCCAGAGAAGCCCTGGTCTTCAGGCTGCCTGGGAAAGCCAGAGAAGACAAGCACTAGAGCTGCTGCTCACACCAACAAGGAGTGGAAGGCGGAAAGCAGCCTCCTTACGCCTCAGACTTCTTCACACTTGAGCCACAGTCAGAAGGGAATCCACTCGGAGAGGGGATCCTCCTCCCTGCCAGTCAATCCTTCCTGGAAACAACCTCTCAAACCGGCCCAGAGGCATGTCTTTTAGCTGATTCCAGATTCAGTCAAATTGACAATTGTTGGCATTTAGTCTAGGCTCCACCCCATAGTTACCTGGCAATAGCCAGGTGTGCCTGAGTCACTATCAAAGGGGCTGCTTGCCCCTCTTCTCTCTCTTGCCTTCTCGCTCTTGCTCTCCTGCCCTTGATCCCTCCCCCTCTTCCCCCTCTCTCTCTACATGCTCCTGGCCAGCCTCTACACCTCTTCCCACTCCCTCTCCCCTACCCTCACCTTACTCTTAACTCCCCGTCCCATGCCCTGAATAAACTCTATTCTATACTATACCTCAAGGGGAAGGGATACCTCAGCATGGGCCTGCAGAGGCACTCCCTTCCCTCACACCTGACTGCACATCCACCAAACATATTTCTTCTCTCCTAATCTTTTTATAAAACACAATAACAATCATCCCACTGTCCTGCACCTCAGCTGGCCGTCCTCTCCTGACTCTGCCCCAACACTTCTACATTGGGCTAAAGAGGAACTGGCACTTTACTATGGCATTTTCTGAGGGAAAAGAAACCCAGGTATCCTTTGGAAGGTCTCCACCAAGCTCCACTAGGCTGAGCCTAGTCTGAGACCTGCCTCCTGTACTTTGTTAAAAAAAAAAAATTAAAAATTAAAAAAAAAATCAATGCTATTCTCAAAAGCAAAGGGAGGCAAACTACACTGGGCCCACCACAATGGATAAGGACCACTGTGGTGGACTTGCAGTGGGGAAGAGGTCAGATTCAGATGCAAATACAGTGGGAACAAGAGGGGATTTATAGATAAGGAGCAGGCCGGGTCACTGGGAAGACCATGACTAAGGGGAAAGAAACATCAGGGGAAGTTGGTGCTTAAACTGATCTAACAGGCTTCTTGCTGGAGGCAGGCCAGGACGCTCAGAATCAGCTGAGAGGGAAGGCAAGATGGGCAACTGGTAGGATATCAAGGGTGATCAGATATCCAGGATGGGAGCTCTTGCCAGCCAGACTTAGCTTGGGAGCTTGTGAAACTGGATCTACAAGGAAATGTACAGGCAGGCCCAGGAGGGGCATCAGGAGCCTGACTTTGGGTAAGCCAAGAATCTTCATCAGCTCTGTCCAGACTCTCCCCATTCACTCAATAATTTAGGATGCTTGGGTATAACAACGCAAAGATCTGACTGGAAGAAGCTTAAAGCAGCAGAGCCATTGGTGTATGAGGGGAACGTTATGTCAGATACCACAGGCAGACTGGGGCTGCAGGCTCTGACTGGGCCACTTTCTGCTTTAACCCAGCAAGTGAAGTCATTTCTTGCTGCTTCTGCTTCCTGATCTATAGGACAGAGTTGAGAATAACCCCTCCTTCCTAGCATCATTGGCGTCAGTGAATTAGGCAAAGACTTCCGCCCTCAGGAAGAAAAACAGTGCACAGCATGAGCCAAGACACATGACACACAGAGATAGATGTCCAGTGTAAGTCCATAAAACAGTGTTTGTTTTTTATGACACGTGAAATGCTGTGATGGTTTCTGTTCCAGTTCAGTCCATTCTAGAATAATCTGTTATTTAAAAAGATGTTGAAGGCTGGAGGCATAGCTCAGTGATAGATCATTTGTCTAGCATCCTTGGCCCAATATATGTATAAGTATGAAAGAGGGAAAGAGAGAGAGAGAGAGACAGAGAGACAGAGAGAGGGACAGAGAGAGGGACAGAGAGAGAGACAGAGAGAGAGAGAGAGAGAGAGAGACAGAGAGAGAGACAGAGAGAGAGAGAGACAGAGAGAGAGAGAGAAGAGAGAGGTAAATTACTTCAGCCTGGGGTCACATGTCTATAATCCTAACACTCAGGTAGCTGAGGCAGGGGGATCATGAGTTTGAAACTAGTCATGACTATATAGCAAGTTCTTATAAAAACAAAAACAAAGTGCTGGCTTTAAAAATAATTTAATACTTCCTTCCTTGCTCTGAGTTGAGTTAGGGGTTTAAAACTTAGTTATGTTGGCCTGGAGAAGTAGCTCAAGGATGTGATTTTGGGTCCCACACTCACATAACAAGCCCACAGGTGCACAGAACTCTGAGGATAGATATGGGGGCTGAAGCCAGGAGAATTGTTGGGGCTTGCTGGCTTTCAGCTGAGCAAAAAAACAAACAAAAAAAAAAAAACAAAAAAACAAACAAACAAAAAAAACCAACCAAAAAAACAAACAAAAAAAAGCACACTCCAGGTTCATGGAGAGGCCCTGACTCAAAGGAGTAAGGCAGAGAGTGAGGAAGACATCTGAATCCCTCTACTGATCTTGCGCACACAGAGAAGGTACACCCACAAGCTTGTGCATAAACAGGCGCACACACACACACACACACACACACAGAGAGAGAGAGAGAGAGAGAGAGAGAGAGAGAGAGAGAGAGAGAGA
>NW_021621113.1:1955052-1987655 GCF_004785775.1 Grammomys surdaster | reverse complement strand
GAGAGAGAGAGAGAGAGAGAGAGAGAGAGAGAGAGAGAGAGAGAGAGTAAAGTAAATAAATGAAGAGTGTCTGTTCTGGAAGCACAAGGGCCAGAGTTCAATCTCAGCACCTACATAAAATGTTAGGCATGGGGGCTCAGTGGTTAAGAGCGCTCACCACTCTAGCAGAGGACCAAGGTTCCCAGCACCCATCTGTAACTCCCACTCCAGGGGATGTAGTGCCCCCTCCTTGCCTCTCTATTTACTGTACACATGTGGTACACTTAAATACATGCAGGCAAAGACTCATACGCAAAATATAAGTAAATCTTTAAAGAAAAAATTGGGCATGGCTGTGCACACCTGTGAGCCATGGAAAAGGCAATCCTGAAAGCTTGTTAGCTTCTGGTTCAACAAGAGACCCTGTCTCAAGGGAAAAAGGTGAAGAACAATTAACCACACACACACATTCATATGTACGCAAAACACACACAGACACAGACACACACACATTTATATGTATACAACACACACATTCATATGTATACAAAACTCTCTCTCTCTCTCTCTCTCACGTCTATAAGGAGCTTAACAATACAGATGAGAGTGGTTGCTCATTCCTGGGATCCAATATCAAGAGGCAAGAGAATCATTAATTTAAGGCTAGCCTGAGCTACTCTTCCCCTCCTCCCCCAGATTAACAAAGCATGTGGCATATCATAAGACCTACTGTCTTCTGTGGCCATGACAGCAGCAGACTAAACACCAGAGGACAGGCTTTGCCTCAGTAGGCCCCTCAGTGATCCCAGAATTCTTTCTCCAGCCTCTGTGGCTTCTTTGTGAGCATGCCTATGATCTTTCCTTCTGTTTACATTTATTTGAACTTATTTTTCATGTCCATAGGTGGTTTTTCCTGCATGTATGGCTGTGTACCACATGCATATAACATCCATAGGGGCCAGAAGAGAGCATGAGATACCCCAAAACTGGAGTTAGAGATGGCTGTGAGATGCTGTGTTGGTGCGGGGAATGGAGCCAGGGTCCTCTGGAAGAACAGCCTACAAGAACAGCTCTCAGCCACTGAGCTGTCTCCTATGCTGGATTTTGCCTCTGAGAAGAAGTCTCCACAGAATGTGGAGACGAAGGAAGCTAAAGAAACCAATACTTCCCTTCCCACTCTGGCTCCCAGATGCTTACCCATGGCTAACATTTATTGTGGGTTACACAGTTCAGAGCCTTACTGTGTCCTCTTACTCAGGCCTCATAATAACCCAGGGCAGAGGTCATGGCTCAGCCTGCCCATGCAATCTTACTGGCTCTGAGGGGAGTCCATTGCTCCTGTCATCTGTGGGGCCATGTGACTAGTTCTTACCAAAGGGGTATGAGCAGTGGTCACCCATGGTTCAAGCCAGTTTGGAATGAAACCCTTCCATGCCCTCCTCCTTTCTGCAACCTGCCAGCCAGGTGAGAACACATCAGCCTTGATTTGTATTACAGACAGTAGACCCGCATGATAGAATGAGTCTATGGTTTTACAGAAGACTTGATAGAAATTCCTTTTAAGGGCAGAGTTTAACACAGAACTGATTGTTTGTGGTAGAGAACATGCCCCCTTTCCTGAATCTTGGTCAGTTTCAGGCCACTGCAACAGAATACCTGAGACAGGGCAATTTAATTTTTTTTCATGAGTTTTCATATATTGTATGAAAATAGATTTTTCCATACAATATATTCTGATTACAGTGTTCCCTCCCCCTACTCCTCCAAATTTCTCCCGTCTCTCCTCCCACCTGGATCCATCTTCTTTCGGTATCTCATTAGAAAACAGACAGCATCTAAGGACTAATAATGAAATAAAATAGAAACGAGCAGATTGGAAAACGGCAAACAATCAAACGAGTCAAAGAGACAAAGAGAAATACGAGAAACACATGTAGACACAGAGATACACACATTCACACACACAGGAATCCCATAGAAACTCCAAAACCAGAAGACATAATATACATGCAAAGGTCCTGTGAGGTAGAACAACAACAACAAAGCCCTGACCTAACTTTGTGAGACAAAGAACCTCCAAAGGTGCCGTTGGGTTTGTTTTGTGTTGTCTATTTACTTCTGGGCATGGGGCCTGCCCTTAAGAGTGGCTTGTTCCCCCAACCCCCCAGTGCGACTTCCTTGGAGAAAACCAATTTTTCATTTGCAAGGGCCTTATCAATTGGAACTAGCTTCCTGGTCAGGGATGGAGGCATGTGTCCACTTCTCCTTTGGTGTCTACTTCCCCTCTCAGCTCTGGGATCCTATCTGGCGCAGACCTGGGCAGGCTCTGTGCATGCTGCCTCAGTCTCTGTGAGCTTGTAAGTGTGTCAGCCCTGTTGTGTCTACAAGGCCTTAATCCAGAGTCATACTTGTCCTCCATCCCCTCTGCTCCTACACTATTTCATCTCCTCCTCTGCAGGGTTCCCTGGGCCCTGAGGGGACAGAGTTGATGGAGACATCCCTTTTAGGGATGATTGTTCCAAGGTCTCTTAGTCTGTGGGGAGCAACCAGTAGCCTAGGTTGTTTGGGGGATCCCAATGGGATTCATTTGGCCAAAACCGGGATTAAATGAAACATATTCCCACTATAGGAAGCTCCATTTGTTCAACTGGGGCTCGGTCTTTCCTGGAATTTGGTGATTTCATTTAGATTGCTTACGTATATGTATACATTTTAGGAAGCTTCTGCTGTATTAGATTTCCACATGACCCCTCAAATAGTCTTTAATTTTAGCTGTCCCTCCCCATATTCTGTCCAGCAACCTTTTCTACCCCCCCTCCGTGTTTGCTTCTCTAATTTCAGTCCCTGCCCCTGCCCATCCAAACAAAAGTATTTATTCTATTTCCTCTTGCTAGAGAGATCCATCCCTCCCCTCTAGTCCCTTACTTTCTACCTAAACTCTATGGTTATACGGATTGTACCTTGCTCATCTATGACTTCACAGCTCACAACCTGTCTTAGTCAGGGTTTGTATTCCTGCACAAAACATCATGACCAAGAAGCAAGTTGTGGAGGAAAGGGTTTATTCAGCTTGCACTTCCGTATTGCTCTGTATCACCAAAGGAAGTCAGGACAGGAACTCACACAGGGCAGGAACCTGGAGGCAGGAGCTGATGCAGAGGCCATGGAGAGGTGCTGCTTACTGGCTTGCTTTCCCTGGCTTGCTCAGCTTGCTTTCTTATAGAACCCAGGACCAGCAACCCAGGGATGGCACCACCCACAATAGGCTGGGCCCTCCCGTCCCTATCCTCGGAGCAAGCTGCCATTTGTGTTATTGATCTTGGGCATTCTGACTGGTGTAAGATGCAGTCTTACAAGTAGTTTTTGGTTTGCGTTTTCCTGATGACTAAGGGTGTTGAACATTTCTTTAATTGTTTCTCAGCCATTGAAGTTCTCTTTCTTGAGAATTCTCTTAGATCTATACCCTATTTTAAAATTGAGTTGTTTTCCCAACATCCAATCTTTATTTTTTTTAAGTTTTAAATATATATTTTGGATATTATCCAGATGTGTAGTTGATGTCCTTCTAACGGATGTATAGTTGGAGATATATATATATATATATATATATATATATATATATATATATATAGAGAGAGAGAGAGAGAGAGAGAGAGAGATCCATTTTGTAGGCTGTTGCTCTGCCCTAAAGATGATGTTCTTTGCCATAAAGAAGGTTTTCAACTAAATGACACCCACTTATTGGTTATTGATTGTAGGGCCCATGCTAATGGGGTTCAGTTCAGAAAGTCTTTTCCTGTGTCGTGAGTTCAAGCCTGTTCCACACGTTCTCTTCTATGATATACGTATATGATATCTTCAGTGTATCCGTATATTGAGGTCTTTGACACAGTTGGAGTGGAGTTTTGTGCAGGGATGGTAAGCATGGCTCTAGTTGAATTCTTCTACAGGCAGCCACCTAGTGTGACCAGCACCATTTGTTGGAGATGTGGTCCTTTTTCCAATGTGTATTTCTGACTTCTTTATAAAAACAAACAAAACCCTAACGGGTGTCTGTAGGATGTGGACTTATTTCTGGGTCTTCAGTCTTTCTCCACTGGTGAATGTCTCTGTCTTTGTGCCATTGCTATGCTGTTTTGACTACGGTAGATCTGCAGCACTGTTTGAGATTGGGGTTGGTAATACCTCCAGCAGTTCTTTTATCATTCAGGAGGTTTGGCTATCCTTGGATTTCTGTGTTTCTGTGTGAAGCAGAAAATTGCTCTTTCAAGTTCTATAAAGAATCATGTGGGAACTTTGACCGGGCTTGCATTGGATCTGTAGATAGCTTTGAGTAGGGTGGCCATTTTTGCTATGTTCATATACTGACCCACGAGCATGGAAAATCCTTCCCTCTTCTGCTATCTTCTTCAATTTCTTTCTTCGAAGTTCATATAAGTCTTTCACTTGTTTGGTGAAAGTTACCCCAAAGTACTTTATATCATTGAAGGCTATTGTGAAAGTTGCTGTTTCCCTGATTTCTTTATTGGTCCACTTGTCCTTTGTATATAGAAGGGCTACTGATTTCTGTGTGTTGACCTTGTATCCTGCGACTTTGCTGAAACTGTTTATCAGCTACAGAAGTTTCCTGGTGGAATTTTTAGGGCCATTTATGTATACAATTATATCACCTGCAATAAAGATAATTTCGCCTCTTCTCTTCCTATTTGTGTCCCCTTGATCTCCTCTAGCTGTCTTATTACTCTAGTTAAGACTTCAAATACTATATGAATAGGTGTGGAGAGAGTGGACAACCTTGTCTTGTTCCTGATTTAATGAAATTGCTTTGAGGTTTAAGTTGATGTTGGGTATGGATTGTCTGTGAATTAATTGCCTTTATATATTGGGGTATGTCCTGTGTATCCCTAATCCCTCCAGGACTTTTATCATGAAAGAGTGTTGGATTTTTATATAAAGCCTTTTCTGTATCGAATGAAATAATTGTGTGTTTTTTTCTTTCAGTTTGTTTACATAGTGGATTAAATCTATTGCTCTATGAATGTTGAACCATCCCTGCATCTCTGGGATGAAGCTTGGTCACAGTGGATATGGTCTTGGATTCAGTTTACAGGTATTTTGTTGAGAACTTTTGAATCTTTGTTTATCAGGGAAATTTGTCTATAAATCTCTTTCTTTGTTGGGTCTTTATGTGATTTAGGTATCAGAGTAACTGTGGCCTTGTTAAAAAAAATCGGGCAAAATTTCTTCTATTTCTGTCTTGTGGAATAATTTGAGGAGTACTGAAGTTAACTCTTATTTGAACATCTGGTAGAATGCTGTGTTAAAATTATCTGTCCCTGGGCTTCTTTTGGTTGGGAGACTTTTAATTACTGCTTTGATTTCAGTAGAGGATATTGGTATATTTAAATTATTTATCTGATCTTGATTTAACTTTGTGTCTCAGTCAGAGTCTCTATTCCTGCACAAACATAATGACCAAGAAGCAAGTTGGGGAGAAAAGCATTTATTCAACTTATACTTCCACGTTGCTGTTCATCACCAAAGGAAGTCAGGACTGGAACTCAAGTAGGTCAGGAAGCAGGAGCTGATGCAGAGGCCATGGAGGGATGTTTTTTACTGGCTTGCTCAGCTTGCTTTCTTAGAGAACCCAGGACTACCAGCCCAGGGATGGCACCACCTACAATGGGCCCTTCCATCCTTGATCACTAATTGAGAAAATGCCTTACAGCTGGATCTCATGGAAGCATTTCCTCAAGAGAGGCTTCTTTCTCTGTGATAACTCAAGCTGGTGTCATGTTGGCACACAAAATCAGTCAGTACAATTAACCCCTTATCAACTTGACACACAAACACATCACTATTAAACCTCAACCCTTACTTTCTTTTCTTTCTTTTTTTTTTTTTGTTTTTTGTTTTTTGAGACAGGGTTTCTCTGTGTAGCCCTGGCTGTCCTGGAATTCACTCTATAGACCAGGCTGGCCTTGAACTCAGAAATCTTCCTGCCTCTGCCTCCCAAGTGCTGGGATTAAAGGCGTGCGCCACCACTGCCCACCCAACCCTTACTTTCTTATTCATCCTCAAGATCTAAATAACTTTAAAAGTCATTCAGTCTTTACAAATTCTTACATATTAAAATTTCAATCCTTTTAAAATATCCAATCTCGGGCGCGGGCACCGGCACGGGCCATGGCTTCAGTTTCCTTGCACGAATGGCTGCCATCCCCGCCTACAGCCCTTCCACCCGGTGGCAGTGTTGTCATTTCTGGAAGGAAACTGGCCCAGCAGATCAAGCAAGAAGTATGGCAGGAGGTAGAAGAGTGGGTAGCCTCAGGCAACAAGCAGCCACATCAAACTGTCATTCTGCTTGGTGACAATCCTGCCAGTCACTCCTATGTTCTCAACAAAACCAGGGCAGCAGCTGAAGTGGGAATCAACAGTGAGACAATTGTGAAGCCAGCCTCTGTTTCAGAGGAAGAGCTGTTGAATTCAATCGGGAAATTGAATGAGGACGAGAACTTGGACGGCCTCCTTGTTCAGCTGCCTCTCCCAGAGCACATTGATGAGAGAAAGATCTGCAATGCTGTTTCTCCTGACAAGGATGTTGATGGCTTTCATGTCATTAACGTGGGGCGAATGTGTTTGGACCAGTATTCCATGCTGCCGGCAACCCCATGGGGTGTGTGGGAGATACTTCAGCGGACAGGCATTCCAACCTTAGGGAAGAATGTGGTGGTGGCTGGCAGGTCAAAAAACGTCGGAATGCCGATTGCAATGTTGCTGCACACAGATGGGGCTCACGAGCGGCCTGGGGGTGATGCCACAGGCACAATATCGCACTGATACACTCCGAAAGAGCAGCTGAAGAAGCACACGATTTTTGCAGACATTGTAATATCTGCTTCTGGCATTCCAAATCTGATCACAGCCGACATGATCAAAGAAGGAGCAGCAGTCATCGATGTGGGAATAAACAGAGTTCAAGACCCTGTCACTGCGAAGCCCAAGTTGGTTGGAGATGTCGATTTTGAAGGAGTCAAGAAGAAAGCTGGTTACATCACTCCTGTCCCTGGTTGTGTTGGTCCCATGACAGTGGCCATGCTCATGAAGAACACCATTATTGCTGCAGAGAAAGTGCTAAGGCCAGAGGAGCTGGAAGTGTTGAAGTCCAAACAGCGCGGAGCCGCCACCAACTAGCAGCTTTCCGAGCCAGGCTGAGAGGCAAAGCGGGCCAAGGGGAATGCAGTATTTTTAATTTATTCTGTTGAAATGGTTTAGAATGTTTGTATTTATTGAAAGCTTAAACGGGTGGCTGTGTGTGCACATGGCTCTGCAGAACTTCACCAGGGTGCCCATCAGTGTCCTGCTTTTGACCTGGTGAAGCATGGGAGACATCCTCATACAGAGTGGATGCTGAACTTCATCAAAAATGTCTGTCTGGTTAGGCTCTCATTTCCCAAGTGCTATTCCAATACAAGTTGATGACTCAACTTATGTCCCAAGCCTTTGAGTTCAACTTTCAAACCAAAGGAAACCTTAGTAGAGAAAATTAAGGGAAAGGAAGAGACAGCAGCACTGGGTCTCAATGGCACTCCCTTACTTCCTGTGCAGCCAGGAGTACCCAGATTGCCCTGAGGAGAGCTCGGCTGCTGGGCTGGTGGATAAAAAAGCCCAGCGTTACTAGCTGTCCCCCTGTGGCGGGTCATCAGGGAAGATTTAGAGTCTCTCCACTTGCTGTTATCCTTCTGTGAGCTTGCCCTGTTTTAATTTTCTAGAATCAAAAAGCTCATTTTATAAATGATGTGTGTATTACAATGTTTGGCTTTTACAGCACACTTAAACTTTAAGTTTCAGACTTGAAGAGTTGTGTGTCTGTTTGCTTTGGCATATGCTTTGAGGCCTGTTTTTGTTTGTTTGTTTTGAAAAAACAAAGCTTGGGCGTGATAATCACGAGGGCAGCTCGTGCCACCAAAGAACTGTCGGCAGCTGCATCTTTCACGTCCCTGTTGGCTTTCCTGAACATTATCAAGGAGTTTGAGTTAATAGAAGACTTAGTCAGATTTTCTTATTAAAGGATTTTGTTGCTGTTTGTTTTTGTTTGTTTGTTTTTAAATAAAACACATCTGTCAGGTGTGGAATGAGTTCCTGAAAAATAAAATAAAATAAAATATCCAATCTCTTTTGAAATTCAAAGCCTTTTTACAATTCAAAGTCTCTTACTGTAGGCTACACTAAAATACTTTCTTCCTTCGAAAGGGGAAAATATCAGGGCACAGTCAAAATCAAAATCAAAATCAAAATCAAACTCTAACCATCCAATATCTGGGATCCACTCATGATCTTCTGGGCTCCTTCAAGCCTTGTGTCGTTTCTCCAGCTCTGGCCTCTGTAGCACTCTAAGCTCAGGTTGATCCACTCCACTGGTGCTGCTGTTCTTAGTGATCATCTCATGGTACCGGCATCTCCAAAACACTGGGGTGTTCAGTGCGACTAGGCTTCACCAATAACCTCTCATAGACTTTCTTCATGGTGCCAGGCCTCAACTCCTTTGCATGACCCCTTCAGTCTTGGGCTGTCAGCTGCAACTGAGGCTACACCTTCACCAATGGTTTTCCATGGCCTCTTACAGTGCCTAGCCTCAGCTGCTCTTCATGACCCCTGCATGCCTTCAAAACCAGTTCCACCTGGGTGACTCTTACACATCACCAAGTCTAGCTGCAGCACGAGGTACAACCTTGGCTATCTCTGGAACACAGCTTCTTTGTGCTCTCAGAAAACACTTCCTGGAAGATTTCACCTCAGTGATGCTGGTCTCTTCTTAATCACCGTTAATTTCTTAGCTCCAGCCAACCAGCATCAATTGTCTCAGTGATGCAAAGGTTTCACTTTAGTAGTTCTGGTATCTTGTTAATCACAGCTGATCCATCAGCCCCAGCTAGCCAAAACCACAGAATCTTCACAATCAAAACAGCAATGGCCCTGATAAGAGTCTTTAATCTTCCCTCTGAAATTTCACAAGCCAGGCCTCCATCGTTTGCACTGTTCTCAACATTATCTTCCAAGCTCCCACAGAACATCCCACAGAGCTCTTAACACCCAATGGCTTTTCTAGTCCAAAGTTCCAAAGTCTTTCCACATACCTCCCCAAAATATGGTCAGGTTGTTAAGAATACCTCACACCTGGTACCAATTTGTCTTAGTCAGGTTTTCTATTCCTGCACAAACATCATGACCAAGAAGCAAGTTGGGGAGAAAAACATTTATTCAGCTTACACTTCCATATTGCTGTTCATCACCAAAGGAAGTCAGGACAAGAACTCAAGCAGGTCAGGAAGCAGGAGCTGATGCAGAGGCCATGAAAGGATGTTATTTACTCAAGAGATCCACCTGCCTCTGTCTCCCAAATGCTGGGATTAAATGTCTGTGTCACTACCACCTCTCCAGCTCTGAGGTGCAGGTTTTTAAAGTATGTTTTTATCATTCACTGGATTTCTTTCTTGTCTGTGATTATATCCCTGTTTCAAAGAAACACTCATTGTTTTACTGATTCTTTGTATTTTTCTTTTATGTTTGTTTATTAATTTTATTGATTTCATCCCTGAGTTTTTTTCTTGTCCTTTGATGTTCCTTTCTTCTTTCTTTCTTTCTTTCCTTCTTTGTTTCATTCTTTTTCCCTCTTCTTCCTTCCTTCTTTCTTTCTTTTTTTTTTGAAGAGAAAGTATCATTTTACTTTTGCATTACATAAAAAAACAAAATATTCACCTGTAATCTCTGGGTTTTATTGCTTTGAAGAGATACTATGACCAAGGCAGCTCTTATAAGTGAAAACATTTAATTGGGGCTGGCTTACAGGTTCAGAGGTTCAGTTCATTATTATCGTGGTAGGAAGCAGGGTGGCATTCAGACAGACTTGGTGCTGGAACACCCGAGTGTTCTACATCTTGATCTGAAGGCAGCCAGGAGAGTACCGTCATCTACAGGCAGCCAGGATGACACACTGGAGCTTGAGCATAGAGACCTTAAAGCCCTATGGTGACACACTTCCTCTAACAAGGCCACATCTCCTTCAATAAGGCCACACCTCCTAATAGTGCCACTTCCCCTGGGCCAAGCATATTCAAACCACCACATTCACTGACCCCTCTTTCAACATAATATTTTTATTAACTTTTTGAGAATTTCATACAATGCACTGGATCATACTCACTTCCTATTCTTCCTAGGTCTAACCCTCTCACCCTTGTGCTCTCCCAACCAAAAAAGAAAAGAAAAACCCTCCAACTTATGGGTCTCTCAGGCTCCTCCAAGTGGCCCTGTGGCCCTGCAGGACCTCGGGCCACTGCCGTCTTGAATCAAGACCTTTGGTACTTGGTTTGTGTTCAAATACGTTGTCAATTTGTGAAAAAGTTCCATGAGGTGCTGGGTTGGTATATTCTTTTGTGTTTGGGTGAATGTTCTGTAAGTATCTGTTAGGTCCATTTGGTTTATGGTGTCCATTAGCATTAGCATTTCCCTCTTGTTTTTTTTGTTGGAAGGACCTGTCTAATGGCAAGAGTGGACTACTGTAATCAACCTCTATCACTGTGTGAAGACTGATAGCAGATTTAAGCTGCAGCAGTGTTTCTTTTATGGACTTGGATGCCCTTGCGTTTGGTGCAGAGATGTTATCAATTGGAATGTCCTCTTGGTGGATTTTTTTCCTTTGATGAATATGTAGTGTCTTTCCCTATTTCTTCTGATTAGTTTTTGGGTTGAAGTCTCTTTTCTCCAATGTTAAAATGGCTACACTGACTTACGTCTTAGGGTCTATTTACTTGGAATATCTTTTCTTTTTTTTTTTTTTTTTTTTTACCCCAAGGTGATATCTTTCCTTGATGTTTAGGTGTGTTTCTTGGATGGATCCTATTTTTTAATCCAGTCTGTTAGTCTGTGGCTTTTTTGCGGGGGATCGAGGCCATTGATATTGAGTGTTATCATGAGTTATTGATAAACAGTGGTTGTTAATACCTGTTACTGTGCTGCTCTGGTGAGGGTCCCTCACCCCCATTCTTTTGATTTGATGGTCTGATATTATTTTTTCATGTGCTTCCATGAAGTGTGGTTAGCCTCTTCAGGTTGAAGTTTTTCTTCTAGCACCTTCTGTAGGACTGGCTTTGTAGATACATACTGCTTAAATTCAGTTTTATCATGGAATGTCTTTCTTTTTTCTTCTATTGTAATTGACAGTTCTACTCATTGTAGTAGTCTGGGCTGGCACCTGTGGTCTCTTAGAGTTTGTGGGATATCTATCATTCTGGCTTTTAGAGTCTCCACTGAGAAGTCAGGTGTGATTCTAGAAGATCTGCCTTTGCATGTTGTTTGGTCTTTTGTTTCTTGTACCTTCATAGGCATCTCCTTCTTTAGGTTGGGGATTTTTTTTCTATGATTTCAACAGAAAATATTTTCTGTGCCTTTGATCTGGGTTTCTTTTCTTCCTGTCTTCTTGTTATTTATAAATTTGGTCATTTTAAAGTGTCCCATATATCCTGGATTTAAAAAAAAAAAGATTTATTTATTTTATGTGTATGAGTACACTGTAGCTCATCTTCAGACTGTAGCTATCTTCAGACCCATCAAAAGAAGATACTGGATCCCATTACAGATGGTTGTGAGCCACCACGTGGTTGCTGGGAATTGAACTTAGGACCTCTAGAAGAGTAGCCAGTGTTCTTAACCGCTGAGCCATCTCTCCAGCCCATGCCTGGATTTTTAGATTTAGCATTTTCTTTGACTGGGGTATTTATTTCTTTTAACTTGTCTTCAGATACTGAGACTCTTTCTTTCAGCCTTGTATTTTGTATGATTTGCCTCTGAGGTTCCTCTTCAGGTTCCTGATTCCTTCCTTCTTAGTTTTATACCATTGTTTGCACTTTGTAAACAATGGATTTGTAAATAGATTTATTCCTTTCCTCTCTAAGGACCTCTAACTCGTTCACAAAGGCTACTTGAAGGTTTTTGTTTTGTGCTTCAGCTATACAGCATTTCACAGAGCCTGCTGTGGCAGACTTTCTGGTCTCTAGTGTTTACATATTGTCTTGGCTGTTACTGGTTGTGTTTTTACACTGGCGTGTAGGCATGGGGTTTAGGATGATTGTAGTTTTAGGAGCTGCTATTTGGTCTTGTCTTTGTTGGGTAGGTGTTCTATTCTTCCATTTCTGTTGTGGGTTGCTTGGTAGGTATCTTAGTTGGGGTGTTATTGCTGTGAAGAGACACCGTGACTACGGCAACTCTTACAAAGGACAACACTTAATCGGGCCTTGTTTACACATCAGAGGTTCAGTCCATTATCATCACAGTGGAAAGCATGGCAGTGTGCAGGCAGACACGGTGCTGGAGAGGGGCTGAGAGTTCTACATCTTGATCCACAAGCAGCAGCAAGAGAGAACAACACTGGACCTGGCTCGAGCTTCTAAAACTCCAAAGCTCACCCCCAGTGACACACTTCCTGCTGCAAGGCCACACCTACTCCAACGAGACTGTACCACCCACTCATGCCACTCCCTTTGGGCCTATGGAGGTCATTGAATGAAACCTGAAATCCGGCCAGGTACAGCCACTGGGGTTCCAGTTAGAATATGTTTCTTAGTATTGGGAGCTGACACTTAGGGATGGAGATGGTCTGGAAGTAGTGGGGTGTGCTGAGAAGATCCACAGGAGAGAGGAAAGCAAGGGTGTGCCTTGAGGATCTGCTTAGCATCCTGGAAATGGATGCAGATGGAGAAGCCACAGAGCTGGGGCTGAGACTGGGGGATTGGGTTTGGAGGAAAGGAGGGAGAACAGAGATCTGAAGCTCTCCTACCTGCTTCCCTGGACTCTCTGTTTCATTGGCCAGCATGGCCACTGAGTTCCAGGGAGTTGACTAAATAATTTATAAAGAGCATAAAATTATTGGCTCACAGCTCTAGAGTATGGGAAGTCTGATATTAGCATTTTGGCATCCATAATGGCCTTCTTGAAGCACGCTAACATGATGGGAGGCAAAAGTGCTGTGTGGGGTGAACTGCCTCTTTTATGACAGCCCCACCCCCACCCCGTGACCCTGGAAGCTCTGGTGGGCTCGTCTCCTCTCAAAGGTCTCACCTCTTCATACTGATCACAATGGCAATTACATTCCAACTTGAATGTTAGGGAGAACATTTAAATCATAGACCCCCAGCCTATGCCAGAGACACTTATTATGATTCCTGTTTTTAATAAAGAAATAAACAATATTAGAGATGAATAATAATAATTAGGAAAGAAATAACAGCCTTTGATTAAAAATATAAAAGATCTGGGCAATGGTAGCATGTGTCTTTTATCTCAGCACTTGGGAGGCAGAGGGTGGTAGATCTCTGAGTTTGAGGTCTGGTCTACAGAATGAGTCCAGGACAGGGTTCTATTACACAGAGAAACCCTGTCTTGAAAAAAATCCATATACATATATATATTTGAATAAGTTTGGCCCGCGTAAACTCATGTGTTTGAGTGCTTGGCCCACAGGGAGTGGCATTATTAGGAGGTGTGGCCCTGTTAGAGGATGTGTGTCACGGTGGAGGTGTGACCTTTGAGATCTTAATTCAAGCTCCCTCCAGTGTCAGACAGAGTCACTGTCAGCTGAGTACAGAGCAAGATGTCAAACTCTCAGCTCCTTTTCCAGCACCATGTCTGCCTGGACACTGCCGTGATAATAACGGACTAAGCCTCTGAACCTGCAAGCCGGCCTCACTGAAATGTTTTCCTTTATAAGGTCATGGTGTCTCTTCACAGCAATGGAAACCCTAACTAAGAACACACACACACACACACCCCAAAATATAACAAAACACAATTCACCTTGAAACTGGACTTGCATGCAGTTTCCACATCTGGGGAAAGCAAGCTTGAGTCATGTACCCTGAACTAGACCATTCACACTAGCAGAAAAGAAGAACAGCCCTTGGCCAACCTTGGCTCAGGAAGACTGGATCATACAGCCAGAACAAGACGCAATGTTGTGGACTTTCATCCCTTAATTCATATATTGATGTCGTAAACCCCAGGACTGACGTCTTTATAAAGAGGAAGGTTGTGTGTGTTATCCACCCATCTTACCATATCTGCTCTCTGAGCACTAAGAGAAAAAGCAAACAAGGAAATAACAGGATGAGTCCCCTCACAGGCTGCCAAGAGGCTGCCTCAGAATCCAACCTGGTGGCACCTGGATATTGGATTTCCAGCCTCCAGACCTATGGAGTGGACCATCTGCCGTTTCATCTTCTTGGTCTATAGTATTTTATTATGACATCCTGAACAGATGGATACAGAAGTGGTTTCCCAGAGTGCAGAAGTTATTGGGGGTGAGGTGTGGTGGGGTGGTACAGGCCTGATGGCTTACCTGGGAGAAACACTGGGCCAGGGGATGCCCGCTCCACTCACAGTTGGTAGCACTCTTCCTGAATGCTGCCAACAGGCATTTGGGTGGGGTGAGGCAGTACCGCCTGGGATGGAGAATTGTAGACACAGTGGCTCTTGCTGGCTTTCTCCTGTCCCGGTACTCTTACACATGGGCTCCCATATTGACTCCACACACTTCCTCTGGGGTCCTCTAGATCAGTGAGTCACTCACTGGTGCATATCCACACACGTCTATGCAGACACATACAGGTTCACAGTGGACAGTAAGGAACATGCTCAAAAGACTACTGGGACTGTGTCAGAGGGTCTAGGAGCTCAGTTGGAGGCATTCTCATTGGCCAGATCTAGGATAATTTGAATGAAAATTTAACAATGAGAGGGCTGGGGAGGTGGTTCAGTCAGTCAAGGGCTTGCCTTGCAAGTACCAGGACCTATGTTTGGCCCCAGAATTCCCCCTAAACCCAACGCGCTTTGAAAAACTGGGTGTGGTGGCATACACTTGTAGTCCTAGCTTTAGGGAGGAGAACCTGTCTGATCCTCAGGGCTTGATGGTCAGTCAGCTGAGCCTATTTGTAGAACTCTAGGTCAGTGAAAAACCGGAGTGGGGGGGGGGGAGAAGAGAGGGAGAAAAGGAAAAAGAAAAGTGGGGCCCAGGAGATGGCTCTGCAGGCAAAGGTACCTGCTGTCATGTCTAACATCCTAAATCTCACATGGCGGAAGGAGAGAACCACTTCCTGCACACGGCCTCTGACCTCCACATGGATACCATGGTATACATAACCCCCAACAAAAACAAATAAATTTAACTTCAAAGATGGACAGCATCTGAGGAAGGACACTGTTGTTGTCCTCTGGCTGGACATACATGTGAACCTGCATATACACATTCATACACTCACAAATACACAATGGTAGTAATGCATTAGAAACTATGGGGGTGGGGGAAGAGCTGTAGGTTCACACTGATAGAAAACATCAGTGGAAACATCAATGGAGAAGCAGACATACCGTGTGCCCCGTGTAGTGGTACAGAGGGCTCACAAGGCTGAGTGACAGATGACAAGGGTAAGGCTAGCCTGGGCTCCTCAACAAGACCCTATCTCAAAAATTAGTCAGTCAATGGGCAGGAAATGTTTTTCCTCTACAGTGAAATTCTAACAACTGAGTAAATAGGAAGACTGAGTCAGAATATCTCTGAAGGATGGTAGAGCCCACGGGTGACAGCCTAGCATGGAACAAGATATCACAGTGGCCTCAGAGGATCACCCCATCTTACTACCTACAGAGGGGTACGTGGTAGCTTTAGAGAGGACTCTGCTTGCACCAAGAGACCAAAGCAAACATATTGGCTCTCACTGACACCGTGTGCTTCCTGATAGGTGCACGACATCATGGCTATGCCAAGGGGAGTCCTCTGATGTCCATGCAGCAGCCATATTGGATTTCAGAAAGTGTGTGTGTGTGTTTGCCAGAAGACATCAGGTGTCCTGTTCGCTCTCTTTCCACCACATTCAGGACATGGTCTCTCACTGAACTTGAGTTTGGTTTTTAGTAACCCTACGGTCTCCATCCTCCACAGCCCTGGGTGCCCAGACTAGACTTTTTTTATGTGACTGCAGAGAATTCAAACTTAAGTCTTCAGGCTTACGCGGCAGGAGCTCCCTGTCACCCGAGCCATCTCTTCAGGTCTCAGATTTAAAAAAGAACAAAACAGACTAAAATTTATTTGCTTTTATTACTGACATGTGCCAATAATTTCGTGATAAAACAAACAGATGCCCTTGAAAACATTGAAGCCGACTGCTATAAACGGACATGCATACGAACCTGTGTGGGCACTCTCCCAGACCGTACAATTCAGCAAGTGTTTTGTTGTTATTTTTCTTTTTCAGTGAGGGTTGTGGGGACTAAACTTAGCGCCTAGTAGGTGCAAGGCAAGTGCTATGTTACTGAGTTACATCCCCGGCACCACCGGCAACATTTAATTACTTATTTAGTAAACGCTACACTCAACGTGCTGGTGTGAGCTTAGCTTGGTGTCTTTGTGCACCCCTGTAGTCCCAGCAGTTGAAGCTGAGGCAAGTGTAATACAAGGCCGAGGTCAGTGTGTGCTTTCCATAGTGAGACTCTAGCTTTAAAACAAACAGACAAAAAAAAAACTCTAGCTTTAAAACAAACTCTCAAAAAAAAAAAACAGACAGACAAATAGACGGACAGACATACAAACACACGAACAAGTAAAGCAAGCAAGCGTAAGGTTACGGCAAGTCCTAGGTTTATAGTGAACTATGCAAATGGGCTTGTGCGCCTATCGTCTTTCTGATAAAGTTCAGCTTGCTTCTTCCCCCACGTAAACCAACGTGGGTGCAATCTGTTCCCAACCCGTTTTGTCATGTGTTCCTGTGTGTGAAGAGGACACTGGAGCCAGAGGAGGGTGGCAGAATGATAACCAAGAAACTGAAGATTCTAATATCTGTGTGACTTTTAGGATTTTTTTTTTCCTCCCTGAGTCACACTGTGGGGCACCTAGGGGAAGCTTGGTCATTCTTTTCAGCCCTGCTTCACTGATGTGAAACGCTGCAGAATATACAGTTGGAAGAGTGAAAAGCCTTCTGCGGACAGGATGATGCATCTCTGCACGGAACTGAGCCTGCAGAGACAGTGCGTGGAAAGTTAACCTCATGTTTGAAGCGCGGAGTCGTCTGAAGGGAGAGCCCTTCGAGTTAGCGATCTGCCAAAACGGAAGACTTTTTCCACCCACTGAGTTGTCTTTTTTTTCTTTTTAAAGTGGGAAGTTTCAGGGGAGGTCAATCAGGCACAAAAATATTCGGTTTCAGCTACAATCAGCCACGTTGAGTAAAACAGCAAGCTCTGACGAAATTGCTCCTTGTGTGTTCATTCCAGAGGTCCGCTGGCTGTGCACGCAATGGCAATGTGAAGGAACTGAGCGTTTACACAGTAAGAACAGTCAACCGGCAAAGAAAACTGCAGAAAAAGAGAAATGCTCGTCTTGGTTTGTTAGAAGAAATACAGGGAGAAATTCTGAAAGACATGGCCACCTTCATCAAGAACTGGGTCCTCTTCAGAGACAATGGAGCAATCAATACCAGTGTGCAGCCATTTTTTTCCTGTTCTTGTAAAAAAAAAAACCCAGATTTTTAAAAATTTTATTTATTTATTTATTTATTTATTTATTTGTGTGTGTGTGTGTGTGTGTGTGTGCACGCATACCATGAAGTCAGAGAACAACTTAGAAGAGGAGTTTCTTCCTTTCCACCATGTGGATTCTTGGGATTGAACTCAAGTTTTCAGGCTTGGTGGCAAGTACCTTTGCCCATTGAGCCATCTGATTGATTTTTTTTTTTTTGGTTATTGATTTTGCTTTTTGTCATTTTTTGTTCGTAATTTTTTTAACCAAATATAACAGAAGCAGCTGATGATTCTGTGGTAAATACATTATATTTACTTTATGTATGCATGTGGTATGTGTGCATCCGTGTATGTATGCTTGCATGTGTGTAGGTACACAAACACTTGTGTGTGCTTGTGCATGTTTATGGAGGCCAGAGGTTGACATTGGGTTTATTTATTTGTATTTTATTTATTGAGACAAGATCTCCTTCAGAACCTGGAAATCACTGACTCTGCTAGTCTAGCTTGCCCCAGGGGTCCTCCTACTCTGGGGTCCCCCCTCCACCTCCTGATTACTGGCTCTGCACGTGTGCCACCATGTCCATCTGACTTTTTACTTGGGTGCTGAAGATGCAAATTCTGGTTCTCATGCTTGCAATGGCAAGCACGTTATCCACTGAGCTCCCTGTTTATTTATTTTTGAGACAAAACTTCACGATGTAGCCCAGGTTGTCCTCCAAAGCAGCATCCTCTGGCCTCTGCCTCCTGAGTGCTGGGTGGTGAAGATGTGTTTACCAGGAACTGCCTAGTGAAGGAGTGTTTGGATCAGTGTCAATTCCAGAAAACGGCCGTGAGCTGTACCACAGTTCTTCCCATTTAATAGGAAAAGGACTGGAGGTACTTCTCAGTGTAGACAGAGTACACGTGAAAGCCTGGGTCGGTCCCTGTCACCATACTAATAGTGACTAATGATAATCTAGGTCCATCCCTAATAGTAACAATAATAGTAATGATTAACAACAACAAGAAGAAACATTTTGAAAGGAGGTTTTTTTTTTTGTTTTAAGACACAGTGTCACACAATGTCTAGGTTGGACTGGAACTTACTATGTAACCCAGATTGTCCTTGAACTAGTTGCAATCCTCCTGCCTCAGCCAAGTCTTAGAACTGTAGGCATGAGCCACCATGCCTGTCTTGATAAGAAATGTTTACAATTGTTTTTGACACCACGGTGTTTAAGCTTCTTCTTGGCTATAGAACCTTGTCTATAAGTTTGTGTGAAATGACTCATGAAAATTAAAATTAATAAAAATACTTTCATCAATTATGATTGTAAATTTATAAATATGGCCAGAGTTTTACTAAGTGTGATATCAATTTTGATGAAAGCATGAGGAATTTGTAGAGGAGAAGGCACAGAAACAATCAATGTGGAGTTATTCTGTGTCTGACAGACTAGCATACAGGTCCGTGTTTACTCCTTTCTTTTAAAAACTATACCAATAATTATCAATCATAAATCTGACCTGAGGAAATGGCTCAATGGGTAAGCCATCAGCTGTGTAAGTATCAGGATCTGAGATCAAATACCCCAGATAAAGTTATACATGAAGTACCACATGTCTACAGACACAGCATGCTGCTTTGGGAGATAGGAGAGAGGGAGACCAGGGACATATAGGCCTGTTCTGGGAAGATGCATGAATGAATAGCAAGAAACACTGTCTCTCACAAAGTGGACACTTGAGGTCATCCACTGACTTCCACACTGAGGGTCTATGCTGTGGCTCAAGTGTGCCCACATGCACACACCCAAGTATACACACACCATACACATGCCCACATGCACACACCCAAGCATACACACATCACACACATGCGCATGTGCACACACACACACACACACACATTGTAAAAAATTCACAAGTCTATTTTTTGAGTTTTAAAATATTTTACTTTCTGATATTGTTACTAGCGTCTGTTTCTTTTGTAGCTGTTACCGTTTATATAAACATTATGATTATTTCTGGAAATATTTGTGTCATATGAAAGAGAATATTAATAAAAATATCTGGCCTGGATATTGAATGTCTGAGGACAATCATCAAGGATGTAGCTTTCATTCGATTCCTATAAGAAGTGTTGTACAGTCTGCTTCTGAACACAAGGGAACATCAGACAAAACAAACTGAAAGACATTTACAAAGTAACTGGCCTAGAGAACCTTCCAAATGTCAAGTTGGAGATAGACAGAAAAATGTCAAGTTCAAGGAAGATGGAAAAGGTCGTTAACTGTTTCAGATTAAAGGAGAAGGCGGGGGTGGGGGTGAGGGTGGGGGTGGGGATAAACACAGACACACCATCTTGGATTGTATACTCAACCGGAAACCAGATAGTTCTTAAAGGCTTTATTGGAGACATTGATAACATTTGACTGTGGACAGGGTGTAAATAGACCTGTCACCTCACTCTGATTCCCATTTTTCCGTGATTGCAGTTTTGCTTCTTCTGGTAACTTCGTTCTTAGGGAACACACTCTGAAATGTTTAGTAGGCACGATGCTTTCCTCTGCATATTTTTATGTGAAAAATATGTGTTTACGGAAAGCTGCAGTGAACGAGGGCAAACCAGCGGAAAAGACACTCGGAGCTTCTTATGCTAGCTTGCAACTTTTTCTATAAAATCAAAATTACCTTAACATGAACATTTAACTCTTCCCGAAAACAAAAGAAAACAAAGCAGCCCAAACCATAAACAGATTGTGCTCAGTGGTATGCGACACTGGGAGCCACTGAGGATTGTTTTGGTTGGGGGCGGGGAACAAGGGGGTGGGTGTGGGGAGGCAGGCTACAGTGGGTTCTGTGGTTACTCCCAAAAGATGTGTTTACATCCTGCCTCCCCAAACTGAAAAACAAAAAAAGTGAACTTATTTGATAAAAGGATCTTTTCAAATGGAATGAAGTGATTTTTAAAAGAGATTTATTTTATTTATATGAGTACACTGTCTTCAGACACACAAGAAAAGGATCAGATTCCATTACAGACAGTTGTGAGCCTCCATGTGGTAGCTGGGAATTGAACTCAGGATCCCCAGAAGAGCACTCTTATCTGCCAAGCCACCTCTCCAGCCCCAATGAAGTGATTTTTTTTTTTTTTTAAAACATGCTGTATTTATCGATGTGAGTCTGTGTGAGTTCAGGCACATGAGTGTGCAGGTCAAAGACCACGTGAGGTCAAAGGCCAACCCTCAAGAGTTGATTCTCCTCTTGTATCCTGTGCCTGAAACTCAGGTCACAAGGCTACCAGGAAGAGCTTTTACCCACTGGGTCATCTTGCTGACAGGAGTTAAGGGAGTGTTAGGATGTACTCCTTTGGGCTGGTATACAGCTCAGTGGGAAAGTTTTTGTCTAGCTTATGCAAAGCCCTGGTTTCAATCTCCAGAAGCACAAGAAAGAAAAACAACAACAACAAAAATTTTCCTATTTGGATCCTAACCACTGACTAGAATCCCTCAGAGTACAAAGATGAAAAAGGACAGAGAGAGGAGGTGAAGATTAGAGCTGGCCACGCATCAAGCTTAAAGAAGTCTCTTCTAGAGCCTGAGGTTGGACTGCATTTGGACTCCTGGCCTCCAGAAGGAAGAGAATAAATCCCCATTGTTTCAAGCTACCACTGTGGTAACTCAGGGTAACAGCCCTGGACACTAACACAGCTGTCCAATGGGAAATTTGACTGTAGCTGAAGACCTGCAGAGCGGCTGCACTCTGGGGCAGCTGTGGCCAGGCAGGGGGCAACTGCCTCTCCCCTCTGTTGTTTCAGATGGTTTCCTCTGGGCCCATGGCCTCAGGCAGCTCCAAAGGAAAACTCAAAAATGAGGGGTGTTGGGCAGATGTGCAGGCTTGTGTTGTGAGGCCCATTAGACCCCACTAGAGATGAAGAGTGCCTAGTTGAGCCTCACCCCCAAGAAAGGGGCCTGTGGGCCACAAAACACACAACACAACACAACACAACACAACACAACACAACAAAACACTGCAAAGTGCTTCTCTCCACAGTGGGTGTCCGGCCAGGAGGAGTAGCTTCTGAAGTTAAGCCTACCTCAGAAGTCCCATCTGTCTCTCTCTGCCTCCTGGGTAAGCCTCTAGTATTTCTGCATTCCTGGAAGTTTCTGTTGTCACTTTGGTTCAATGACATCTTGCCTACCCTATTGGGTAAGCCCAAGGCAGAACATCTATTCCAGCTGTGAAGCTACCAGCCTTCTTCCAGCTCCTACTTCTTCTGGGCCTGGCCCCTTCTCTCCCCTCACCTCTGAAGTGACGCAAGAACACATGGTGTGATGATACTTCTCACTTCCTGGGTAGGATGTGCAAAGAGAAATGATGGACTACGGTCTAAATATGCCCCTCAAGTGCATGCCCACAACCAGTAGAAAACTCCTCACTAGGCCTCACCCACTTCAAGTCTCTACCCCGCTCTCCCTAAGACTTCGGGATGGAGAGCCAAGCCTTCAGCCATGGCCCTGTGGAGGCTATTCCATATCCGAACTCTAACACTGGGTTCTTGATTTGCTCACAGCTTTTACTGCTCACCCCCTCCCCTTTTTGGATGTCGCTTATTTGTGAGCCTAAGATAGATTTCTGTCTTTTGCAACATGGAGCATGCAAAAAGAACGTGTATGGGCAGAGTAAAACTTGGAACTATCCACTTGTGATGAGTGAACATGGCATCGAAGCCTCAGTGTTAGTTCAACTCATGTTGCACGTGGGGAAACTGAGGCCTAGAGAAGAGAAGTGAATTACTGAGACCCCAAGTGTTTATGCAGGGGACTTCAAACACACCTCCTCAGTGGTCTGCCACTCTGAGTCTCTCTCTCTAAGGATCGTCTCTAACTCAGGGGTTTGTGTGCAACCTAGGGTGGCTGGCTTTATTTTTATCTGCCTCAGTTTCCCTACCCAGTCCCCATGGGCTCTCCATTCCTGGCAGAAGGGAGCCAGATGTTACCATGCTGTTTTGAGGTCTCCAGGGGACAAAGGCCATTATTATTTAATTACTGCGAGTGGTAATTAGAAGAGAAAGTAATTGCTTGCCCTGTCATTAATGGCCTTGTGCCCACCTCTCATAGCCCTAGGCCAGCAATAAAAGGGAGCTGCTGAAACTCTGCCGAAGGGTCTCTCTAGAGAATGTGGCCTAGTCCTGGAGAAAGGCTTTGAAGGTTACTGCCAGGGGCATCACCTTCCAAAGGTGGTTTGTGGGTGACTCCACCTTCTTACATCCTGTAGCTCCTCCAACCCTCCTAGGAATAAGGAGGACATGTACTCTGGACATGTACTGGACATAGGTCTAGGTACCCACTCTTCTCTGGACAAGATAAAGCCCACCGAAAGCCCAATAGATGCCTTGCATACACAGTTAAAGCTTGGCATATGGTCTTGTGTTCTAATCCTGACATCCTGTCCCACTGAGGAGAGAATACTATACCCATTTACAGACTAGAAAACTAGTATCTCAGGGCTGGAGACAGAGCTCACTTGGAAGAGGGTTTGCCTAGCGTGCTCTGGGTTTGATCTCCAGCACTGCATGAACCAGGTGTGGCCCCATATGTGATACCAACAGGAGGATTCCAAGTTCAAGGCCATCCATGGCTACCTACTGAATTCAAGGTGAGAATGGAGGTGGGAAACGTTGAGGGAGAGCAGAAGACTGACAACTTCTGGGGCCCTATATCTAGTGGAAAGCAAGATTTGACCCCCAAGTTCCCAATCTCAGAGCTCTGGTACTCTCAGCATAGATGGAGCATGGTCCTTATACTATTGCCCATTTCTCGGATGAAGAGCTTGAAGCCCAGAGGCAACAAATAACTTGCCCTGACAAGCTCAGGGATTAACAATATTGGGACATAGTGTCCCGTGTCCTGTGCTGTCTGGATGAGGTTCTGGCCTGTTGCTGGCCCTGCTCTGTTGGTCTGCCTTTTCCCTGCCTCTCATCTTAATCCTTGGTCCCAACCCTCCTGATGTCAGACACAGGAGGATGGCGAAAATGAGGCCTTTACCTCTGAGCTGAACTACAGAGCTGGAGTTACAAACTCCTGGTGGCCTCTGGGCTGTCATGGAAGCCCAGTCAGAATATTCCTTCCTCCTGTTCAAACGTCGATTCCTTAGCCTTCCAGATTTGGATCATAATTAACTAGAATTTCCACCATACCTTGGTAGAAATCCAATAGCGTGCTCAAGAGCTTTTCAATTCCCAGTGATTTACGAAGTCCCAATCACTTCTCACTCCTGCCTTCCGGTCTCAGCACATCTCCACTTGTCTTTTCTCAGCTTCCCACCGACTCCCAAGTGCCAAGCCAGGAAACCCGGTGCCACCTGACCATGGTGCCTGGTTCATTTTGCTAAATGAGAAGATGTTTACATCACTACAAGGCAAAGGGCAGCAAGCCAAGTAAGAGATCTGCTTTCTTATACAGGGCAGTGAGCCACCTATCTCCTCAGGGTCTCCCCTCTTCCCGGTCACCACACCCATCAAGTAAACATTGGATCATAGATTTCAGCTCATCCATTCTGAGCCCCTTTCACCCTGAAACTTTTGATACCCATTACATTCTTATGAAATGAATGAGCACAGAAGTATTGCATTTGAGCACAGAAGTATTGAGTTTGCAATCTGATATCAGAGCCAACTATGTGGAGTCTGGAGGCAGAATTATAGCTAGAATAGTTGTGCAAGAAGAAGAGAGTCCCATGAAGCTATGAGAGCCCCCTGAAGGTGGTGTAAGGCTGTCCTTAGAATGCAGCTATGGGGCCTGACATGGTGGGCGAGTAAGGATTTCCCTAGGTGAAGAGACTGTGGGTGTGGTTAGGTGGAGCATCCATCATGAGCAGAGGAGGGCTGCGTGTGCAAAGCCTTTCAGGACAATGAAATTATATGCATCGCTCAGGTTTGTGTGGCTGGAGACAGACGACAAGGTGGGGGCTGATAGTAGTTAGAGACAGATCAGTAAGGGCCAACGTCAGATCTGGAGGCCCTAACCCACCATGTAAACCAATGCAGAGCTCTTCTTCTTCAGCCCACCTACAACTGTGGCTTATCCCATGTTCTGAAGATGTCTGCTTAATAATGGGCTAGGGAGGTTGGGGAGATGGCTCGGTGGGTGAAGTGCTTGCCCCGTGTGATGGGTAACTTTCATTGTCAGCTTAGCACAAGCTAGAATCACTGGGGAGAGGTTCTCAGGGAGCGGTGGTCCACATTGAGTTGGCCCACAGGCATGTCTATGGGGGTGTCTTGGTTGCAGAAATCGACGAGGAAAGAGCCCCTCCGAATGTGGGTGACAGTTTCATCTAGCTTGTTTCTTTCAAAGTTGGCTCCTTTGATGATATTAGAACCAGCTTCTTCAGGCTTCCAAAGTGAACCGAAGACCAGCAGCTCTCCAGGAATCTTTAGGCTGCCGGTGCCAGGTTGGAACTGTTGAAGCAGCCAGTCCTGTAGTCCAAGCAACTACTGAGCTGTCTGCCTCTCCGGTGTGAGACAGCTATATTGTTGGACTACCCAACCATATTGTGTGAGCCAATCTAATAAATTCTCTCAATATTAACTCTGTCAGTTCCGTTCCTCTAGAGAACTCCCTAATGTACCACACAAGTGGAAGGGCTTGAACTGAAATCCTTAGAACCCACATAAAGCTGCACATATAGTGTCTGTAATCCCAATGTTCCTACAAGATAGGAGGTGGGAGGCAGGAGAGTGCCTGTAAGCATGCAGAGTGGCTAGTCTGGCATAGACACGTGAAAACTGAGGATCTATATCAAATATAGACTAACCTCTGACCTCCACGTGTGCTGTGGCACCCATACCTACTCCCACACACATCCCACACAAGATTCTTTTTTAAAAAAAATAGTTAGCTAAATACTCAGCCTCCCTCGAGAATATGGGCTGCCCTGGAAGCCTCTTGCTTCCTCCACACCTGTCCAGCACTGAATCAGAGTGTCTCCACTTCCACCAATACCACATGCTCCAAGCAGGATTCATCCTTCATGAAGATGACTTTGCTGCTTCCCCACTTTGTCCCATTCCAGTCTGCTTGCTTTCCATGACCATATGACCACGTCTGATAGAACTCAGACCAGAAGAGATGCTTGTGATTTTTCCTAGGGATATGTGAACGGCAAAGCGTCTGTTCACCCTGTTTGAGCATCGACAACTAGCCAAAGAATCCACCCTACCTGAGTGACTTCAGTTTGGAAAACAAAGAATTTATTGGGCTTACTTATAGGAATGTGGGTGAAGGGCTCATAGGTGAGCCCCAAACTGCCACATCACTGGAAAGCCCTTCTCCACCATGGGTAATGCTCTTAATTTAAAAACAAAACAAAACAACAACAACAACAAAACCCCAAAACTTTATTGGAGTGCCCATTCCAATTAGCCATCACCCCTTAAGAACTCTAAATAGCACCTCCCAAGGCCAGATGCAGCTAAGGCAGGCAGGATTACATAACATCTTGGAGGGGTTAGGAGAGAGTGGGTCTCAATCTCAGCTGAGGCTCTGGTAAATTTCCCTACCTCCTTCTATTTGAGAAGTCTTGTGGGCCGCATGTGTGTGATCACAGCTTCTGTGATTTCAAGCCAGCAACACCATGCCATACTCAGAAGCCAGAGGTCCACAATAGAATTGCTGTGCTGTCTTACTTCTATAAAACCAAATCCCTAAATCTTCTCTTCCCTGGGCCCACACGAAGCATCCATCCCTCAGGATCATGTCACGGCTGCCTCATTTGGTTGCTGGTCTGTTGTCCCTTCCGTGTGGCAAGCTCTTACTTGCTCTGAGCCTTTACATGCCAGTCTCTCTCCTAGAATCACTGTTCTCTTCCTGGTTTCAGCTTCAATCCCTTTTCCTCTGGAGAGCTCACCACGATCTCTTCTGTCTCCCAGCACTTCAGATCTCTCCTCTGTAGTGCTTATGAGCCCTAAATAAATAATCAGTAAAGGAATTTTTTCCTAAACCCTGTCTCTGAGGACAGACTTTTGGAGAGTTCACTCACATCACGAATAGCTACCATTCTTCCTCACAGGAAACTCAGTCTCCCAGCTTCCATTGCGGTTGGACAGGCCATGTGACTAGTCTTGTCCAATGGATGGTGAGGAGTGGTATGAGTTGCTTCCAGGCAAGAGCAGTAGAGCACCCATTCACCTGGCCATTCAGATAATCTTTAAGTTCTAGTGGATACTGTTCAAAGATGTCAGTGACTAGCCAGTTCAAGGTCCTCGATGACTAGAGCAGAGGACCCATGTGGGCAAGTGGTACAAGCCAGTAACAATTTCCTGTTGTGTTCTACACCAGAGGTTTGGAGCTCTTTGTTACCACAGCACATTTTGGGTAGTACTGTGCTCTGTCTGAATGGGGACCAGGGTTTGTCCTCTGCTGCCTCTCCAGAACCTCGAGCCCTGAATGAGACCCCCTCGAGTAGGCACTTGGTGAATGTGTGCTGAATTATTGAAGATGTAAGCCGTGGTTCCTTCCTCAAGGAATTTACCCTGGCCTGGTATGAGGGTGTATGCTTTTAATGCTAGTAGTCAGGAGACAGAGGCAGGCAGATTTCTGCAAGTTTGCGAGCGGCCTGATCTACATAGAGTTCCAGGTTAGCCATGGTTCATAGTGAGATACTGATAATTTTTTTTTCTTAAGCTCATATTCAAGGAGCAGATACAGCCACACTGCAGGTAGAATGTAGTCAGGAGCTGCACTGTCCACATTAGAGAAATGGGGTGAGGGACTCAGCCTTGGCCACAGAGGGCTTCCTAAGGGAGAGTAAAAAGAGTTTCGGAGTCGGAGAGTATGCACATCATCCATGCAGCTTCTCAGTAAGCGTTTATTTGGATGTACTGTCGCCAGATTGCTAGCATGGTGTTTGGTGGCCCTGGGAGTTTGGTGGCCCTGGGTAGAACCAGAGGACACACTTCTGTCCATGCAGGAGACCTTCAGTGGATTCATAGGTATGATAATATTTGCTCGAAGGCTTGACAAATAGGTGTTTGCCAGGCAGAAGGAATGAGGAAAACAATTGATATCCAAGACAGACGGAAGAGCTCGAGCAGGGGCAGAGAGGAGAACAGGGTTGAGGGACAGGGAATCACTTACCTGGCTTTAGTGGGAGGAGTGTGAACACCAGCGGCAAACTGCCGAGCATCCTTATCCCTGGCTGCCGTGTGTCGTGGCGTATCGTTTACCTTGAAGCCACATTAATAAAATCCTGGAAGGCCCTGGATGGATTTTACTTTATTTTTTTATTATGTGTACAGTGTGTGTGTGTGTGTGTGTGTGTGTGTGTGTGTTCATGTGGGTTTGAACGTGTGTGAGTCCAGAGAACAGCAGATCTTCTGTAAGTAGAGTTGCAGGCCGTTGTGAGCCTCCTGTGGTGGGTCCTCTTAGCCACTGAGCCTCTGTCCAGCGTCCTCACCTCTCCTCCTCATAGCTTTTAAATGGTTAGGCTAAAATCTGAAGGGTGAGCAGAAGCTTGTCAGGGAGGGTGTTGTGGAAGGACAGGTGAGCCCTGGGTGGAGGGAACCACATATGGAAAGGGATAGGCAAGGGTATGATGGCCGCTCCTGCTGGCTGAAACCTCTTTGTAGGTGGTCAGAGAGGAGGCTGGCAAGGCAGAGAGGAGCCAGGTGATGCTACCTGCACACACAAATCCCCTCGAAAGGCCCCAGCTCTGTAGCCAATGCCTTCAGTGTTCTTGGATTTTGGCCCTAATGCCTTTTCTAGAGTGCCAGTGATGACCACACAGTTACATTTGAGGACCTCTAGGATGTTCAGGGCAGTGGTGAGCTGAACCTTTCAACAATGCCATAATTGGTTCCCTCAGGGTTGTTTTCTTTTTAGGCTTAATATGTTTGTATGTATTATATGTGTGTATGTATATATGTGTATGCATGTCTGTGTGTATATGTGTGTATGTGTGTATGTATGTATGAATGTATGTATTCAGGATCTTGGCTGTATAGCTCTGGTTGTCCTGGAACTTGCTAATATAGACTAGCTTCAAAATCTCAGAGATCCTCCTATCTCTGCCCCTGGGATGTTGGGCTTAAAGTCATGCAACACCACCCCCAGTTAGACTTTTTAAAAAATGGCTATTTTATTATTTACCAAAACATCAAGTAGCAGGTTCCCCCTTATATACTCCTACCGCCCCACCCCCATTGCCAACATAACTGATACAATTTTTAACAATTATTGGTAGATTTTTTTGACATAATTAATTAGGATCTATAATTTGATTAGAGAGTCATAGTTTTGCTTTAACACCTATTTTTCTGCTCCAATACCTCACCTAGGGCAATCGAATTACACTTAGTTATCCTGTCTCCTCAGGTTCTGCCAGGCTGTGACTTTTAGACTTTCCTGTTTTTGTTTTGTTTTGTTTTTTAATGATCTTGATAGGTCTGAGAAATAAGGTATTTTGTTTCACCACAAGTGTGCCTGATATTTTTTTCCTCATAGGAAAGAATACCACCGAGGTAATGTGCCATTAAAATAAAATCACTTGGGGCTGGAGAGATGGCTCAGTGGTTAAGAGCACTGACTGTCTTTTCAGAGGTCCTGGGTTCAATTCCCAGCACCTACATGGCAGCTCAGAACTGTCTGTAACTCCAGTTCCAGGGGATCAAATACACTCACACAGATACTAATGCAGACAAAGCCCCAGTGTACATGAAATAAAAAAATAAAGAAAAAACACAGACATATATACTCTCTCTGTGTCTCTCTGTCTCTGTCTCTCTCTGTGTGTGTCTCTCTCTGTGCATGTGTGTGTGCATGCAGTGGGCACATTTGCAGGTCTTTACTGTTGTGAACAGACACCATAACCAAGGCAAGTCTTTTAAAGGACACCATTTAGTCGGGGCTGGCTCACAGGTTAAGAGGTTCAGTCCATTATCATCAAGGTGCATGGCAGAATCTAGGCAGGCATGGTGCAGGCAGAGCTGAGAGATCTACATCTTCATTTGAAGACTGACTTCCAGGCAGCTAGGATGAGGGTCTTAAGCCCACACCCACAGTGACACACCTACTCCAGCAAGGCCACACCTCCTAATAGTGCCACTCCCTAGGCCAAGCATATACAAACCATGACATTCCACTTCCTGGCCCCCATAGGCTTGTCCAAACATGAGTCTATGAGGGCCACACCTAAACATAGTATAATGCAAAATCCATTTAGTCTAACTTCCAGAGTCCCCATAGTCTATAGCAGTCTCAACAATGTTAAAAGTTCACAGTTTAAGGTCTCTTCTGAGATCCATCCAATCACTTAACTGTAATCCCCAAAGCAAGACAGGAAACCAGCTGGGCAAACTCCAAGCTCTGAATCTCCATGTCTGATGTCAGATCTCCAACTCCCTTTTCATCTATGTTGACTGTCACAAGCTTCTTTCTCCTTGGCTGGTTCCACCCGTTAGCAGCTTTCCTCAGCAGATACCTTATGGCTCTTGAACATCTTGGGGTCTCCAAGGCAACTTGAGCTTTACAGCTTCTTGTTCCAGTGTCTGGGATCCACACATGATACTCTGAGCTCCTCCAACGGGCTGGCATCACTTATCCAGCTCTGCCCTCTGTAGCACTCTAAGCTTAGGTTGATCCACTCCTCTGCCGATGCTTTCTTGGTGATCATCCCATGGTACTGGTATCTCTAATACACTAGGGTCTTCCGCTGCAACTAGGGTTCACCAATAGCCTCTCATAGGCTCTCTTCATGGTGCCAGGCCTCAACTCCTTTGCATGACCCCTTCAGTCCTGGGCTGTAAACTATAAATGAGGCTGCACCTTCACCAGAGTTTCTCTGGCTTCACTCTGTCCCAGCATAGTTGTCCATCTTTTTTTTTTTTTTTTTTTTTTTTTTTGGTTTGGTTTGGTTTGGTTTGGTTTTTCAAGACAGGATTTCTCTGTGCAGCAGCCCTGGCTGTCCTGGAACTCACTCTGTAGACCAGGCTGGCCTCGAACTCAGAAATCCGCCTACCTCTGCCTCCCAAGTGCTGGGATTACAGGCGTAGGCCACCACTGCCCGGCATAGTTGTCCATCTTTTGTGTCCTAACACATGCGTTCGTGCTCCACACCCCCCACCCCCGTGTGGTGGGCGAGACTGGCCAGTGGTGAGCCCTCAGCGGACTGGAGAGGCCTCTGCATCTCACCTCGCTGGGGGGCCCTGCACCACAGTGACTTTTGGATGGAGCTCCTGACTAGCCAGGAGGGAGTGTCAGATCTCCTGGAGCCGGAGTTATAGGCAGTGGGGAGGAGTTAACACGGATGCTGGAATCTAAACTCTAGTCCTCTGAAAGATCAGGGAGCCCTCCATCTCTCCAGACCCTAAAGCTTTTTTTTTCTTTTTTAAAAGAATGTTTATTGTTTTTAATTACGCTGGGGGAGAGGGTATGTGCACATATGAGTGAAGGTTCTGGAGGAGTCCAGAAGAGGGCATCAGATCCCCTGGAGCTAAATTACAGGCAGTTATGAGCTACAGTACCTGGGTGGTAAAAACCAAACTCAGGTCCTCTAAAAGAAGAGCCCGTGCACTCTAACCGCTGAGTCATCCCTCCAGCCCCGGAAGGTTTGCTTTTCATCACACGTCAAATGTACACACCATCAGCATGATTCATGACTGCTGATGTGACCTTCATCCGTTTTCTTCCTTTTCTGACTGTGCTCTTTGGAAGGAAGTCACTCTGTAAAACGCATGCCCCACGACCCGCACCTCGATTCTCGATTCTTCTACATGGGTGATCTCATTACTGGCCAGTGTGTTTCCTCATAGAACCTTCTCAACTCTGGGCTAGTCATTTTGTTTTACCCTTCTTCTGGAAATCAAAAGGCCTTCCTCTCTCCTCTTCCAGGCTCACCCCTGAGCCATGTTCTGAAAACAGCCCCTGTCTGTCTAGGAGAATGGCCTCTGTATGGTCATTACGATATCATTCCAGTTAATTCGTGTCGCTTGCTTATTGTCCCTCTGCTCTATGCTAAGAACTGTGTGCTTGGTGCTTAAGAAGGAACTAAAGATCTCCATGGGTCCCACCCTCCAGCTGCCCCAGCGTGTGACATCCTGTGCTAGACTGGAATCCCTGCGAGGACAACGACTTTGACCACTCTTTAGAACTGTGCCCTCAGCCAACTAGCACGTGCCTGTAAACTTTTACTTCCCAGAAGGCAGGATGGGTTTTTTGTCCTTCCTTCCCTGGGATGCTTTTGGCGGCAGAGGCAGCCTTGATCCTCTAGGCCTGCAGGTGGACAGCAGAGTGTAACACAGAAATCTAAGCCAGTTCTGAATCGGGAATGTCTGCCTCCTCAGGTAGAAGTGAAGTTTAGAAATTGACACAGCCCGCGAGGCCGAATCAAGAGGACTTGGTGACTGATTGGCTGGGGAGGGTGAGGCGGGAGGAGGAGTCGCGCAGATGGCTCTGAGGTCTGGAGCTGGGGGACAGCCGGTGCCACCTCTGATAGACTTTCCAGAAGTGCTGTCAGCCCCTGGGCGCCCCACCGCTAAGGCTCAGGCCTAGGGATGGGAAGCGGTGTCCTGGCCTGTGCAAACTTCTGCACCCCCACCCCGCCCCCACGTCCTTTCTTCAGAAATAAATAACAAAAATCTTAGCAGGGATCTTGAGCCGTTTGTCACCGGGGGCGGTGGCGGGGGGGGCACCGTGGGGGTCCGCACCAGCCTGCGGTTTCCCAAGAAGTGACACCCCCACCCCTCCCAGGAGCAGCGTGGCCAGCCAGTCCCGGGTCCCCAGGCCACCGCCACCAGGGAGCCGAGTCTGGGCGGGACAATGGCCGCGGCCGCCCGGGCTTCGGGAGCCCCCGTGCTGGGGAAGGGGCTGTCCTAGGGCCGGGCGCCGGTGCCCTCCCCGCGCGGCTCGGGCGGGCGGAGGGGGGCGCGGAGTTCCTTTGTGGCTCAGCCTCCGGCGCGGCGCGGCGCGGGCAGGGGGCGCCGCGCAACTTTCCTTGGCGGCGGCGGCGGCGAGCGCGAGACGAGGCCCCGGGGCCGAGCGGGGGCCCCCAGCGCGCGGCCCGTCCCCGCCCCGCCGGCCCCC
>NW_021621113.1:1904995-1950052 GCF_004785775.1 Grammomys surdaster | reverse complement strand
CTCGGGGGTCGCCGGTGCCTCGGGCCCGGCCCCGGGGCGGCCGCGGCGGCGGCGGCTGCGCGCGCGGGGTAGGCAGCGTCTCCCGCGGCGTGTCTGGGGCTGGTCTCCGAGTGTGTGCGTGTGTGTTTTCCTAAGCCGGGCTATTCAAACCTGCTGCAATTCTCCGGTAAACAATGATTCATGGGGCTTAATGCAAATAAACGGATTGCAAACGGCGCGGTTCGCGCACTTTGCAGACGGCCCGGTGGAGCGGCCAGTGCCGGATTTCTCCGTTTTTTTGCAGATCTGCAGAATATGGCGTCCCTGTCCTGTTTTAAAAATAAGCCAGGCTGCCATTTTTGTTTTTCTTTTGTCTGAAGATTTTAATAAAACTGTCTGAGAATGTGGGAGAGGCGGCTGGAAGCAGAGGGGGCACCCGAAGGGTTGGCTTTTTTCCTTTTCTTTGGAGAGAGCCGGGAGCCTTTCGGGGAGGTGAGACACAATACAATTACACTTAAAAGGAAAAATAAGGGGGAGAGGAGCTGCCGGGTGATTTGGGGAGAGGGGGCTGGGAATTTAAAGTTAACTCTGAAAGTTTTCTTTTCTTTCTTGCTTTTTTTTTTTTTTAAGATTTTTTTCTTCCCCTGAGGGCCCTGAGATGCCGCGAAAGGATATGGGGGCCCATTTCTCTGTTTCTTTCCCCCTAGCTAGTCGGCTTTGCAGGGTTTTTGGGAAAAGTTAACTGCCGGTTTCCCCAGAGCTGCGTGGGTGGGGATGGTGTGTGTGTGTGTGTGTGTGTGTGTGTGTGTGTGTGTGTGTAGGGCTGAGGTGAGAGTTTTTGGGAGGAGTCGTTTGGACGAGGCTCTGTATCAAAGTGGCATTATAAGGAACTATACTGTAGCCCCAGATTTGGGGGAGGTGGCTGGCTCTACCGGCTAAGAGTGGGCCCAGGGTTTGGAGCTTAAGATCCCTGTCATGAGGACATGACCCTTCTCACCACCCTGTCCTCCAGCAATGTGGATCCTTTAGGAGTTGTGTGTGTTGGAGGTGGAGGGAGGTTTGCCCCTTCATGGGTGGCCAGAGCCCCTTGGTGGACAGGAAGTTTTGGTAGCCCCTTCTTGGGGCACGTCTGATGATTGCTGTGGAAGAATCCCCTTCAGGCATGGGTGGTCTTCGTAGCCTCCAGAGATGGCTTCTGTCGGTGAATGTTAATGGTGCGTTTTTAGCTGGGTGCAGGCCTGCAGCTCCTGTGGGTCCAGTATACATGGCAGTAGCTGGCTGCCTGGCCCTTGTGGTATGGGACTTTCCTCTGCTTGTGTTAACTCCTTTCTGCCACCCGGCCTGCCACTTTGAAGTCTCCTGATTGGACATCAGTTGAGTTTCTGAAGTGTCTGACTGGACTTACTGATGGCTTTGCAGGCAGGCAGCAGAGTGGTATGAGGCAAGGGCCATAAAATCTGAACCTGGTCTTTCCCCCTTTTGGGAGAATCTGTCCTAGGAGGACCCTGTTCTGTATAAGCTCAGAGCCTTTGTGCTTATCTAGGGCCTTTTCCCCAACCCCCCATTTCCTGGAGGGAAGAGTCTCCCTTCAGATCTGTGTCCTGGCTTCACCAGGCTGTGTGAGCTCCCTACGAACAGTCAGTGGTAACAAGGTCGGGGAGTGTTGAGCTGCAGAGCTAGGCATGCCTAGGCCACCAGGTTCTGAACCAACAAGGTTTTAGATGGATAAAATGAGGCCCAAGAGTCACACTACTCTGCCCAGTAGAGGAGAGCTGAGGTCAGGATCTCCGTTTGGGTTCCATCTAACTGTTCTCTCTTTTGAAGCGCTGTCACAAGCATGGTTTGTTTCAGACAGAACTGGATAGGAGTAGAACAGGGTGACCCCCTTCATTTTTCCCTGGGCCCCATTATCATAATCTTTCAGGAAATTGAACTTTACAGTGTGTACAATGATGTCCTATGTGTTTGTAACCATGTCAGGCGCTCCCCAAACAGATACTCAGGTGAGGACCGTTGACCTCATTTTAAAGTGTAAGAAACTGAGGCTTGAGGAGGTTGGGCTGTGGCGGAGGAGGGCTCTAATAACTTGGGCCTGCAGGCTCCCTGGGTGGGCCTTTCCTATGTGGGTGGGGCTTTGGGCAGGACCTTTCCCAACTTCTAGTTTTTAGTCTGAAATTCTTCTGCTGACCCCAGTGGCTGTGTAAAAACCCAGAGGCTCACCCCCCACCCCAAAGAATGTCAGAGATGGAAAGGCCCTGGGAGGTCATCTGGACTCAGAGAGGAAGGCAGTGGCTGAAAGTCTGGACTCAGCTAGTTCTGGAGCCTTGTTCTCCTGTCTCCTTTTTCTGTGAAATGCTCAGAGAGATGGTGAACCGCTGGGCCGGTGTAGGGGTGCTAGCTGGTGCAGGGGCTGGGGGATAATGGCCACATTAGACAGGTTGGTCCTAGGGGCTAAAGGATAGTCTGCCTGAGACCATGGGAAACAGAGGCCAGCTTGGTCATAGGTGGGAAGAAACTGGTGTGTGAGCAGGCTGTGACCTCGGTCTCAAGCTAACTTAGCCCTGTCCTTCCCTAGGCAGACGTTCCTTGCTTCTCTCTCATTGCTCTGTATTCTTGTTGTTCATATATTCTCTTACTTGCTGCCAGGCCATTCATTTGTTCTTCCACTGTCCACTTCTTAGTTTGTGGGTTAGTCAGTTCAATAGTCTGCCTGTTTGTCCCATCATCCATCCATCCACCCACCCACCCACCCACCCATCCATCCATCCATCCATCCACTCATCCATCCATCCATCCATCCATCCATCCATCCATTCATCCATCCGATCAGTCCAACTCCCCCAGCCCAGGTTGGACAGACATGAGATGCAAATGTAGCCCTGTCATGTTCGAATGCCAACAAGGGAGACAAGCCTAGGCTTCAGGTGCATTCCTAGGGATTGAGAGTGTCAGAGGCTCTTTAGCAGTGGGCCTGGGTCCTATGATCAAGTCCTATTTGTGTCTCAGGGCTCTGAGCCTGCTCTGTATCTATGTGAGCTTCCGCCTGTACAGCGGGCGTTCTCCTTGATCTCGTCGATCATAGGGGAGATAATAACAGTGGCTTGGATGGCTCCCATCCCTGGCCAGGCATGTGCTGGGATCTCTGGACATGTCCGTTGCCCCATAAGGATCGTCCCTTCTTTTCTAGGCCCTGCCTTGACTTTGTGAACCATGGTGGGGGTTTTCAGAATGCCAAGTGATCTGTGGACCCTGAGAGTCCCATTCTGCCTCCTTCCCTGCTGAAAGTTCCACTGCTTCCTGATCATTTAGAAGGAAAATAAGTAGCCTAATTCTGGGCCTACAGTGGGGGTGGGGGGGTAGGGTTCTATAGTTTCAACTTTGCCCGCTTTTCAACCTCTGCTTTCCCGAGCCAGCCCTGCCCACCCCCATTTCTTACCACCTCTGGCCCCGCCAGCTTCTTTGCACACCTTTCCTGACTTAGAATGTTTTTCTCCTGAATCCTTGCATAGCCGGTGGCACCACTGAATATCACCTCCTCAAAGGGGCCTTTGCTGACCGTTGGCTGTAAATAGCTCCCCACTGTCACATGAGCCCCCTCGTATTTTCTTTTGTGGCTCTGGGCATCTGAAAGCTTCTCATTCACTTGTTTATTTGTGTTTCTCACTGTCTGCCCCAAAACATGTTTAAGTTCCAGGGCAGCTTAAGCGACACTTAAGCTTCCAGTGAGGTGTGGCTGGGGCTTCGGCAGAGGTGAGGGCAGGCTGTGGAGCCAGGTGTGGTGGCAGCCACGGTGTCCTGGCAGTGCCTGGGAGATGATGTTACATCGAGGTCTGTCACCTTCCCCTGGGAATCTTGGGGTTGTTGTTAGGCGATTAATGAGATGATTAAATCACAGGCTCAGACTCAGAACTGTACAACCCACGGAGCTTCCCACCCAAAACCGTTGACACTTTGACCGTGAGCCCGTCATGAATTGTCAGCGTGTGTTTAGGGAGCAACAGAGGGTACTCACTTTGTGCCGGACCATGTTCTCCGAGGCATTGTGCATATGGAAATATACAGTTGTCATTGTTGTCTTTTGTAGCTGAGGAAGTGTAGGCATGGAGAAATCGGGGAGCTTATCTCTGGGGAGTTGAGGGGTGGCTAGTGCCAGGTGGGAGCACTGCTGGGTCTGGTTAGGACCCCACTGCTGTTGTGGGGAAGCCCAGCCTTACCTGACCCCTGCCCACATCCTGACTGAAGAGCCTCTGCTCTCTCCTCTAGAACTCCCCGCAAGTAACCTTCTTCCCCAGAATGCTTGTCACCCATGGAAGTCAGGAAGCTGTCACTGCTAGGACAGCGTTTCTTCTTTATACACTTAGAGTTCCTGCACCTTCCAGTGAATGACATGGGAAGCCAAGTCAGAGTGCCAGCTTCCGGGGGTGTTGACTGGGTCAGTCTGGTGGCCTTGGTGCTCGGTATTGAACATATAAATGAATGAACCAGTGGGTATACAGAGACTGCTAAGTATTACCTGAGCCCACCCCCACCCCAGTCTCTGTAGCACCATGCTGACACTTGTTTGGGGTCTTGATGTCCTCAGGGAAGTGAGACTTGCTTCCTGCTCCTGTAGTGGGCATCTGATGATGCTTGTGTAGCCCATGTCTTCTTACACATTGGGGAGACTACATGGTTAAGGAAGAGGAGTGGACTGTGCCTAGGACCGTAGGTGTCTCCTGAGGCTTTCCTTACCTAGTGGGCTCACTGCTCATCAGGTTTCAACAGGCTGCCCAGCATTTGCCTGGGGGTTCGAGGGCAGGAAGAAGCCCTGGTGGGGATAGCTGTGCCCTGTTCAGTACCACCCCCTCTCCCATTGTGGGGCAATATTCCTGAAGCATAGGGCAGTGCCCTACACTGAGGAAGCCAACTTTGTAGATGCGTGTTGAGGCTGTGGTGGTAGGAGAGCTTTCTGGAACCCCAGAGCAGAGGTGGGCTTTAGACACTGGGCAGGTAGCTAGGTGGTGTCATCAGTAGATCAGGTGTGACAGACAGGCTCAGAGACTTGGCTCCGAGGCCTAAGGAGTCTTCGGTCTGCTGGTTCTTGCCTCACCATAGTGACCAGCAGAGATATTCCATTCTGAGCTTTGGGCAAAGGCTTCAGGCTCGTCAGAGCACCATGTCTCAACCTGTGGGTTGTAACCCTGTGTGGGCGGGGAAGGAGCTCCGTCATGGAGAAGGTAGGATCACACATGCTGGGATTCCCAGTTTGGTACCTGTCTTGAAAGATAGATGGATTCATGTCAGCAGAGCAGCCCTGATGTGGGGAGAAGTCAGAAGAGCTGAAGGGAGCCCCCGCACCACAGATACTGGAGCATGTGTGTAAGGCTCCCCATATCTTAGGAACCCATCACCGGCAAGTTAGCATGTGTAGTGACTGCATATCACACAGCCAGGCACCATTCTGGAATCTTACGCCTGTTACCCTGTACTGTCCTCACAGCTTCCCTGTGGTTGTACTGTGACTCTCTGCCCTCACCGGTCAGGTTACAAATGGCAACTTTGAACTCTGGGCTTTGTTGTGATCCCAAGGCCCAGGCCTGGGCTTCTGACTGTAAAATCCACCCTTTCAACCTTCCGGTGAGGCCTAGGCCCACCCCTTCCCAGCTGTGATTGGTTGAGCCCCTTCACTTCCTAGAGAAGGACCCAGAGACCCAGAAAGGGTTGTCAGACTTTTCTGTTCCCTCCGCCCTCATCAATTCATGAATTTAAGTGGCTCAATAACCACAGAGCATCATGCCTGACCCTAAGTCAGGGAGCCCTCTGAGAACCAGGAGGGTATGGTCAGGGCTTGGGGTCTGGACAGATCTGTAGGAAGGACAGGGTGAAGCCCCTTGCCCCCAGATTTCCTGATAGGATGCTTTTTGACACATGACCATGCTGCTCAGACATGTTCTAGATGTTTTTCTGGGAGTGTGCCACAGTTCAGAATGTTCACAGCATCTTTCTTGAGAGGTTGGGAGGGAAGTGAGAAAGACCTGAAAAGCATCTAAAGGTAACTGGGTGGAGGAAGGGTTGGGGACTGTCACCCCAATCAACCTGGCATCCCCAGGGGAGCTGCCAGCAGAGAAAGGCCCCTGATCTGAGTCAATAAGGTGATGGTGTCTCAGGCTGAGGCAGGTTCATTGCCATGGACATCTCTGGGTATCAGAAGCTGGGTGTGGGGCTGATGAGGATACAGGGATGGGAGAGTGGAAGGTCAGGGAGGGCACTGCGTGCACATATCAGCCCTCTTTGTCAGGGTCACCTGTCTCTGCCCTCCCAGGCCTGTGGGGCTACAAAACCTGCCCTAATTGGATCCAGGATCCTCTGTCTTGTTCCTCACAGGAAGTTCACAGAAGCCAGTTTCTGAGGCTGGCCTAGCCTGGCTGCAATTTTAGGAGTAGCATGGACTAGGCAGCAATAGGGCTTCATGGAATGGGGGACTGTGGAGGGCAAAGGGGCTGTGGGAGGCAGATGTTGATCATGGATGTGTAGGTGGGTTTCAGAGAGCCAGGCAGAAGGCAATCTCACCTGAGCCCCTCTCTTGCAAAGCCTCTTGCTTGTCCGTTTTCAGTCATCCCCCTGGCCACTCTGGACTGCCCAGGACCCTCCTTCCCTACATGAACTGCTCTGGCCATCGCCTGTGCCTGCCCTACGCTCTACCTGCTCCAGACCACTGTGCTGCCATGGGGTCTCCTGACGCCTGCCTGTGTAGGTTTGCTGTTTGGGTGAGGAGGAGCAGTGTTCCCTCTCTGTACCGGGAATGCTTCTGCCTGTTCCCCTCTGCTCTTCTGGCATGAGGAGACCCTGCCCCTTTGAGGCCCTTCAGGCCTTATGGAGCACCAATGTAAGCTGAGCCCTGCCCATCTCCAGTTTGGTGGGTGCATGGCTTTGCCATGATCCTAACCTTGAGTGTCACTCTTGGCTGTTGGGGTGACTAGTTATTTAGAGGTATGACAAAGGAAGAAGCCTTAGGAGTGTGGAGCTGGGTAACCTGATTCCTGTGAGGGGAAAGATCAGGAAACAACTGCCTTGAATCTAAGACCTGTCAGTTGAACCGTGAAGCTCTGCTGGGGAAAAGGGAATGTACCCATGAACCCTCAAATAAGCTGTCCTCATCCAGCTCACAGCTTGTGTGGGGAACTGGATAGACAAACGACCAGACTATTCACCTGTGGCAGGGTGCTCTCAGCCGAGATTTGATGTCAGGATTCTGGCTCTAGAACCTTCAGATGGCACAGGCTGGCATATAAAAGCAGCTTGTTTGGGGTGGGCGGTACAGTGCTAGAGGGACAGAAGGATAGGTGTAACGGTTGGATGGCAGGGGAGAATGTGGCCGACAGGACCTTGTGGAGGCCTTGGCTGACCGGCCGAGGGGTTAGGACTTCCCCAAGCAGTTGTCACCTATAAAGGGCTTTCTGTGGAAGAGTGAGTGACAGACAGGCAGGCTAGTCTATCCCTCAGCCTGTCTTCCTGGCTGGAGCCCCTGGGTATAATGAGACTCCCAGTCCCTTCCTAACTGTCCTCCCACTGGGGGCATGGGTGGTGCTGGGGCTTGCAGTGGCACCTTTAGCTTCTCTTTTGGAAAAATTTGGAAAACTTCACAGTTTGGATAGGAGGCAAGGGTGCCTTGCTTTCCAAACAAAGCTTGCAAAAGCTTCGATTTCATTTTAAGACTATTCCTCAAGGCAGCCACATAACAACACTGTAGAAAAGTCATAAAAGACAGCTATGAAGTACATCAGCCCCTGGCCCTGTCTATGCCCTGTTGCAACCCCTGCCCCACTGTTAGCATTCAAGTCCCCTACCGGCATCCTGTCTTGAGCGTGATTTTTATCTTTCCTCGGCCTCCTGACTACTGTCTCACGAGTATCTCCTAATTGCCCATAGATGGTTATTAACTATACTTTTTAATGGGTGTGGTAGCCTGGCTCCAGATCCCCCATAGTCTGGATCAGAGTCCCACATTCCCTGCTTGGCTTTGGGCAGCTCCCCAGTCCCTCTGTGTCCCTGGTCCCTCATAGGTTCATGTGCACATTGAACAAATCACAGCAGTGCCGGTCACAGAGGAGAGACATTTCAGAGCCATCTCTCTGTCGCTTGCAAGTTTGGCTGTTCAGGTTTTTGCTCCTAAGAACCCATAGACGTAAGCAGCATCGCGCACGGGACTTCGGGTTGTTTCTGAGGGACAGCTGACCAAGTGTGGGCTCACTGGGCCGGGGGGTCTGGATACCTTTCGAGCTCCTCACACATCATGAGTTGATCCTTTCTGGAAATGTTTGTTCCAGTTCACACTCCCACCCATCACCCGCAGGTTTATCGCGTCCCCGCCTCCTCACCAGTACTGGGTAGTCTTGTTTTCGTGGTTCTCTTTGCTCCTTTGGCAGGGGAAGCCCGTTGACTTTTCATGGCTAGTGAGGCAGAACCGTTGGCTGTGTTCACTGGCCGCTCACATCTTTAAGGGTCAGCATACGTGCCGCCCACTCCTCACCTCAGCAGGGATGGGGTCAGGCAGATAGAGGGAGCAGGACTGAGTGTCATGCAGGGGACACTCAGAGGAGGGAGGGTACTTATTTCTGTCCAGACTGTAACATATTTAGTTCCCTCCACCTAACCATGCATGCACACTGTCATTCATTCATTCACTCATTCAAACACCAGGTGCTACCAAAAGTTCTCTAATTCTTTGTGATGGAGTGCCATGTCTCAGATGGCTAAGAAAAGACAGGTGTGGGAAGTACCCTGATGGAGGGCATGTAGGGCACAGGGCACAGAGTTCACGTAGGGTTAGCAGACCCCATATGTAAGAAGAGCCTGTGTATCAGGAGCCATGGGGGGAGTTGGAATTGGCCAATGAGTGACTCTGGGGTCCTTGAAGGAGAGAAAGCAAAAAAGGAAGTGGACACTGCAGAGAGGAACTGTCAGCTTGGGTGGCCGTTGTGCAGTGAGATCAAGCAGTGAGGCCAGAGGACAACCAATGACCAGCAAGAGCTGGTCATGTGATCCAAGCCACCCTCACCATGTCTGTAGCAGGGAGTCCTGAAGCTTCTAGGTAGGGCAGGGTGCAGTGACTCTTAGAGTTAGGGTAGGGTAGAGATGGAAAGCCTGCAGCCGTGGGGCTCTTGCAATAGCTGAGGCCTGAGCTGAAGGACTGGGCAGAATACCTGGTGAGGGGCAGAGACCTACTTTGTACCCCAACCTGTGTAGTCCTATTCAGGGTCAAAGTGCCGATTGTGTTACCTCTTTCAGGAAGCCCTCCTGACATTCCTCCAGCTTAGTTTTAGGGCCGGGCTGTGAGAGGCCTGATGTGCAGCCGTTCTGGTGTGCCCCCAACAGCTGAGCCGACTTTCCCATGAGCCTCTAGTTTAGCCCCTTAGGCTCCCAAGCACTTTCTTTCACTTTTTTAAATAATAAATTTATTGTTTTCATTTTAAAAGAAACGGAATGCCATGACTGGGAATTTGGAAATCAGAGAGACAAAGACAAAAAACAAAAACAAAACCCAAAAACCCATGCACTTCCTCCTCAGATCAATGAGGCTAGCCCCACCCCCATTGGCTTTGTTGAAAGCATGTTCCCACGTGGGACTGGGCAGATCTCAGTTGTAATGTCTGTGGTGTGGCTTGGGGGGGGCGGGGCCTAAATTTGTTGAACTGACAACCCGTACTTCTTCCACCCTAGCAGCAGTGCCCCCCACTACCTACAACCCACCAAGGGCTGTGTGTCCTCTGTGTCCACTGGTCCAAGTCTGTGCTTTCCTCATATGACAGAGCCTGGTACCTAGTGTGCCCTTCCCTCTGGAGTTTAGACTGGCCTCAGAGGCTTTCTGGGGAAAGATGACAGAGGGACCTGCTTTGAAATCTGTACTGAGCTTCGTAGCTTCAGCCAGGTTGCCTAACCTGTATGGTCCTCAGTTTCTTCATCTGTACCATGGGTCTATTGTTGCAGTAATGACTGTAAATATCCTGCCACAGTTCTCAACCTATTGTAGGTGGTCACCTTGGGTAAGATGCTGGCCCAGGTGAGATGCCAGATACCAGCCTACCTGGGAAGAGCTTATAGATTCTCCTAACCACTGTGTAAGAACCACACCAGAGTGCATATGTCCCTTTAGGGCTGGGCCAGGGCTGGATGGCACCCTCGCTCCCTCACTCACTTGCTGTGTGACCGAGCAAGTTGATTGACGTCTATGAGCTGTACTTCTGTCAAGTGCTCATTCCACAAAGTCACTGGGAAGAGTCAATAACTCGAATCATAATATGCTCAGCACATTGATGTTTAAATCAACGGTAGCTGCCATTTTATTGTTATTGTTATTGTTATTCCCATATACAAGGTGCCGTTGGGAACACAGAGGAAGTGACTGACTGGGGGTTCAGGGAAAGCTCCGTAGAAGAGGGAACACTTGAGCTGGGTCTTGAAGGATGAGTAGAAGTTCACCAAGTGGGAAAGGACCCTCTAGGTAAGGAACCTGTGATTCCAGGCTGCGGGTCTGTTAATGAGGGGTTTGTTCTCTGGGGATCAAGACATTGTGTCCATAAGAGTCCCAAGTGCCCCTCACTGCTGTCTTCTGAGGGTGTCATGGGGGAGGTATGCTTGCCCTCTTAGTGTTGGTGGCTTTGGCTTCCTGTCCCCATGGGTCTGTGCTTGCGGCCACAGGTCTGTGTCTGTCCCGTGTCTGGGTTTGGTGCTGTCTGCATGTTGTGTTAACTGTGTTTGTCTCTGTCAATGTCCAGAGATCTGGGCCACACTGTGGGGACAGCTGTATAGTTCCCTGGCCACATGCTCTCCAGAGTAGCCAGGCCCCTTGGGTCATTCCCACTGGGCCTAGGCTCAGTCCTAGACTCATACATCTAATTGGGAATTCCCCTGGCGCCCACTCTGGCCTCTCTTTTTAACCTGCTGTAACGGACAGGCCTTACACACCACACATCTCTCCCTTTACCTACTGCTGCAGACACCTGGACTCTGGGCCTAAGAGCTCGGGGTCAGCCTCTGAGCCAGGCTCTGGCTGACTGTCCAGGTTCATCTGTTTGCCAGTCTCTCTGAGAGCCTCTACATCCTGGGCACCACACCGGTGCATTGCTTGCATACAGGCCTTTGCAGACACCATTACCTCTACCCGAATGCCTGCCCCATCTTCTGGTTGAGTCCCACTCACTCTCTGAGACTCCGGGCAGGCCTCACGTCCCCCTGAGTCCTCCTCGGATCACCTCTTGGATCACCTAGGCCAGCATCTAGGGCAGCTTATTCCCTTACTTGGAAGTTGAGCAAGAGACTTGCCCAAGGTCACACATTCCGTGAGGTAGAATCAGGATTAGAACCAGAGCCTGCTGTTTCCTGGCTGGAGGAAGCGCTCAAGGCCAGACTGCTGGGGAGGCATGAGTGGATTAGAGAGTGTCTGGAAATAACCTCTCAACCCATCTCATCTGGGACTGGTCTGAGGTGGGAGGGTCACTGTGTGTCTATGACTTGCTCAGAGGTGGGTCACTGGGGGAGGGGCTTGCCACGGGAGAAAGTCAAGGCCAGCAGAGGCAGACTGATGCAAAGCAGCTTTGAGATAGTCTGTGAAAGGACAGGAGAAGCAGGGAGCTGGGCCTAACCTCTAGGTGGAGGCTCAGGTTGGTTGGTACTTACAGCTCCTGGGTAGATAGGCCACTGGTGCTAAGCTGCTAGGGAATGGGGGTCCTGCCCAATTCTGAGGAGCCCAGTGTGGGAGGCTGGGTGGGAAACTGAAAGAGATCAAGAAGGCAAGCAGCCGCAGGTGCACAGGGACCTCTCATGGGGCCAGGTGGCTCTGAAGTGAGTGGCCTGGTGGTATGTAGAAGGCCTCAGAGGTAGGAGCTCTTATGAGTCCCTCTGTTGGCTGCTTCGGGAGGCAGGCACATCCGACTAGTCCTTTTGCTGGTCCCTGGTCTGGCCCAGAGTTTGTGAAACAGCTCCAGGAGATAATGTCCGTCATCCACTTTCTTTACCTTTTAGAACAAGAAAAACCAATGGCAGTGGTAGGTGGATTGTAAGGGAGAGGGTCAAGGTGTGTGGCTGCCTGCCCCCCTCCCTGTCTCTGCCCAGCGCTGAAGGCCCCAGCTGACTGCCAGTGCGTCCCCTCTGCCACGTTGCTCCCTTGGTCCAGCATGCTCCTCGTTACCTTCCTTCCTACCACTGACATTTGTCCTGTTTCATCTTGGCATTCAAGGCCCTAAGGCTGACCTCAGTGTCCCATGCTGCTGTAGTACTGGGAAGGTACTCGTCTTCCACGTCGCTGTACCCTCCTCCTCCTCTGTCTGTCCTTGCCTCCCTCCACATCACGCCCTTCCTCAGGGCAGGTCTTATCCACATGCCAGATTGCCAGTGAGTACCAGGCAGTGGCCCTGTCCTGTCCCCTGCATCTGGCACACAGTAGGTGGATACCAGGGCCCAGGTCATTGACAGACCCCTAGCTGGAGAAGAGCAGAGAAGGACCAGGAAGGGGCTGTGTAATGCCCTGGCAAAGCCTCCCCCTATGTGCTTGGCTGTGTAGCTAAGGCAGGGGCTATCCCTGGCTACTTGGTGGTAAATGATAAATGGTAGCATATATTTTATTCCAGCAATGGGACCTGGGCAAGCCCTCGGCTCCCTAGAGGAGTGGAGGAGTGGAGAATAACCTCCCCAGAACTGTCTGGAAAGCAGTCTAGTGCAGTGGGCAGAGCCCTGGAGCAGGGCAGCCTGTCTCACCCCATCTAACTGATGCAGAAAACAGCTCTGGGGACTGTTTCCAAGGCTGCTGGTACCAGTCCTTGCAGCCTGGAGCAGGTGTCCTTTCTAATGACTGATGGGTTCCTCCATGAAATGATGACAGAACGTTGTCCCTGCTTGTCATCCTCGTGAGCTTTTGAAGATCTCTCCACAGAGGGCACTTTGTACACTGAGCAGCTAGAAAGCAGGAGTGCTTGCCCGTCAGAGAATTTGGAATCCTATTCTCTGTTCATTCCTTCCCGAAGTTCACACTGATGGACTCCTGTCCTGGAGGCCGGGGGTATCAGGATGCACTAGACAGGTGGACCCATTCCCAAGCTACTGTAGGTTAGCTCCTCAGTCTCCCCTCCCCCCATCTCTACCTTGTGTCCACTCATGGGGTTACAACCATGTCACCCTAAGGCAGGACACACCCACAAGCCTACAGCCAGAAGGCTCTCTGTCCTCTCCCTGAACAGTTCAGGGGCTAATGCACTGGTCTTGGAGTCAGGCTGAGGGTAGTGGAGTCTCAGTAGTACACTCACTTGCTGTGTAATCTTGAGCCAGTCATCTGCCTCTCTGATCTTTGTTTCCTCACTTCTAAAAGTGGGCATGGTGAGAGCTCCTGTTCTAGGTGCCAGTGTGCCTGGTACAAGGGTGGGTGCTTGTAACCTGCAGCCTCCTCACGGGAGTCTTGCTTGGAGGGGTTTTTGGTTTTTTTTGTTTGTTTTGTTTTCTGGGAGAGAAATCCAAAAGGCCTGGGGCAGTCAGGGACATGGGCCTGAGACAGTCAGGGACATGGTCCTGGGGCAGTCAGGGAAATGGGCAGGCAGAATATGCTTTTTGTCTGTAAGAGGCCAACATGGATTTTGATGGGCAGAGAGAAGGACCTCCTATGCCTGTGGGGCCAGAAGGCTGACAGGATGGGAATTATCCTGGTTACCCCTTGTCCCCAGCCCTCTGCTCAAACCTAGGGGGTGAGACCAGACTCCACCCAGGCTGGGAGTGAGGCATAGGACTTTTACACTTAGAGCAGCTGCTGGCCTCCTTTCTACTGAGGACTGAAATTGACAAGGCCGATGGCCCGCCCGGGAAGCAGCTTGAGGAATCTGACTTCCAGGCTTAACCTAGCACCTTAGGGCCCCAGCCTCTTCACCTATAAGAAGAGCTAGGGAGGGGTGTCATTTGTGCCCCTTATCAAGCAAAGATCACCAAAGGAGATCCATATAAAAGCTCTTTCTGAAAAACACTTAGAGTAGAGGGGCAGCTGTCCTCAGACTCGGCCAAGGTTCCAGGAAGGACTTGCCAAGCTCCTTGGAGCAACCCAGGTTGCAGGCATTTCTTTGTGATCTAAAGTTGTAATACCAGGTAGGGTTTGCAATCAGAAGTGATTTCTGAAAGACTACTTTGTCAACATGGATAGGAAGCACTGAGGAAGGGAACACCCGTGTGTATCCAGTCCCTGCAAATCACTTCTTGACTGACCACAGAAAACTGAACCACAGAAAACCCAACCTCCCCACCCTACTCCCCAGTCCCCATCCCCTTGGCCAAGAAGAAGGACACAGATAGTTTTGAGGGCCTGGCTTTCGTATTGCCCTGGTTGAAAAGTCTCTCCAGCTCACAGGCTGCCAAACTTGCCAGCAGTGGGGACCGCCGGGTGCCCTGGTCACATTATATCAACCCCTGGTCTCCCCAGCCTTTTCCCTTAAGCACTGCACCCTGACACCCCACCTTTGCAGGTTAAATGTTACACCTGTCCGTGCCGGTACTTTCCAGAGTGTAATTTTTGAGACAAGGGAAGTGCTTATTTGGGGCTGTGTAAATTCTTCTACCGCCACCCTTCAGAGAGGCCATATCTACGGCCCATCTCATGTTTTCTGTTGAGGATAGCTTCCCTAAGGGAGAAGGCAGAAGGGCAAGGATCCAGGGTGGGTTGTCAGTTGCTTCTGCTCTGTGGCTATTAACAAAGGTGTTCCCTGGGCTCTCCAGGTTGTCTCTGGGTCGGGGAGGGTTCTATGTAGAATGCTGCTGGGTTGGCTCTGAAACCTAGGGGATGGAAACTGGCCTGGAAGCATGTCCACCCCCACCCCCACCCCCACCCTGGGAGCACTCTGGTCTGAATGTGACCTTTGCCCCTTGAGGTCCACCCAGGGAGACACTGAATTCCTGACTTTTCAGCCTGGGAATGTGGGTCTCTGGGCTTAGTGGGAGGCCTTCTTGGCTGAGGAATTTGGGTCTCAAAGGGTAAAGAGATCTCATACCTGATAGTGACAGGTGCTCTCCCTTCCTGCAGGATGGCCGAACCTCGATTTAACAACCCATACTTCTGGCCCCCTCCTCCAACCATGCCCAGCCAGGTAAGACTGAAGATGCGAGCTCCCACTGCCTTCCGAGTGAGAGCTACTATGCTTTGCCTGGGGCTTGGGCTGTAGCTTGCAAGGGAGAGGGCCCTGGGGTGCGGCCCATCCATTCCAACTTGTCTCCTCTCCCTTCCGCAGCTGGACAACCTGGTCCTGATTAACAAGATCAAAGAGCAGCTGATGGCCGAGAAGATCCGGCCGCCTCACCTGCCTCCCACCTCAGCCTCATCACAGCAGCCGCTGCTAGTGCCCCCCGCGCCCGCCGAGAGCAGCCAGGCGGTCATGTCGCTGCCCAAGCTGCAGCAGGTGCCGGGGCTGCACCCGCAGTCCGTGCCGCAGCCGGACGTGGCGCTGCACGCGAGGCCGGCCACCAGCACTGTCACTGGTAACCTGAGTGGGCGGGGCTGGAGGTGGTACGGAGAGTGGGTGGGGCCTGGGGAGTGGGCGGGGCTAGCAAGGTCTGTTAAGAATGTTGGGGCAGGATCTAGTCCAGGTAGGACTTGGTGAGGGTGGGGCTTGACTGTTTGAGAACAGGGTGGGCAGGGCTGGGGGTGTAGGGGAAGCTTGGCAGAGAGGCTAGTGATGCTAGCCATAGCCCCGGGGCTTCTAAAGTACTAACTAGAGGACTCAGAACCTCCAGAAATGTGAACAGATGTAGGAGACAAAAGACTGCTTCCTGCTTCCGTGGAGAAGAAAAAGGAAAGGCTCAAGGCAGACTAGGAGTGGTGGAGCCGAAGGATGGATGGCCCTGGCAGAGGGGGCAGTGTGTAGAAGGCCAGAGGCCAGGTTGTTTGGTGGGGGAGGACCAGGGATGCTCTTGTGGCAGCGACTCCAGTTAGCACCTGTGTGCACTTGGTAACAGTCCTTCCTCTCAGCAGCCTGGTGATGGGCGGTGGGAGTGTTGGGTTGAAGGACAGTTTTTGGTACGGAACCAGCATCTTGATGCCTTCCAGCTTGCTGTCTCCATTCAGCAGATGAGAAAAGCAAGGCGTAAGGCACTGTGCTCTACCCCACAGCTGGGTCTGCTCCCTCAGTTCCCAGCCTCTGCCACCAGCCAAGTGCCTTTCTCCCCCTTCTTAGAGATGCCCGAAAATTGTGGGCCCTGTGAGCCTCCCCAGGCCCCAGCTGTACTCTGCACATCTCCCGTTATTATGATTTTATTAAATTTATTTTTTCATTGTAAAAGTAATATTAAAAAAGCAATATATGCATATTAAAGGAAAATTGGGAAAAGGAGGAACTAAGAAAAAAATTATTCATAATCCCGAGTGCCTAACCCAGAATCTTTTTTTCCCTTACCCCGGAATCTTAGAGACTCTTTTGGTGCATTTTTTCCTTTTCCATATCTTTTGTTTATTCTTTAATATGGGTGCATTTGCTGTGTTTGTGGCAGGGCCATATCCACGATTTAACTTGGTTTGTGGTTTTTCTTTTTTTTGTCTTCATCCTCTCTGCAACCCCTATTCGGACATTCTTCCTCAGTCATCTTTATTGCACATCTATTGTAAAAGTAACAACATAGTCATAATTGAAAATTTAGAAATTTCAGAGAACCTAGAAGGAGTAAAAACAAAAACAAAAACAAAAAAATTAGCCTTGCCTAAAATTTATAATTCTCTATAATTTTATTTTATCTTCTGATCACAGATGTTAAGAAAGATAAGTGAATTCATCAAGTAAAAGATTCAAATAATTTTGAAGTAGACAAACAAAATATGAAAAATCCCCCATTACCAAACCTTGCCCCTCCGTCAGTGAAGAGGGCTGTGTGAACCGGCTGGAGCATCGGGGTCTAACTCCATCCTGGCTCACGCGCGGCAGGCATGGCCGTGTGTGTCACTGGCGTGTGCTTTCTAGGGTAGGTGGCCCTCTTGGGCTTGCACAGCCTGGCGTTCCTCTCTGTTCCTTGTGTTCCAGCTCACCTGTTGTGGCGGCCGTACAGCCCCATATCCATGTCCATAGCGCATGCTGAAGACAGGCACTTTATCACTGTGGGGAATCACAGTTTTGTGTGGAAAGGCCCTGCGTGGAGATCTTTGTGCTCAAGGGTGATCGTTTCTTTGTGGTGATTTCTAGAAGTAGAGTCAATCAACTGCCTGGCTGAAAGTTATGCGCATTCAGGCTTTTAATAGTTACTGTCAAACTGTCCTCAGTGGACTCCGGAAGTGTACATCCCTACTGCCGGTGTGAGGCACGTACCGGGCTCACACCCACTCTGCATCTTCTCTTGTTTGCTATGCACAGATTTTGGCGTAGTTAAAAATATAGAGAGATATAAATAAATTGAGCCAGATAATAAATACTAGGATCATATTTTATCTACTATAAGAGCATTTATCTATAAATGCTATCATAAGTATGTGTAGCCCCTCCCTTCCTTCCTGACGGGCCTCACTGTGTAGTCTAGGCAGGTCTGGAACTGGCTTTCCTCTACCTCGGCTCTCAGTTACTGTATTGCAGGCAGCCATTACGCTGCTCCTGCCTTCATTTCTAAAAGAATAACTTTTGGCTGAGCACAGTGATCATGTGGGAGGTAGAGGAAAGAGGTTTAGGACTTAAAGACCAGGCCAGCCTGGGCTACACAGGACCCTGTGTGAAAAAGCAAAGATAAGGTAAAAGAAGTAAATAAATAAAAACAGACATTACAAAATTGGGGGGGAGGTTCTTTCTTTTTTAAACTTTATTGTAATATAACCAGAAAAAAGTTAAACAGCTACTTTTAAAACGTGCCCCGCCCCCCCCACCACATGTGTGCACATCACCTGTCATTTGCCCCCACTACCACCACCACACGTATGCACACCGCCTGTTCATTTTTCCTGGTCTTACATACACAGCCTTTTGAAACAAAGATAATGGGAAGTTCGGGAGAAAAGACTGACCACTGTTTGCTTAACCCTTCCCGAATTTGCATAATTCAGTTGTCTCTGAAGTCTTGCTATTATAAATAACACGGTGGCGAGCGAGCGTCTGCGTGCCTGGGACTTTTTCTGTGGGTGGACTTATTTCCAAAGTGCTTCTCGGTTTCTGTGGTGCTTGTACAAACCCGAGGCCTTGTGCTTGTCCGGCACCATCAGCCCTGACGCCGACTTTTAATATAACTTAGCCCAGGCTTTCACTTATCTACAGCATTTTACATGTGTGTAAGCTGTCCTTTAGTTACCTCTGAGTAATAATTTGGGATTAGGAATAGCTCAGGAAGGCAAGAGGAAGGTAAGAGGGCCTGTCAGTCACCGAGTTGGGTGGCTTGTGACTAATTCCTAACCGGACTGATCCCCATGTGTGTGTCTTCCTAGGTCTGGGGCTTTCCTCTCGGACCCCTGCTGTGAGTGCATCTGAGTCAACCCCAGGCACTGGCACCGGCACCAGTACCCCGTCCACACCCACCACCACCAGCCAGAGCCGCCTCATTGCCTCATCCCCCACCCTCATCTCAGGGATCACCAGCCCCCCCCTCCTGGACTCCATCAAGACAATCCAGGGCCACGGCCTGCTTGGCCCCCCCAAGTCTGAACGCGGCCGCAAAAAGATCAAGGCAGAGAACCCAGGGGGTCCCCCTGTCCTTGTTGTCCCCTACCCCATCCTGGCCTCCGGTGAGACCGCAAAGGAGGGCAAGACATACAGGTGGGTATCTCTTTGTATGGGTTCTGGGTGAGGTTGTGGTGGAGGTGTGCACAGAGCTGGAACATGTGGCCCCAGGGGTGAGAGTCGGGGCTAAGATTTAAGGAGCAGGGCAGACTCACACCAGTGTGTCAGGAAGAAGGAGGAGAGGAAAAGAATTTAATACCATCAAAGGTGGTCCAGGGCAGGCAGCACCCTGGGGTGCTAAGAGTCCTGGTCCTCCTTGGCCCATGAGGGTCACCTGGGCCATTTCACAAAATGCTACCACCAGGGCTAGACCTCCACAAGTCTGAGTTAGTTGAGTGGACGTGGGGAGGTAGACACCTGTACTTGTCCAAAGGTCCCAGAAGATTCTAACGTACTGCCAGGTCACAGTGACTTAGCCTGTGAGAACCCCCTCTCCCAGGGCCACGGGTGTGGCCATAGGCAAGAGCTTGCCTGTTTCTCCTGTGACTGTATGTATGTCCCCCAGACAGCTATTCCCAGTTGTCAGAGCTCCCTCCAGACTAGAAGGTGCCTGTGCTGGAACTTGCCCCTGTCTCTCTCAAGCAGGGCCTTTGTCCTCTGGACTCTATAAGTAGAATCTGCCCCATGCAGAGAAGCTCTCCCTGGAGACCTGCCCTTTAGAGAGGAGGTCTCCCTGGGGACATCCTGATGTGGATGGGGATCTTCCCAGGCCTGAAGCTGCCTCTTGCCTGCAGGTGTAAGGTATGCCCGCTCACCTTTTTCACCAAGTCTGAGATGCAGATCCACTCCAAGTCGCACACCGAGGCCAAGCCCCACAAGTGCCCACACTGCTCCAAGTCCTTTGCCAACGCCTCCTACCTGGCCCAGCACCTGCGCATCCACCTGGGTGTCAAGCCGTACCACTGCTCCTACTGTGACAAGTCCTTCCGGCAGCTCTCCCACCTCCAGCAGCACACCAGGTGGGTGTCCCTCTCCCTCCCTCTGCTGTGGCCCCTGGAGCTCAGCACCTCAGTGCTAGAACAGTTGCAAAGATGGGAAGGGACTCTCAGATGTCTGTTGCTCCCAGGGTTGAGACCAGAGTCCTCTGATAAGCATTTGGGCCACACTGGATGTAGCCCTTCACTGAGGGCACCATGCTGGATGTAGCCCTTCACTGAGGGCACCATGCTGGATGTAGCCCTTCACTGAGGGCACCATGCTAGTGAAGCCCTTCACTGAGGGCACCATGCTGGATGTAGCCCTTCACTGAGGGCACCATGCTAGTGAAGCCCTTCACTGAGGGCACCATGCTAGTGAAGCCCTTCACTGAGGGTACCATGCTGGATGTAGCCCTTCAGCTTCACTAAGCTCTGCTCTCTCATGGCCCTTCTCATCTCCAGGTCTTTGCACTTAACAGTGTGCTTTACTTGAGACATCCTGGCTGCCTCTTCTGCGCCTCTTGGTCCCACTTCCTTCAGCATAGCGGGAATATGGCTTCTCTGTGCCCTCAGGTCCTGAGCATCCAAGGACCACTTGTCTCATTTGAATCCAGAGTAGGCTGTCTCATACTTGCCTGTGAGTTTTTCTGTCTCCCTCAATATTTTGGGAGCCTTGGAAAGCAAGGGCTTGGTGACCTGTCTTTCTGTCTCTATCCCCCGTGGGCGGCAACACGTATGAGTGTTTAGGCGTTTGTTAAGTATTTGTGGACTAGATAGACCTAGTTTGGACAGCGAACATGATTCATCCATTTAACAGACATTTACTCAGCCTCTGTGCTGTGCCAGACGGAATTCTAGGAACAAACCAGACAAAAATCTCTGCCTGGTGCAGTGCAGAGCCTAGCTGAGTGTGCCGAAGGGGATTTAAGGAAATGGCAGTGTGTGGAAGGGAGAGCAGGGAGACGCTGGAAAGACTGGCTCCCTACGTACAACGAGCAGAGTTTAAAACAGACAACGGTTGGTTCGGAAGGTCGGAGTCAGTGTGTTCCACGCGTTCAGAGAGGGAGAAGTGCAGCTTGCTCCTCATGTGACTGTCGTGTCTGGAAGTAGGTCGCCTGTTTATCGGTGTTAACAGGGAAAAGGACTGTTTGATTGTAGAGTCTGTAACCACTGAGAGCTAAAGTCCCCCCGCCACCCCCCAGTAATGGACTGAAGCTATATGTGAAAACATATTTTACTGTGAGTGTTAACTTTTAAAATCACTTGTCCTATGGTGTTGGGAATCAAACCTATGGTCTCACGTGTGCTAGACAAGAGTTCTACCACTGAGCTATATCCCCAGCCTTGGCAAATTTTCATTGTGGTGATGTTTTTGGATCAGGGATTAAACCTAGAGCCTTGTGTGCTAAGCAAGTTGCCTGCCACGGAACTACATCCCATACCTTTTAAATTTTCTCCCCCCTCCCCCCCGCCCTTTAAATCAAGGACTTGTTTGATGATGATGATGATGATGATGATGATGATGAAGAACCTGCCATCTTCCCTCTGCCTCCCTAGTAGCTAGTTTTATAGTGTGTGGCTGCTAACACTCTGCCTGGTCACAGTGTTGCTAGATGCTCATCTGTCACTGTGGGCTTCCCAGCCCTTATCCCAGGGTGTCGATGGTTTGCCTTGTCTGTTGCTCTGCTGTGAGGGATGGTAAGAATACATGGACAGCGTGGCCCAGGGAAGGCCGTCAGCCTGATTCCCGTCTCTGCGCCTCCCCAGACACAGATTTGACTGTGGACATGTGTTTCAGCAATTCTCTGATGTAGTCATGCCTTGATTTGTAAAAACAATTGGCCGGCCTGATGTGCATAAGCAGGTGAGACATGGTATCAACGAGTAAGCAAGGAGCTGCTGGGCGCATGGTTTGGAGAGTTACAGCATTCGGTACAAATGCTCTCAGGAGATTCTGCCGAGTCCCCGGGGCCGAATTTAATCATTGTGTATGTGTGAATTTTTAAAAAATATTACTAGGAATCAATGAACTATGAACTAACTGATTTCACCTCTGCCAGATTGTAGGATAGCAGGGATACCCCCCTTTTGGAGACCAAGGCTCCCTGTGTCAAGACTCTTGGGCTGTTTTCTTGTTCTGTTTTCTTTGTCTTTAGGAAGGGGCAATAAGGCACAAGTGGCAGAGGTAGGCAGACTGGGATTTCAAGGCTAGCTTCAGTTACATAGAAGTTCAAAGCCAGCCTGGGCTGCATGAGATCCTGTTTCAAAGACAGAACAAACCCAATCAACATTTCTTTTTTTTTACCTAAGGCTTTGCCTCCACAGCCTGTGGAACATGTACGGCCGTGGTGGCCTCGCTCTCGAAGGAGGCTCTGTCCTATCAGGCTTGTCATGCCTAATTACATGAGATTTGTCTTTAAATGTGACATTTCTGCCATGGTCACAGTTACAAATTTGATTTAGATAGTTGTATCATGTTAGGAAGGAGAGTGGACTCCTTTGGAGCCTACTCACAGAGCTAATGATGGTGAAGGGGGAGGGGGTGTCACCCAGGCAGAGAGACGTTCTCACTGAAGCTCCACTTGTTCTGTGTGGTTTTGTAGACGAGGCCAGTCACGTGTGTCATTTCTCAGAGAGATGTGATTTTAAATTTTCCTTGGTAATATACTAGTATGTAAGGATGTGAAGTTTCTGTGGCCCCTCTCCTCTGTGGATCTGAAGGGTTAAATGGAACAGGCCAGCTATTTGGAGACTGTTTCATTCTATTTTGTTAAATATAGCTTCCTAAATGAAGGGTCGGAGACAGACCAAGTAGAGGGTGGTTCTCTTGGGCTCTTTAAACAATGAAATATTAACACAGTGAGATTAGCTTCATTTTCCTCGGTGATGCTCTCTTGTCTTCTGACTCTGTCTGTCAGTCCACTGGGCTATGCTGTCCTTGTCGAGAGCAGGACAGCATCTCTTCTCAGGCTGATACCACATTTGAAGCCCAGGTTCCGAGGCACAAGGAACCAAGATCTGTCACAGACCTCTCTCAGGCTCCATTCATCAGGAAGACTCTGGAAGTTTCTGACCTGCTGCTCAGGGCAGAAACCTTAAGGCAAATGTGAGGGCCCAGAGACCTTTTGATAGGTCTGCATGATTCTGCCCAGTCAGCAAGGTCAGAAGGGAGCGTAGAGTCCACTGGTAAGGCCTCTCCTGTGCTGCTCTTTGTACTAAGAACATGATGTACACCGTAAGCTTGGTTCACCTTCAGAGGCCTTCAGTTGATCCCATATAGCTAATTGAGAATGGTATTTTATATCTAGAAAGAATTTTTGTGTGTCTGTGGTTCAGGGGCTCAAACCCAAGGCCTTGGGCATGCATCTACCTCTAAGCTGCATGTGTGTGTGCGTGGGTGGGTGGATGAGTGGGTAGGTGGGTGATGTATGTATCCGGTGTATCCATATACATGGATACACATGTCCACATATATATGTAGATATGTACACACAAGCACAAATGCAGAGGCCAGAGGAAGAGATCTGGTCCTCTCCTATCATTGGCAGTCTTACTCCTTGAAATAAAGTCTCTGGCTGAGCTTGGGGTCAGGCTGGCGTTCAGCCAGGCCCAGCATTCCTCCTGTCTCTGCCCCTACCTCCCACACTGGGATTATGAGTATATGTGTTTAGCCATGTCCAGCTTTCATGTGGATGCTGGGGATTCAAACTCAGGTTCTCATGTTTATCCAGCAAACACTCTTATCCTCTGGGCCGTCTCCACAACCCTGGAGACATGTAACAGCATGGTTTTGTTTATTTGAAACAGGGTCTCACTATGTACCTTTGGGTGGTCTGGAACTTGCTCTGTAGGGCAGGCTGCTCCCAGACTCACAGAGAACCCCTTGCTTCTGTCTTCTGGGCACCGGGATTACAGGAATGTGTCCCTATGCCCAGCTAAGATATGTTTTGTTGACATTTTCAGGGACAGTCTCTGTACATTAGCATCTTTGGTCCATCTTAAAAGGCATGCTGTGGACTGGAGAGATGGCTCAGTGGGAAAGGGCGCTTGCAGCCAAACCTGATGACCCACATTATTCCAGTTCCATAGATCTGGAATTCCCATGGCAGAAGGAGATAACTGACTCCTGAAATTTGTCTTCTGATCTCTGTGTGCACTTTGATATTAGGGCATGTGAGCATGCATGCTTGTACACATACATACCCAAAATAAATACATAAATGCAATAAACTGTTTTGGAAGAACAAGCCATGTATGATGTTGTGCTTATAATCCCAGCACTTGGGAGCTGGAGGCTTGAGAGTCAGAAGTTCAAGGTCACCCCCAGCTACATAGGAAATTGGAAGTCTGGGTTATATAAGACCCTGACTCAAGACTACAAGCAGAATGGGCACAAAAGCTCTATGTACATTAGCTATTTATATATGTATGAAATGAACCCATGAGCACTGAGCTTCTTGTTTGGGGATTTGCTCATTTCTGAGGCTGCAGACTTCATAGGACATTTGTAATTTTATGTCTGACTAACTGAAAACAGGGAGGGGATCAGATAGCCCCCTCCCTCTGAGCATCCTCTTTTCCAATTGTTGGTACTGTCCAGTGACCATCTGGAAACTCTATGAGTGTTTATATACAGAAGGATCTGGAAAAGTTTATTATTCTGAACTAAAGGTCTGGACCTGAGAAACGCCATCGAGCTCTCGAGCTCTCAGTTAGCATTAGGGAAAAGCAGACACAGCTGGGGCTCAGTGTTACAGGCTCGTGCAGCTCCTCTGGAAGACTTAAGTGTGGTCCTCACCACAATCCACAGGCCCACAACTGACCGTAAGTCCAGCTCCGAGAGGACACAGTTCCTCTGGCCTCTGTGGGCACCTGCACTGGCATGCACATATTCCCACACAGACACACACACACACACAGACATACACACAGATACACACAGAGACACACACACACAGACACAGACATACACACAGACATACACACAGACATACACACAGACATACACACAGACACACAGAGATATACACACAGACACACACAGAGACACACATACACACAGACACACAGACATAGACACAGACACACACACACACACATAGACACATACAGGCTTAATAAAATAAATCCTGTTTTTAAATTAAAAAAAAAAAGACACAGTAGCAAGCAGTAAACATATACATATTCCCACACAGACACACACAGAGACACACAGATATACACACAGACACACAGATACACATATACATACTTAATAAATCATGTTTTAGAATTAAGAGAAAATAGGCACAGTAGCAAGCAGTAATAATGGTTAGGAATTCTGTTGTTCATAAGTAGCCTTTGTCTGAGCATATGTAAGAACGGTTATGGGAGGTCACACTTGAATTCCAGCTCTTAGGTTGGGCAGGAGGAACTATTCAGTCCCTTTGAAGGGGACTGTTTTGCCAGAATGTTCCCAGACATGGGGGAATTGCTTCTGTTTCTGGGAGTTTTGTTTGTTTGTTTGTTTTGTTTTTCTCTCTCTCCTTTCCTCATTTGTATGTTTCAACGTTGTAATAGGCAGGAAGCAAAAACAGCATAAAGGAGTCTGTCAACATTCAGAAGAAAATTGTAAGTCACAGGGCACTGGCTACAATTAAGCTACTGTGTCCTCACCCAGTGGCTAACAGTTTACCATGTTCCCAAGCCCCAGGACCCCCAGCATCCTCTGAATCAAGGAATCAACCTGTTCCATTCTACAGAGACCATGTCCTGTCTTCCTCCCCTTTGATAAATCACACACATCTTCCCAATGTTACTGGCATGAAGGGTATACAGGGGTGAATCCTAAGCAGAAGCTGTACTGGGTATTCAGAAAGACACAGCATTAGCAGGAGGTGGGCCAGGCTGGCCCCGAGAGCCGAAGATGCTGTCCTCCAGACTACTGTTGGGGTGATCCGATTTAGTGCCTCCCAGTACTTGTATTTGAAAGGAAGGCACATGTAAAGAGAGGATGACCCCCAAACTGTACCCACAAGTCCAGACTTAGGGAAGATCATCTTAGCTAATGGTGCATACCACAAGCATGTCTCAGCTTGGAGCAGGACACTCTCCACTGTGGTCTGTTCATGCACGGTAGGCTCACAGCACGTGTCTTATGCAATTGTGACAAAGAGATACACAGGTGAAAGGTACCACATGCCTACAAGTACTGGGGTGTGAGACCCGGATGAAGTTGCTTCAGGAGGGATTCAGTCAAGTACAGGAGAGCGTTCAGAGTTTGTGGAGGCTACTGCCAGACATGGTGACACTACCTGTGTCTGTCTGCATATACAGGATGCAAACCATGCTTGCTTTTGCTTTTCTCTCCCAGGCTGTGTGATGTGGGGTGTGTGTGTGTGTGTGTGTTTGTATAACCTTAATCCTACACACACACACACACATACATAAATACAGTGGGGAACTGTAACTGTGTCATTTGGTTTTTCTTAAGTCTGTTGACAGTAATTACAATATTAAGAACAGCTATTCAGTACCAAAGGGCCCCTGTGTGCCCAACACACAGTGCTTTAACACAGGAAGGGCCCCTGAAGTCTTTGTATGGGGTGAGTGTGTTTCTCCACAGGAGAGAATGTGAAAGGAGAGAGAACCCTGAGTATTGACTTTCACTACATCTACCTTCAATTATGAAATACTAGGTAGTTAAAGCCACTCAGTAGTGGGAAATGCTGGAGTATGGGGGCTCAATTCTGAAATCCCAGCATACAGAAGGCTGAGGCAGGAAGAGTGCTTTGAATTTTAGGCCAGCCCAGGCTAGAGCGAGACCCTCCTTAAAAACAAAACTGGGCTGGAGAGATGGCTCAGTGGTTAAGAGCACTGACTGCTCTTTCAGAGATCCTGAGTTTCATTCCCAGCAACCACTTGGTGGCTCACAACCATCTGTAATGGGATCTGATGTCCTCTTCTGCTGTGTCTGAAGGGAGCAACAGTGTACTCACATACATTAAATAAATAAATCTTTAAAAGGAGGTTGGTGAGATGGCACGGCTGGTAAAGATACTTCTGCCAAGTATAACGACCTAGGTTTGACGTCTGCAGTTCTCATGGTGGAGGGTCGGCCCCTAACCCTGCAACAGTGGTTTCTGAACAGTCTTAGATGGAATCTTTTGTACCCACGATCTTCATTGTTATCCCTCTTTTAGACATGAGGACTTGGGATTCAGAGAGACAGGAGGTAGTGGGAGTGTGGCTCATGTGGCCCGGGTTTCAGGAGGAAGGGAGGGGATGTCTGGAGGGGGTGTCAGGAGGAAGGGAGGGGTGTCTGGGTCTGCATTGCGAGGGTTGTGTGGAGGGGCAGGTGTTAGGTAAGAGCAGGTCTGGTTTTGAGGTCCCCACATGGGGCTGGGATCTGGGGCTCGGGAGCAGGCAGCACACTGGTTTCCGCTGGCTTTTCTTGTGTTTGAAGAAGGACTGCCCAAGCTCAGACAGAGCATCCTATCTTGCCAAGGCTGGAAGCCCTGGCAGCAGGAAGATGCTAGGAGCAGGATCCTGGTGATGGGCGTGGCCTGACATTCAGGACTGGAAACTGAGGCCTTTGTAGGTAGTGAGAACAGGCAGTCCAGTCCTTTGTCCAATGGCTACCCTTCTTGAATCTCTTTCTGAAGTAGCCCTGAGCTGGCTGTCTCATACAGGGACAAATCACTGGTAAGGGCAGACCTTGGCCCAAGAGGGTCCCTTTTATGACTTCGCTGTAACAAGGCCAGTGCATGTGGACATGCCCATGAAAGAGGTATGGTGAGGGGCTATCTGGGAGTGTTGAAAGGCCCCACTTACCAGCAGAGGGCAGAGGCCTTCCCAAGGCTCGAGTCTGTATGCGGGCCAGGGGAGGGGATGTAATACAGAAAGCAGGGACAGAGAGGAGGTCTCAGAAACTAAGGCAGAATGTGAACGGGCCCTGAATGCTAGGGTAAGGGCTGGGAACCTTATCCCAGACAAACAGGGACATAGTGGGGGTTGCTGAGCAAGGACACAACAAGGGATGGCATCATAGCTGAAGTCAGGAGGCTACTGGGGCTGAGGACCCACGGAGGAAGCTGGACAGTTGGCACAGTTGGATGGCCGGAGGCCAGAGCGGGTAGTTTGCTGATCAGATGTTTGATGCATCCCTTATGAAAGAACCTAAGTCCCTGGAGGACCACATGTTAGTCAGCCAACCAACACTCAAGCAACACCTCGGGCAAGAGCCTGAGTCTTCTATGAATCTTATTTCTGCTGTCAGTAGCTAACTTTAGAGACAAGGAGCCTTCTCTGTCTGTAGTTCCCAGCTGTCTAGTCAGCTTACGTCAGACTCTGGGGAGATGGCAGTGGGTAAAACCCAGAGCAATCTCCCTCTCATGGAGGGAGCCAAGAAAACAGAGACTGTAGGATGTCACAGGGATTTGGGGGAGTGGGAAACTGTGTTCAGACCAGCGGCAGAGTCCAGAGAAGGATGCTGGTGGCCTTCGTAGGCCCTAGCTCTTGTTTGGGGCCTTCGTCGACCACCAGAGAAAGTGAGTTGAGTGGGGGCTGGGGAGAGAGAGGTACTTGGCAGCTGAGGTCTAGCTGTGGCTCTGGGCGCTGCTGGGAACTGCTGTGGGGTGTGGCAGGGGTAACTCCCTTACTGGGCCTGCTCTTGCAGAATCCACACAGGCGACAGACCCTACAAGTGCCCGCATCCTGGCTGCGAAAAGGCTTTCACTCAGCTCTCCAACCTCCAGGTGAGTGCCCCACCCCACCCCCACTCCCAGCCGCAGCCCACCCGTCCAGGGGCCCAAGAAACGGGTGGGATGTGGGGTGTAGAGTCAGCGCCTCACAACCCTTTGCCTCGCTCTTTTTTTCAGTCTCACCAGCGCCAGCACAATAAGGACAAACCCTACAAATGTCCCAACTGCTACCGGGCCTACTCAGACTCCGCCTCCCTCCAGATCCACCTCTCCGCCCATGCCATCAAGCACGCCAAGGCCTACTGCTGCAGCATGTGCGGGCGGGCCTACACCTCGGTGAGTCCTGCTGCCTGGCACCAAGTTCCAGAGCCTAGAAGCTGAGTTGTGGGCCTAGGGTTCTCTTCTTAGCCCAGGAGTGTCTTAGCCCAAGCTTCCTACTTGGGACAGCTGCAATACCTCCCAAGTCCAGCAGGGGGCACAGTACCGTAGCCAGAGCCACCTATCCTTCAGGGAAAGGGGACCCGAGATAGTTTCTGGGTGGGAAAATCCTCCAAAGGAGAGCCTTGGGTACTCAGGTAACTCAGTTATGGGCACGGTTCTAATCCTTTGACTGTTCTGGTTATAGGCCACCATAGCCAAGAGTGTTCACGAGTATCAGTCTCCCACTATGGAGTCACTACTTACACGGCTACTGGCTAACAGAAGCGTATCAGCGAGCCAGTGACACATTCTTCAGTGTCCACTGACCACTGAGCAGGCACTAAGGAGACAGGAGACACAGGTCAGATAAGGACGTTAGGGACTACCAATAGAAGCAGGGATTAAATACAAATCACAGATAAGCTTCTACTGGCAGGCAGTGGGTACTGTTTCAAAGCAGAACTGACTGCTCGGATCTAGCCCCAGGGAACCTGAGCAGGATGCCTCTCTAGGGCTGGACACTTCCTTGTGTCTGGTAAGATGTTAAACAACTTCTATATCTACCCACCGGGTGCTAGTAGCAGCCTCCCTTCTCCAAGATGAGATCACTAGAAATGTGTCCTGACACTGGGTATGTCCACAGGAGGGATGCAGCCCTTTTTCTAGTTGAGCCTACAGTTTTGAGAGACAGTAAAGAGTCCAAGGAGACAAAGTTGGGGAGAATCCAAATGAGGTCTTTGGAGGAAGGGATACATAATACCTTTCTGTGGCAGTAGCAAAAGACCTCAAACAATTGATTTAGAAGAGGAAGGGTTTGTTTTGGCTCCTGGATATAGAGGTTTCCGTCCAGCTTCTGCACTCGAAGCAAAATCCAAACAGCCTATTGTTTGTAAAAGCTTTGTGTCTCTAAGGGCCGAGGCTCCTTTTAAAAACATCCCATGGTATCTTTATAACCCCTTATTCAAAGGCCCATTGCCCAGTACCCAGACAACATGGACATATTCATTTGTCTCCCAAATACCATGTTTTTATTTATAGATGTTTTTTAAAAAAAGAGCAAGACCCAACTAAGATTCCTATATTATCCTGTGTCTTAGTTAGGGCTGTATTGCTGTAAAGGGACACCATGACCACAGCAACAATTACAAAGGACAACATTTAACTGGGGCTGGCTTACAGTTCAGAGGTTTAGTCCATTATTGTCATGTCGGAAAACACGATGGCACGCAGGTATAGACGGGGTGCTGGAGAAGGAGCTGACAGTTCTACATTTTGATCTGCAGACAGCAGAAGGAGACTGTGTGCCACACTGGGTGTAGCTTGAGCACAGGAGACCTCAAAGCCCGCCCCCACAGTGACACACTTCCTCCAACAAGGCCACACCTCCTAATAACGCCACTCCCAGTGGGTCAAGCATTCACACACATGAGTCTGTAGGGGCTATTCCTATTCAAACCACCACACCCGTGACAGTGTCTTTCAGGGCACAGCCCCCCTCGCCCCTCTCTCCTTGCTTTGTCCTTACTGGAGACTGGTTTCTGTCTTGGCTGTGGCTGACTGCTTCCTCTGGCTTATGGAGCACTTTAACACATCTATAAGGCTCTCTCTCAACCTCTGCCTGGTGGCCCATCTTGAGTGGCAGCCAGGGACAGGGTATGTTACCTTGCTCCTGGCCAGTGCCGGTGGAGGATGTGGGCATGCAGACAGCCCAGGTCACCTCACCAATCCAGTGATGATGCCTCAGGATAGACTTAGAGCCAGTGGGGAACAGGATGACTCAGGTGTGGCTTTACCTCCAGAGAGGGTCTCCTGGAGGTTTACAGTGGCCAGGACTCCTGCTTCCAACTGAAATAAACTGTTGAGACTGAGAAGGAATGTCCCCGTAGCCCTCACTGAAACTAAGGGCTCTAGGTACAGCTCCTACTTACAGAGGAGGGAACGGAGGCTTGGGAGCAGGTTGGGGGACATGACTTGCCCAATGGTAAGAAACGGTAGAACTCAACTCCTGCCAGGCCCCTGCCTCAACCCCATGGGGAACACGTGGTTTTAGGATGGCAATGTCAGGCAGAGCTGGGGATTGCAGGGCTTGGGTGGAAACTGTTGAGGGTGAGCCTAGTTCCCTGTCAGCCTTGTCCCACCCCTCCAGCCACCACTGTAGGACTGGACCCCAGCAAAGCAAAGCATCACTCCAACATCAATAGAACCCCTAGAACCCATTCCAAGGTCCACCTGAGTGCCAAGGCTGTGGCTGCAGTGGGCTTCCCTCTAGTGGCCGCTCTGGGAACTGTAGTCTCTGTCGTTATGGTTTCTGTATATCCCTTCTGCCCACAGGAGACCTACCTGATGAAGCACATGTCCAAACACACAGTGGTGGAACACCTGGTGAGCCATCACTCACCCCAGAGGACCGAGTCCCCCGGCATCCCGGTGCGAATCTCTCTGATCTGAGCCACCGGCGGCGCCCCGCCCACTTGGCAGACACAGACCCAGACAGCACCCAGCCTAACTCCCGCTGGGGCCTCCAGGAACCACCAAGCTCTCTCACGACCTTCCCAACCTGCCAGAAAGCTTGGTCCACAGAAGCCCTGCCTGGTCCGGCTCCTAGGCAGCCAGACCAACTGCAAGATTCTGGACTGTTCTGGTGGCATCCAAAGACGATCTCAGAGCACTTTGAACCTGTCTGTTGGGTTTTTTTTTTGTTTCCCCTCCCTCACTTGCTTCACTGTTTCTTGTTTTTAAGTTTGTTTTGGAAATAACGAAAAGGATATTTATTGGCCAGAATGTTGGTGCTGCTAAGAACGAGAAATTAAAAGGACAGACGGATACAGAGAACCAGAGGGCAGCGCGGGAACTTCTCTGGCCACAACCTCAGGTCTTGAGGGGAGGCCTGGGGTTCTGGACTTCAAAGGGGACACCCTCCCTCAGGTGGGAGGAGACAGGGGACAGCTGGAGTGAGCCCTTCTGCCCCGTCACCCAGTCAAACTGCCTGAGCTTTGCCCTAGCCTTCATGAGCAGAGGGCACAGCAGCTGCCAGGCCTGCCTGGCTTTAGGGTATGGAAATGAGAGAGGTCTGGAGAGCCGCGGGACCAAAGGGTGCAGTGACGGCTGGGTGGCAAACCCAGGGAATGAGTTGGGGGCGTGCCAGGTGAGACCTGGCCCCTCCCCTGCTGCCCTGAAGACCACCCCAGTCTACCTCGGTGCTGGCCAGGAAACCTATCGGCTACCTCTCCCACCACTCCAGACTGTGGGCAGGGGATGGAGAGGGAGGGGCCTGGGACTAAGTGCCCTTTTCAGAATTTTCTCCAGAAGGGTACAGTGCCCAGGGAGGGGTTGTCCTTCTCACCACAGATGAGGACTCCCCAACCCAGACCCCAGGCCCTGCGGCAGGGATAGGAACCTCCAAAGGAGGACCCAGGAGCAGACCCTGCCCCCAGCCCCCCAAGACATATCCCAATCCGAAAGCCATGCGTGTCCGTGTATATAGGAACTATGTACAGAACCCAGAGAAGCCCCCTTCCGCATCACCCCCAGAGAAGAAAACTAGACAAAACTCATCTATATATTCTGTATCTGGAGTCCGTTTGAATATTAACTGTGTTATTTTTATACACTTTTTAAGCCTTAACTCGCCATTGATTTACCAGTTTAACGTTTCCTGGGGTTTCTTTTCCACTGGGAGGGGTCTCATCCGCCCCCCCCCACCCCAACCCCTTTGTTTGACTTGCGTCGTCAGATACTCAGTATTGTAGCTTTTGTCCGCATGTTACTACCCTGTAAATACGCTGTTCCAATACTGTTAACATCCTTTGCTTTTTTCTATGGGACCTCCAGGCCACCATATTTAGAAATAGTTACCTTATTAAAAAAGAGAAAACAGTCTGTTGGCTTTTCAGTCTGCATCTTGGTGGCAGGGAGGCAAGGAGAGGGTACGTGGCCCTCGGAGCATCAGGAGAGAGGGAAGCTTCCGGTCTATTGAGGGAAGCTTCCGGTCTATTGAGGGAAGCTTCCGGTCTATTCAAAGAAGGGAATGAAGCCAAATGAGTTGTATGTGGGGGAAGACTTAAGGGGGCGAGACAAAGGGATGCAGCCCCTCTGCTTTTGCATTTCTCTGCTGTGAAGAATAAACTGTGTGCTCTGGGTAGTGGCAGTGCACAGAATGCCTGGCGCTGTGTGGAAGAGCACTGTGGGAGAGTGGGCATGACCACCTTGGCACTACTCAGCTCTAGGCTTGGGAAGGAAGGTGATGACTGCTTACCGTGGGCTCCCATGCTTTGTGCTGGAATGCTACGTAATGCCCCCAGGAAGGAACTGCAACCCAAGAGAAGCGTTTGGCCCAGCTGATGCCAGGGATGTTGCATATAGCCAGTTTCTCTAGTTCTGAGATGGGGGTGCCGACTCCTGTTTCCCTACCTTCTGATCGTCCACCCCAAGGGTCTGGTTTGTGGAAGTTGTTCTGGTGTTGGGGTAGGAGTAGGCTCATGAAGTTACATTCACATATGCTTTCTTCCATGGTGGAGTTAGTGTGTTGATGTCTAGGAGGAGCAGGAGACTACAAGAGTTATTCCCACTGAGTTGATCAAGGTTGGCCCTGTGGAGTGGCCTAGTGTCTCAGCTCCTGGTCATCACAGAGCCCATAGCCAAAGTACATCTCCCCAGGAAAGAACCAGAACATGTCTTAGACTCTATCACTGTGACAAATTGTGACCCTGGGGTGGGGTCGGACAATTCACTAGAGGACCGATTGCTTCTGTCTTATAGTTTCAGTCCAGTGGCTTTTGGATGTCAGTTTAGGCCTGAGGCTTGAACATGGAGAGGAGAGGGGTGTGTAGTGGGAGATGTTTACCTCTGTGGCAGCCAGGATGCAGAGAGAGGAATGAGCAGGGATGAGGTGCCCTCTATAGTTTCTGGGCCTGTATAGGACCAATGTCAGTGTTGAAGGATGTGGATGCAGGGCCAGGGGGATGGATGAATTCTCTGGCTGAGTGTAACATGAGGGGCTTCAGTTTCTCACAGCAGCCTGCCCATTCCAGCCTGAAACCCAGAGAGCACAGGGTCTGTTTTCACAGTCCTGTCCACATCCTGGTCTTCCAAGCTCCCAGGCAACTTTCCCAAGAGTTCTGCCTACAGTATTCTAGGCTTTATCAAAACTTTTTCAAAATCTTCCCACAAGCCAATCCCAAAGGCTTCAGATAGTCACAGTGATGACCTACTCCTCTGGTATAAATTTTTCATGTTACAGACTTTTCATCCCGTGACAAATACCAGATGGTTGATAGGAGGCAAGATGGCCTTTAGGCCGATGGCTTCTGCTGGTGGGACAGCCCTGAGTTGGCTGGCTCCATTGTTGTTGGGACCATGGGAGGCAGAATACACATACGGAAGGGTGTCACTGAGTACAGTTGCTCACCTCAGAGGGAGAGAGACAGAGAAAGGTGAGAGAGGCACTGTGTCCTTCAAAAAAGACAAGTGACTGGTGACCTGCTTCCACCAGCTAGGCTCTATGTCCCCAAATGCCATCATAGTACAAGTTTGTGAATGGGTAAATCCATTGATGCATCCGAGCCTTCAGAGCCTTCAAGAGTCGACTTAACCCTTAAGGACTAAGCCCTTTGGGGGTACATTTCATGCTGATATAATAACCACGTTTTACCCTTGAGCTGAGAGTGGACTAGCATAGAACCACCATGTATTGGTAACCTTACAGCAGGGCTCTGGTCTTTCTCTAAGGTTGACCTCTGTTCTTCGATGCCAGAAAGAGCTGGACTCCAGCAGCTGTATCTATGTCACATTACCACCACTATTCATAGCTGATTAGCCAGAGATGATCACCTGACTCAGTCAGTCCCCACACAGAGGCAGCCAGAAGTGCAGTGGCCACCCTGGCTCATTAGAACGGGTGATGTACAGCATCCTCCAACTACACATTCAGGAGTGTTGATGACTTGCAATTAACCATGATGTATTTGTGTCTGAATGAGTGTGGAGGCCAGAGGTTTAACTTGAGTGACATTCTTCAGGTTCTGTCCACTTTCTTAGTCTTATTTTTCGAGTCAGGCTATCTCACTTCCCGAGGCTCACTGAATGGGCTGGCTGGCCAGGGGCATAAGAATCTGTCTGTATTTGCCTCCCCAGCTCTGGAATTACAACCACCACGCTCAGCCTTTGGATCCTCAGGCTTGCGCAGGAAATGCTTGGCCAACGGAGCCATTTCCTGTTTTCCTGAAGAGCCAGTTGCTAAGTATTTACCAGCAAGTCATTGTATGACACCACCTCTCCGGTCTATATCTCCACTCCAAGTTAGTTAGGAGATGGTGGGCAGTTGAACGGGAAGACCCTTGAGACCAGGTGCTGCGATGGCTGTGTTCAGCCAGACTCAAGCAGAAGACAGCAGGGGCAGAGCACGTGAGACTGAGAACAGTGGTCACCTCAGTTCTGGAAACTCAAAGTCCTCAGTCTCCGGCCATATTTCATTTCCTGTCTGTCCTTTGCTTTCAGGAATGTAAGCTGCTAATGGTAGGTGTTGCGGGAGATATTTAAAATGGCAGCATTTAATCTGGCTTTTTTAAAATCAGCCGTCATGTTTCCGACTAGCCTAGGCCTGTGACCACGAGCAGCGGCAGGCGTACTGCCTCTGCTTAGATCGGGCAGTCTGCTCAGGTGGCCAGGGACACTGGCTCTGCCACCCACAAGATGCCAGTGTGGGAGATGGCTCTGCCAATCTTCCATGCTGTCTCTGCAAGGCTGGGCATTGCCCAGACCATCCAGCCAACCATGCCGGCCCAGTAGGAAAATGAGACTCTAATGCTTAAACATTAATCAAAGGCTTTATATGTTTGGTAATGCTCAATAATAATATGCCCATACTATTAGAGGTGTAACCCAATACCCAACCTAGATATATCAACTGCTTTTGACTGCTAGAGACACACGCACATCCACTTCTATGTTCCCCCCTCTCTCTCCCCTAGCTCCTCCTCTTCCTTCTCCTCTTCCTCTCCTTACTCTTCCTTTTCCTCTCCTTACTCCTCCTCTTCCTTCTCCTCTTCCTCTCCTTACTCTTCCTTTTCCTCTCCTTACTCCTCCTCTTCCTCTCCTTAGCTCCCCACCCTAGCTCCTCCTACAGGTAGGACAATGAATGAATGAGTCACCTATTTGTCCTCTGGATGCTCGATTGTACCTTTTGTCAAATGAGATCAATAATAGCAACCATTTAGTAGGGTGGGTGTAAGGTAGAGTCAACCCGCAGGTGTGAAACATTTGAACATGTTCCAGGCATGTAGTATCATCACCCCAACCCCACCCCAACTCTCCCACCCTACCTCCCAGTACCTGGACTGGTACAGCAGAGTGGGGGCGCCTAGCCACATCTAGATTTTGGTTGTAGTGCTGACAATCAATGAACAAGATTCTAATTTTCATCTCCTCTGCTGGGAGTAGATGAACAAGTCTTGTGGACCCAAGGACAGTGGTGGCCACCATGGAAATCTCTGTAGAGGTGGGGTTTTCCTTCTTTCCTGTTCTACTGCTAAGGATCTGTAGCTCCTGCCTCTAAGAGGGGCAGGGAACAAACTGTTCCCAAGGAGGTACCATCTTGCTCCATCCTGCCCTTTCCTGCATCCTCTCCCCAGTCATCAGAGGGTCTCCCTCAGAGTCTGGGTCTTAGAAAATCTCGCTCATTCCCCTTACCCCTCTATAAACCTGGGATCCTCTGTTCTCAGGAGAATCCCTCTCTCCCTCTGTGACCTTGCTTTACAGTGGGGATAGGCAGAGAGAGGGAAAGAGCAAGATGGTTTCTGAAGCATCATGGCATCCCTCGCTCACATTGAAGAGGACTTCTGTCTTCCCACATTTCGAATGAGTAAACTAAGACCCAGCACAGATAAGGAACTTGTTACAACACACACACACACATGTACTTCATAGAAGGGAAGGTTCACAATAAGATGTTCCTGGCTGACTCATAGTCAGCTCCCCAGCAGGACAGAGCTTGTTAGAAGCAGTTTGGTAGAGAGGACAAGTATTATCCCACATGAGGAAGGACCAGGCCAGTTCATAGCCAGCACCCACCCGCCTTTAAGCACCTTTAGCTCATTCAGCCCCTCTTTTAGAGTCCAAAGGGCTTGGCTTTTCTTCATCTAGTGCAGGTAGAAGACACTGGGAAGCAAAAAGGATAGTTTGCTCAATACTGGAAGCAATACTGGAACTTGTTCGTAAACAGTATCAGATTGTAAAATATCAGTGTTTGGTCAGACAAATAGCTACTGTGTGTGTGTGTGTGTGTGTGTGTGTGTGTGTGTGTGTGTGCACACGCGCGGGCACGTGCGTGTGTGCAGAGACCAAAGATCAATGTCAGGTATGTGCCTCTGCTGTTCTCCATCTCAATTTTTGAGACAGGGTTCCTCAAGCTGACTAATTCGAGCAGACTCATCCTGTTTCTGCCTCCCCATTACAAGTACATGCCGGTATGCCTGCTTTCACATGGTCCCTAAGATCTGAATTCGGTCATCTGTGCTTGAAGAGCAGAATGGAGTTGTTTGAATAGGTTTGGCCCTGTAGACTCCTGTGTTTGAGTGCTTGGCCCACAGGGAGTGATACTATTAGGAAGTAGGTCACTGTCACTGTGGGGTTGGGCTTGGAGACCCTCCTCCTAGCTGTCCATGAGCCAGTCTTCTCCTGTTTGCCTTTGGAACAAGATGTAGAACTCTCAGCTCCTTCAGTGCCATGTCTGCCTGGATGCTGCCATGCTTCCCACCTTGATGATAATGGACTGAACCCCTGAACCTTGTAAGCCAGCCCCAATTAAATGTCTGTTATTAGAGTTGCCTTGGTCATGGTGTCTGTTCACAGCAATGAAACCCTAACTGAAACACAGATGCTTATGTGACTGAGCTATCCCCAGCTCCCCATGTCTGTGTCTTTTTTACGGAGAAGGAGAATGGTACTGGAGACGTGGATGAGGAAACTCGGCCACCACCTCCTCTTCTTCCTCTTCCTCCTCTCTCTTTCCTTCTCTTCCTTCCTTCCTTCCTTCCTTTCTTCCTTTCTCTCTTCCTTCCTTTCTTTCTTCCTTTCTCTCTTCCTTCCTTTCTTTCTTCCTTCCTTTCTTTCTTTCTCTCTTTCTTTCTTTCTTTCTTTCTTTCTTTCTTTCTTTCTTTCTTTCTTCCTTTCTTTCTTTTTTTCTTTCACTTCCCTTCTCCCCCTTGCTCCAGCCTCACTCGCTCTGGCTCCACTTGCTCTGCTCCAGCCCAAAGGTTTATTTATTTATTATTTGTAAATGCACTGTAGCTGACCTCAGACACCCCATAAGAGGGCATCAGATCTCATTACAGATGGTTGTGAGCCACCATGTGGTTGCTGGGAATTGAACTCAGGACCTCTGTTAGAACAGTCAGTGCTCTTAACCGCTGAGCCATCTCTCCAGCCCCCTTTTTTCTTTTTTTTAATATTCACTCTATAGAAGAAATACATGTTTGTTATAGTATCCCTCAAATATGCACCAGCTGTGCTACAGTGGGGGTGGGGGGGAAGGTAAGATAACAGAGCCCCTGACTGGAATCCCCCCGCTCTCCTCTCTCAGTGGCTTATTCCTAAAGAGAGTTGGGCTGGAAGCAAGATCTAATCCTCACTCTCCTGCTGCTGATGTCGCAAGAGCTCAAACAGGTCCTGTGTCTGGGCAGTTTGGTTCCTCTTTGTGCCCCAGTCTCCTCATGTTAAAAAATATCACATCAAAAGAAACAGTACGGTCAGAAGTGAAAGGGACTGGGGGAAAGGTCTCACCACTTCCTGGGGCCCTGGGTGGTGTTAAGCAGTGTTGAAAATCTCTTAACAATTATTACATGTGTTAACGATAAGTTCTTCAAACAAGTAAGCACAGTCATAAGTCATAACACATTCCATGTGAGCAGGTGTTGGATTACTCCCATGCCAGTACCTGGCGTCTTGCACAGCCCACGGACACCTTGAGAGTGCCACACCACAGTCAGAGCTCCTGAAGGTACAGCCATAAAACCATGGTTATTTGAAACAGTCCTTCTGCTGCCAAAGCCTTTGTGAGCTCTAGAAGACCCCATAACCATTCCCACCCAGAGACGAGGTCTAACCAAAGGGAGTATCACAGAGAGATGAGGCTGGGTTGGTTCAAACATCTCTTTTATGGTTATACGGAGCATGCAGGAGTGGGGGTAGGGAGGACGGCTGACACTCTCTCATGTTCCTTTCCTGACACCGGGGTGTTAGGTCCCATGAGAGGCTTCCCTTGAATGGCCTTGTCAAGGGTGAAGGCTGTCCAGTAACATGAAGGAAGAGCCAGCGCAGCAGTGGTGGTGGCAGAGGCAGTGACAATGGAGTGGTTTGCAGGCCATACCACAACAGCGTCAAGGCAGGCGGCTGCTTGGGAGCACAAGGGGAAGTGCTCACTGGGTCAGGGATGCAGACATGGGAAGCCGGCTTGATAGTGGAGGAAGAGGGAGTTGAACAAATGCAGACAGGGACCTACGTATGAACAAGAGGGCCAGCAGAGGCAGAGAGGACGGAGGGAGGGCCAGAGGGAGGGCCTGCAGAGGCAGAGAGTTTTAATCCTAGAAGGCAATACCTGCTGCACTTCCCTGCTGACATCTGGGATACAAAAGCTGCCAAACTCTTGCCTCTCCGTAATTTGCATTATTGGGGTAAAAGGGCTCTCCAGCCAGCTGAAAGGGTCTACAGGCCTCAGGCACAGGAGTCCATTTTCAATACCTCTGAGTTCCAAAGTTCCCCCTTCCAAAGGCACTATAACTGTCTCTAACTGACTTCATGTGTGGGGCTGTAGCTCACACGTGGGTGTGTGTCCTGTTGGGCTGAGTCGTGGTTCCCACATGTCTGTCCCCCAGGAGGCTGGAACTGTGCTCAGGGAGCAGAAGCGTGGGAATTTGACTGAGTTCACTCCATGCAGCGCCGGGCAGATGCTGGGCTATGAGAATCCGCCAGACTCTGCCCGGGCGTGAGGAGATCTCAACCTGAAGTCCTGTGGGGGCAGAGCTCTTGGACTGGGACCCCCAGACAAGAAGGCATGTGGGGATCGACTGGTCTCAAACTCCTGGGCTCCCAGGCGCCACTGGGAGCCACGGAAGAGTTGAGATTGGGGGTGTTTGGGCTGAACCGGCCTGCAGCCGAGAGGGACGAGGGAGAAAAGCTCCAGTGGTGCCCCGAGGGGTAGAGACTCTTGGTCTAAGTGACTTGTTTGGCTGGGTCAAGGCTGGCTCGGCTAGCTTGCATGAGTTGTCGGGCCTCTGTGGTGGGAACGCAGAGAGGTCCTCCACATAGTCAAAGCCCTTCTCCACGGTTCTCCACATCGGGGCCCCAAAGACACAAGGAAGCCCATGATTTTACAAGGTTTATTGTCATGGTGGAAAGTGGATGAAGCTGTACCCCATACCCCCAGGGCGGGCCTGAGGTTAAATACCATTTGTAAGGAGGAGGGTCTGGGAAGGAATGCTTAATTGGCTATGCCCTCTGGCCTTTAGGTATCTCATTAATATGGAGATCTCTTGAGGCTCTGTGGCCTGTAGTCACGCCCTCTACCCGTGGAGGGGCTTGTAGGGGTGTTGTCCTATGTGACTGAAAGGCACTGATCAATGGAGGTCTTCCGCCATGTGTCAGGAGCCTGGAGTCTCAGAGTGTGGCAAAATGTATGCCGTTCCTGTCAGGGATACCTGTTGGGGCTCTGGCCATCTCTAGCCAGTGCTCTACCAGAAACCATGGTATACTTTCACAGGCCTCTGCCCCACATTCATGGTTTTGACACATTTTACAATCCCACTCGACACTAGCATTGCCAAAGATGCTCCCGCTCTTGCCTGGCCTGAAGGGTGGGGGAGTGAGGGGGTGTAGGGTGAGGAAGGGGGGGGTAGGGGCAGGGCTGCTAGTTTCGCACCACTGTATACTCCTTGGGTGCCCAGAGCAGTCGAGGGTGGTGGATCTCTGCCCTCCAGTCAATTTCGTTTGCCCAGCAGAACTCAGGCGACAGCAGCTTGGTGGGCTTGTTCAGCCAGAAGAACTTGTTGAGATGGCTTTCGTCGTGCCAGCGTGCCTCAATGCCGCGCTCACGGTCCAGTTGTTGGCCAGTCACACAGTGGGCCGTCAGTTTGAGCAGCTCAGCCACATTGCCGCCAAACACCGCAGCGTGGTAGTAGAAATCGCCTTCGCTTAACGACAGCGCGGCCGCCGATCGCTTGTGCCTCTCGTAGGGCAGCAGCCAACGTGGCCAGCGGTAGTGCCAGGCATGCAGCTGCGCCACCAAATCTGCCAGCACCTCGGGCCCAAAGTTACCGGTGAAGTACTGGTCCACGTCCAGGCAGAACACATAGTCAGCTTCTTGGCCCAGCTTCCCTCCCAGCGCCTCATGTAGCGTGGTCATGCGTGCCATGGATACGTCCTGCCAGCGCCTTTCTCGCTGCACGGGTTTCACCCGCAGCCGGCGACCCTGGCCTAAAGCCACATAGGGTACTGCTTCCGGGCGATCGGTAAACACATAGTACACCACGTTCTGGCCGACCATGAAGTGCTGCTCTGCCGATACCAGGAAATGTTCCAGGTATTTCTCCAGGTACCTGCCAGACAGTCAGGCCAGAGTCAGTCCTGACAACCTCCACCCCTGCCCATACCAGGCCATGCAATCCCAGATCTCCAGCTTAAAAGCATTACAAGACTGAAAGCTGTCTGCCGGCTGCTTGGAGGAGATGCATTGCCCTGACCTGTTCCCGTTGAATATGGACTCCTGATTCCTCTGACCCAGGCAATACTGAGCTGGACCACCCTTGTAGGACAGAAGGTGTTTGAGCCTTGGGAGGGGGTGGGGGAAGGTCCTAGGACCAGAGGCTGCTATGATGCAAGTGAGCCTGTTCTGTTTAGGGTATTTTGTTGGTTAGGGTGGTAGTGGTTTTGTTGTGGTAGTTGGGCTTTTTTTTTTTTTGTGGGGTCTGGGACATGGTTGGAAAAATCTTAAACAGTTTTCTGGGATATCCAGTAGCTCAGAATTCTTTGCCCAGGGTTTTTTGTTTTGGTTTGGTTTTTTGTTTTTTTTTTTTTTTGTTGTTGTTGTTTTGTTTGTTTGTTTGTTTGTTTTTTGGTTTTTCTTCCTAGGTGGGTTCATTTCAAAGGAGCCTGGCCCTCTCCCTACCCTGTCCTGTACTTAATTGCTCTGTGAGTTAGGGTTGTTTGCTATTCATGTTGCATCTCCAAACTGTCACTATGTCACTCTGTGAGAGCCTCTTTCATCCAGATCACTTACCCTGATCCTTTCCCCACACACAGGCTTACCTCACTGAGCTCTGTGATCTGGTAATTGTCAGTTCTAATATGTCACTCTCCAATGCCTCATGCCCTTGTGTCCTTCTATGTCTAGCCTAGAGTCATGCCCTTTCTAAATTTCTGAGCTCCTAGCTCTCCTTCCTTCATCAGACTTCCTGGCAAAGCCACTCTCACAGAGTCGCCTATGCTAAGGACCTTAGTTTAACCAGTTGCTAGACCCCCTTTTCTCATCATTGACCTGAAAACCTTGTTTATGTCTCATTACAAACCCAGTGTTTCCATGTGTGCCAGACCTAACCCCAGGCACATTCCTTTTTCTGACCCCTGGCTGCTGGGCTAGGTGGACTCTGGCATTGATGTCCAGTGAGTAGGGGACAGCTGAGAGTACTTCTGTGCTTGCCCGAGAGTCTGAAACAATGGGTACAGCCTGTAGCTGCATTGTCTGCTCCCATGGCATGAACCAAGGCTTCATGAATCCCTGTCCATGGGCACACCCTTGTCCTCCCTACAAAGAAGCATGAGCTCCTCCCTGGGCCTTACCTGCCTACAGCAAAGACAGTTAGTCCAATGGTGAGGTTCTGCCGTCTCGCCTCTTGCTCAGCTACATGTGGGTCGAAGGTGTCATCCCAAATAATTGGGGCTCCCCAAGAGGTACAGGTCAGGACATCAGGCCGGGCCCTGGCCATGAGAAGGAGGAGTAAGAAAGACAGTTGTATTCACCCAGCAGTTTGGCGTCTGATTATTGCCACTGTCCCATTGCTGGGCCCTAGGGACCCACAGATATATCAGACCCGCCCCTAAGCATCCCTGTCTTAGAACCAACTTGATATTCTGGGTGACACGTGACCTGATGGGCCCCTCCCTTGGATTCCCAAAACCAGAATGCCTTTGGGTGGGTGAACAGAGAGCAGGGGCCTGGGGCAGACTTATATAGTTTGTGGACATCCTGCGTGGGAGAATAGTGGCTGCTTACCAGTGGCGCAGTACTCCTGTGAAATTGTCCCTCAGCAGAGGCATCAAGGCTGTGGGGCAGGTACCCATGGGGATGGAGACTTCTATGTGCCTGTAGGTGGTGGAAGCAGGAAGAGACACTAGGCATGTTCTTTGTTGGGTGAGGACAGCCCATGGAACATTTGCCCAAGCTAAGACAGCTACCATCTCCCCTTCCTCCAGGAGGCCCTTGGAAAGATCCACTCCAGCCCTAGCCCCAGGGAAGGAACTGTACCTGAGAATACTGAATCTGTAATAATATAGGCCTAAGAAACCAAATGCAGCCAGGAAGAACCGCCACAGGAGTCTCCTCTTGACCCTGGGGAGGTGGGAATGGGGGAGGGCATCAAAGACTGACTTACACAGGAGAAATGATTGCCTGATTTCCCTGCTTTGTTTGATTTCTGAGTGAGAACCTATTCACATAGCACAAACATTCAAAAGGATTCAAGAGTTTGCACAGCACAAAGCCCTTTGCAGTTCTGCACAGAGGTGGTCAGTGGTATCGATATGTCATGCATCCTTTCCCGAGATGGCCTGGACAGAGAAGGCACACACACATATTACAACAAGCACTTTTGTTCCTCTGGCTGCCCCTACAGATGGCATCACTGTGGACAATCTGTCCTCTACCTTGCAGGTTTTGCTGACTCTTGTATCTTTCTGCTAATAGATAAGGCACGTTATACCTCAGCATTTAAAGACACATTAGGCAAAATGACTACCACTGAGCTGCACCCCAGCTCCATCTCAATACTTGAAGAACCTCCCACCCTCTTCCCCAGCTGCCCCTCATGCCTTGGGCTGGAAGAGCTCACCCTCCGGCAGGATCTGTCTAAGGAGCTCTAAGTCCTGTCCTTGACTTTGGACAGTGGTGTGGCAGGGTGTGAGTTGGGCAGACGTGGAGGACAGTGGCATTTAGGTTTGGTGTGCTTGATGTGTTGTGGTGAGGCCGGTCTTGGATGGAGGTGGTGAGGGAAATCCAAGAAGAGAAAGGAATCCGTGGCTTGATAGCTGAGAGCAAAGAGCTGGGCAGATACATGTCGGTGGCAGCCAGTTCACCCTGGGCTGGTATTCCTCCCACCTAGCTCAAAGGCTGCAGGCCTGGCTTGGAGGGAGTGGGCACAGGGATTTGACTGTGATTAGGTTGTTTGTTTGTTTTTTGTATGTAAGCACTTCATAGTAAAGAACAGATATGGGGTCCAGGTACCTGCTTTGAACTCTGGTGTTAGTATTTGTCAGCCACACTGGCTCTCTGGGCATCAGTCTTCACGCATGAGATGGGGTGATTAGAATAGCATCCTCCAGGCTGAGCCTGCACTTGGGGTTAATACCAGCCAAGTGACTGGAACAAGCCTTGCATTGCTCCACTGACTTCAGCTGCTAAGGGCATTCGCGGTGCAGCCCGATCATGTGCTCCTTTCCTTCTGATAGCTCGTCTCTCCATTCCCCACCTGCTCTATAACTCCCCCAACAGTTTCTAAGACCCCTTTCAAGAAGACCACTTACATCGGATTCCCTTATCTCTTGGAATAGCTCCACACTGTATGTGCCTAGGATTTGCTAAAGAACCACCTTGCGCTTAATGCCCCTGTGGGAACTCTCTCTGCACAGGGTGCCTTGGAAGGGTGACTAAGCCAGAAACCTGCATGCAGCACAGCCCCTCCCTCTCCCACACTCACCTACCGTGGAAGTCCCCAGGTTGGCTTCCCTTGGCCTCTTTGACTCTGTCCTTCCTGTTCTCTGCAGCCTCCATGTGACCCTGGCCAGCTCACTCTCCGTTCAGCCCCCAGAGCCATCTCCTAAGAGACCAACCTCCTTTAACAGTGACTATGGCAAACCAGCAGCTTAATTCCCCAAGGGGGGAAAATGTATTTCGTAGGCAAATAAATGGAAAAATGTGCACCTTCACTAGTAGTCAAAGACATACAAATTAGAACCCAGAGGCAGGTTTTGTTTATAAAATGACCACCTATTAAAAAAAAAAAAAAGCAGCTATGGCGAAAATAGCCAGGTTGCCAGCATACAGTTTGAGAAGCAGTCTCCTGGCTTGCTGGTAGAGTAGTAACTATCCTGGTAGAGTAGTAACTATCCTGGTAG
>NW_021621113.1:1730046-1904985 GCF_004785775.1 Grammomys surdaster | reverse complement strand
ATCCTGGTAGAGTAGTAACTATCCTGGTAGAGTAGTAACTATCCTGGCCTTTTAGGGAGCTTCTTAGCTTCCATTATTTGTCCCCTGATGCCCAACAGCCCCAAGCCTCTGCCCATCTGTTGGAAGAAGATGCCTCCTTTTGGTATAGAAGGTGGTTGTACCTCAAGCTGTTTGCCAGGGTCTGATGGGCCCTTCTCTTGCTTATATTATGGCATCAAGTCCTGTGCTGGGGCCAAGACATCAAGGTAAGAGAGATGGGAAGACATACCCTGTCTTCACGATACAGAGTGAAAATGGAGAAAGGCTGAGAAGAACAGAGCTCTGTACAGCGAACCCAGGAAGGAGGAGGCACACAAACATAATGGCATATCAGCCTGGGAGGGGATTGGGGCAGGGACAGAAGGCTTTCAGAGACTTCCTGAAATTGCCAACCTGTAAGCAAAGCCTCAGAGGACTAGAAGCTATGTAGAAAGGGATGTAGGGGAAGGGCAGCCTCCAACAGGGAAACGCCAGTTTACCTAGGGACCTCCCATTAAGGGGAGGTTTTCAGTGTGTGTGGGGTGATGGGGTGGTATTGAGGTCATTTCACTTGGAAAAAAACAAACAGAAGTATTCAGATTGTACTCTGTACCTGGACATGGTGGCTGGGCGGGAGGGGCCAGGGTTGCTGGGCTGTGAGGCAGAGCATTAGTGGCTGTGTCAGGAGGAATTCATGGAGGATTAATAGGCAGGGTGTGGCCACTGAGGGCAGAGGGATCTGGATCTGGAATCTAAGAGTATCTGATCTGAGGGTCAAACTGGATCTTTCTGATTAGGGTAAAGCCTGGAGCTCAACAGAGAGTTCTGAGATTCATCAGGAGCACAAGAGAGTTATGGGAGTGAACACAGAAGTGCAGGAGGCCAGCCCAGGCATTGAGTGCTAGGTATGTGCGTGCCAGGTGAGGGGACAGAAGCTGATGTAGGTGGGAGGTGGTATAATAGGGTGTGGAGGGTTGTCCTTAGCTGGACTGTAAAGAGTAAAGACAGAGGAAGCTGAAGACACCAAAGGTTTGCAGTTGATGGAGACACAGCTTCCTTTGACAGTTGCCCAGAAGGTATTTACAGAGTGGGGTCTCAAGTCTGGAATGGGCCTCGTTTGAGCTGCTCATAGACACCTGGAAAAGGCTCCAGTGTCTAGCCAAAGGGACTGGCTAAATGCACCTGTTGTGAAGACATGGGGAAGCTGCTTTCCACGGGAACCAGAAATGAAAAGGGTAGGATGTAGAAACGACATGCATCATGACCGTTACTGAGCAAGAATAAAAGTACGGCCCAGAAAACGGGGGCAAAAGGAGCCACTTAAGGACATGTTCAAATCATTATAGGAGGGGTTTTCTGCATCTCCTCAGTTGCCTGCAATGGTCTTACATTGTTGCCTATGTTACGTGTACGTGTTCTTGTGTATACAGATTCATGCATGTGGAAATAAGCATGTGTGTATACAGATCAACCAGAGGTCAACCTCAGGCATCCTTCTAAAAATCTGTCTCCCCCCGACCCCCTCTCCTTTTTCAGTGCTGGGAATTGAGCTTAGGGTCTCATGTGTGCGACCTCAGCCACGGTCCCAGCTTCCATTTTGTTTTTAAAGACAGGGTCTTTCTATAGCTGGGAACTTGTCATGTAGGCTAGAACTTGTCATGAGACTGAGCAAAGTCTCAGGGCCACACCTGTCCCCAGCTCTTCCATGCTGGGGTAACAAGTGTGTACCGCAACATTTGGCTTTTTTTTTTTAATGTAGGTTCTGAGATCAAATTCAGATCTTCAGAAGCTGTGTTGATTTTTAAATGAAGGATTTGAGAGTTAGCCCTCTGGGTAATGGCACGGACAGTCTCCGGGGGAGGGGGCTCTTCTAGTATGTCCATGTACTGAGTCACAGCATCCAGAAGAGCTGCATTATCATCTACTGGGGGATGCTAGGACATCGAAGGCCCCTAGGACCAAATGTGATCCGTACACTGAGACGGCACACTTTACAGTAGCCACGTTACAAAAGAGAAGCAAGTGAAAATGATTTTTACCTTTTTACTTATGCCAACATATCTAAAATGTCCTCTGAATATGCAATCACTGTGAAAATTAATACATTTCCTTATCTAGTTTTTCTAAGTCTAAATCCTAAATCTAATTTCTATTTTTGACTTAACACAGCGTGCTTTGTGTGTGTGTGTGGGGGTTCAGCACCCATGTGGTACTACTTGATGTTCTATACAGATTATAGGGGGACCCATGGACTGGTGGCTGTGGTTGTTGGAAAGCTCCAGGGACGGAGGCAGGACCTATAAAAACTGCTTTTGACTCAGTGCCCGATTGTCTTTGTTGATACACAATAAGGCCCTTCCCCTTCTAACTAGTGTATAACTTCTGTACTGTACCTGGGATCCTATAGTTCCAGTTTTCTGGCTGAGGCAAAGGCCGCCAGAATCTTGTATCCTCTAGATTGCTGTGTCTGCCCAGGTGTTGCCCACACACGTTAGACTCACAGCATCTAAACCACCAGTTTGTGTGTCTGTCCCACCCCTTCTCTCCTTTGAGTTCCTGGGATCCCTGAACCATGTTCTCCTGTTAACAACAGCTGTCTCCAGGTTCGCTTGTTTATACAGGAAGCTCCTCTCAGGCTCACCTGCAAATCCTCTCTCTCTGCCTTGCTGTTTTACATCTGGATTTGTGTAACAATCTCCCAGTCAGGCTGCTGGGTTTCTCCCTTCAGCTCCAACAATTAGGTTTCCTGGGTTTGCCAAAACTCCCTGGGATTGTCACTCCTGTCTTTGCCCAAGCACTTCTCCCAGCTTCTGTCACTCATTTCCCAGATCCTTTGACATATGGTCCCCTTTTCTACATCTCTATCTTCACCAAATGTCTCCTTTAGCCCTTGCCTAACCTGTGTCTGTCTGCCCCAGGAGCTCTTCATTATCCTAGTAGACTCGGTAGTCTTGGTTCCAAGTCCCAGAACCTGTTGGTGGCATTAATAAACATTTACCAGAATTGAATGAAGTCATGAATTGTAGATTTAACTTCACACTCTTTCCCTACCCCACTTCAGCGTCTTTGCTTAAAATCCCATTTGCACCGGTAGTTAAGTACCTGGAGAGGAACTTGGATTGCTACCATTCTGTCAGTGAGGAGACTGGGTCTCATGTGCTCAGGGAAGTGGCTGGTATGTGCTGGGACTGAGCCTTGATCTATCCAGTGTGACCCCAGATTCCTCTCACAAAGGTCCCTGTATCCTGAGGTCTCGTGCCTGGCTACTGTGGTTTCTGTGAGAAGCCTGACCCTTCCCACTCTGCCTGAAGCCCACTCTGAACCCTGGTAGCAGGCTAGAGTGGCCCTGCAGCAGGCACAGGGAAGGGCTGGCATGGACTTCTCTTTGTCCCTGGAGAGTGTCACACATTCTTAGCCAGTCCTCTCCCTTGTCCTCTCTCACACCAGAGTAGGGAAACCAATGCTTATCTTGGAAACGGGGCCTTAGTGGGAGCATTCAGGTAGAGCTGGGTTGGAGTGGCCCAAGCTGGATCAAAGGAGGAAAGCTGGGACCCAGATAGGCATGGGGTGACTGTACTGACCTACCACTCTGCTCCTCCAGGGCACCAGTTTAGAGCTTTACTCCAGAAGGATCTGTGTGACCTACTCTTCCACACTTCTTGGTCAGATTTTGCCAAAGGACCTGTGGTCTCCCGCTCATTGTAGAAGATAGCTCAGAGCTCAATAATCCCCATTCCTTTGCCCCTTTCCCTGCTTTCGAGAGCTCTCAGATACAGGGGCACAGCAACCTTGGACCCTGGCTTTCTGCCTCACCCAGGGGACAAAGGAAGAGATCTCCTTAGCTTCCTTCTGCCTTGCTCCCTCTTTCCTCCCCTCCTCTTTTGCTCCTGGAGCTACACTTCCCTCAGGCACTCTACCTCCTGATTGAACCCCTCTTGATTCAATCAGTACCGAACCCACTCACCTGAGTCGCTCGAGAGCCATTGGGAGAAGCCAGTTGTGATAACCTGCCATACAGTTGCATTTTTTTAAAAAAATTTTTCCAGCCCAGGGAGTTGGAAGAAATGACCTACTCATAAAGAAAATTACAAGGTATAGGGGACAAACCAGTTCCTTCTTGCCTCCTGGACTCAGGGACCACACCCTAAGGCAATCTGGGATGGATCACCAATAAACTCAGAAACTGGAGGTGAGGCTTACAGAAAAGAACTAATGGGTGGAGCTGGCAAGACTCTTCCGGCCAATCAGCTACAGAAGAGTGGACAAGAAAGCCTAGACGGACCCACGGGAACCATATGGACTTTTCTTCCTCCTCACTTTGGGTGCTGGCGCTCCTCCTCAGGGCTTGTTTCTAGGAAGGGTTAGGGTCATGGAACTGCATCCCCACCCACAGGCTACTTGTTAGTCTCAGGCTCTGAACCCAGTGACATCACATCTAGACGACACCCACATCGTTGCCAAGGCAACTGCCATACATTCCCAAAATCCACCTGGCTACCACCTCCCACCTTTACCTGGGAAAGGCTATGTCACTGCCCATATAAATAGGCAGAACCCCCTGACCTCTCCTCCTTCTTTCTCTTCTTCTCCCCCCCACCTTTGCCCTATCTCCTGAATAAATCCCATTTGGAACTGTTTGGTCTGGTGTGGTCTATGTGGGGTGCACATGCCTGTCACCAGGTTTCAGTCACATAAGATCATAACTCTGAAGCTCACACTGGTAGTATGTTGGAAAGCTGAATCTTTTTGGAGAGCCCAGAAGTCAGCTTAGTGGTATAATAGGCATTGTTATGTCGGATAGGGAAATGACTGACAGTATTGAAATGCTGTACATAAGGGGGACTATTCACGTGTGTGTGTGTGTGCGTGTGTGTGATTTATGTATGAAGTGTTCTACCTGTATGTATACCTGTATTCCAGAAGAGGGCATATAGATGGTTGTGAGCCACCATGTGGTTGCTGGGAATTGAACTCAGGACCTCTGGAAGATCAGACAGTGCTTTTAATCTCTGAGCCATCTCTCTAGCCTGTCTTTATGTTTAAAATGTGTATATTTATATTTCCAAGGTTGGAAATTTTTAATTAAAATTTTTTTAATTAAAAATTTTTTAATTAAAATTTTTATGAGACAGGGTTTCTCTGTGTAACTACCCTGGCTGTCCTGGAACTCAACTTTGTAGGCCAGGCTGGCCTTCTAACTCAGAGACCTGGTAGCCTCTGCCTCCAAGTGTTGGGATTGAAGGTGTGTGCTGCCATACCTGTTGGTATCCAGAGCCAGCTTGGCAAACCAGCTCCAAACTCAGGAAATGTCACACATAGGTGACATCTGTTGCCATGACAACCCTACATACCTTCTTGGAGACCACTCCTCATACTCACCTGGGAACCACCTATGTCACAGCCTAGATAAAAGGGAACCTTTCCCCACCTTCGACCCTTTTTTCCCTAGTTTCTCTCTCTCCTCTTTGTCCCTGTTCTTCCCTAATAAAACCTCTGCCATGAGGAACTGCTTTGGCCTGCTGTGGTCTATCCAGAGGAGAGCCGCCATTCCAACATAACACTGGTGCGGAAACAGCTGGGAGCAGGCCAAGGGAGACAGTAGCCACATGCTCTACCCTACTGCTGCCCGGACACAGAACCACTGCTACCTGCTGGCTGCTGCAGGATTCACAGCCTTCTAACTAACTAACTTCTAACTGCTGCTGCTGCCACTGTGGGACATACGAACTTCTACCATGTGAGCTGTGCTGCCCCAGTCCACCCTGTGGGGCTAGTTTCTGCCAAGTGGGTTGCTCAGTCGTTCAGGTCCACACCAGACATTCAGTTCCACCTTTTCCTGCTACCAGAACACTAAAATCCTCACACGGACACCAACTTATTGGAAGGTCAGTCAACCGGGAGGACTCTAATTTCCTAGGTACAGCCTGGCCAGCCTTTCTTTTGGAATAAGGGGTTGGTATTTCACAGCCACGGTCCTTATGACTAGCCTCCCAGCTGACATACAGGATAGGACATCGATTCTTAGGTGACCACATACCTCGAAAGCGGCTTTTGCACCCCCCTTCCCCCGAGCTCTTGCAGCTGTTTAAGAAATCCCTAGGTCTAGGGTAGAGAAGCTTTTCTAGCAAGTCCGGGACTTACTGTGTATAGCCTCTAGGCGGCCTTCATGAGGACTTATGCCTCTAGCCTGGCTGGAATTTTTGGTGATTGAATTATTCTACATGTGCTGATATGAATAATCCAGTAACTCCCCAATGGGTGCTTCGATGCCTTCGACTGTATCTCCAGGCACCCCACTGGCATGTCTCCCAGAAAATCTCTAATCTCTGAAGTTACCATCAAAGCTAGTTCACCTTTGTAATAAGGTCTAGATTCAGTGCCCGTTAGATAATGGCCCCAAATACCCACATAATGGCACACTAGATCCAATTATTTTAAGGGATCTTAATACATACTGCCTGCACTCTGCTAAATGGAAAGAGGTTCCATATATTCAAGCATTCATCTACCTTTGCTCTAATCCCTCTGTGTTCCTCTTGTTCCCCAACCCAACTTCTCTTAGCCATAAAACCCACACTGGCATTTTAGCCAGAGATAGACTTATATCCTCTTCCTGGATGGCTTAAGAAAGGCATCCTTAAAGCCAGTAAATTTTGAAAAACTCCAAGAGGTTGTCCAGGACAAACAAGAAAACCCATCTCAGTTTTTAGAACGCCTTACAAAGGCTTTATTACAGTATGCCAAATCTGGACCCTGGAAACCCAGGTGAGCAACTTCTGATGACCTGCTGCTTCTCCCAGAGCTACTCCGACATAAAAGCCAAACTTAGAAGGCTGGAGAGGGGACCCTTAACTCCACAGGCAGAAGTCTTAGCGCTACCTTCAAGGTGTACCATGAGAGAGATGAGAAACACGGAAACAAAAATACATGCTGGCAAAGGCTGTCCAACGAGCCCAAGCCACTGTCCCAGACTCCTGGTCTTGTTTTGCTTTATTTTTTGTTTTTTGAGACAGGGTTTCTCTGTGTAGCCCTAGCTGTCCTGGAACTCACTCTGTAGACCAGGCTGGCCTCAAACTCAGAAATCTGCCTGTTTCTGCCTCCCAAGTACTGGGATTAAAGGCGTGCGCCACCACTGCCTCACATTCCTGGTCTTCTAAGACTCAAGAGACCATCAGGTTCCTGCTACAAATGTGGTCAACAAGGTCATGGGGTGAGAACTTGCCCTAACTTCCACACGCCAAGGGGGCCATGTCCTAGATGCCATCAAGGGGGACACTGGGCTGTCGATTGCCCTCATGTTTACAGAATAGAGGGCCATCGCTCCCAGATAATCCTCCAGCTAATCTCCTAGGCTTGGCTACGGCTGACTGAGGAGGTCCAAGCTCCCTTGACCCGACCACTGCCATCACTAGTAGGGAGCCTGGGGTAGCCATCGTGGTATGTGGGCGGCCCAGTTCCTTCCTCATGGACAATAGGGCCACTTACTCAGTTCTAACAGAGTTTTGGGGACCCACTTCCCACTCTTGTTTTCCTATTCTCGGGGTAGGAGTACAACCTTACCTTCCTCACCAGACCCCACCACTTAATTGCATTTTTAGGGTTGCACCTCTCACCCATTCTTCTTTGGTAGTGCCAACATGTCCTGTCCCCTTATTGGGAAGGGATCTTCTAGCTAGGTTGGGAGCCTCTACTTCCTTTGCTCCCCACATTCACCTAAACCCAAGCTCGCCAGCAGTTCCTCTGCTGCTTCTTCTAGCCAGTCAACCTACTAACACTAACATGTTGTTTCCTTTACCAGTTTCTCAGGTAGACCCCAAGTCTGGGACATCCAGAACCCCTCTGTAGCTCAGCACCATTCTCCTGTTGTCATCCAATGACTGGATTCTACCAGCTACATAACTCAAGCTCAAACCCACCCCACCCCCTTCCAGAGACTCAGGGGACTTAAGCCTATCATTTCTGACCTCTTAAGAAAAAAACTGCTCCGCCCCACCTTTTCCCCCTTTAACACCCCTGTACAAGCAGTTAAGAAACCTAATGGTACCTATCATCTGGTTCAAGACCTCAGATGCATTAATTCTGCAGTGGTCTCCCTCCATCCTGTTGTGGCTAACACAGACTTCTTTCTACTATCCCTTAAGGGACTTCCCATTTTTCAGTCCTAGATCTCAAGGATGCATTTTTCTCTATTCCTCTAGACACCCAGTCACAGGACATATTACCCTTTACCTGGACAGGTCCTGACATCCACTTTTTTACCCAACTTTCCCAGACTGTTCTACCTCAGGGATCCCAGGACAGCCCACACCTATTTGGCCAAACCCTGGCTTCTGACTTAATTTAATCTTAATCTAAGATTATACTTTATGTAGACGATGTCCTTCTCTGTAGCCCTTCTCTAGAAATTAGCCAAGCTGACACCGCTGCTCTTCTAAATTTCCTTTCCAGTCGAGTCTACAGGGTCTCACCTTCTAAAGTTCAACTGTCCATTCCTCAGGTCACCTATTTGGCACTAACATTTACTTCAACCCACAAGGCTATTACCTTAGATAGAATCTGATTCAGCCTCTGTCTCTTCTACAAAGTAAGAGATTTTATCATTCCTAGAAATAGTTTTTTACGTTCCTGGATTCCTTCCTTTTTCCTCCTTTCTCACCCCTTATATGAAGCAGCATTAGGCCCCAGCCATTAACCTCTTCTCAAACCTGTTACGAAGCCCTTTCAAAGGCTCCAACAGGCTCTTCTTATGGCTCCAGCCTTACATATTCCTGACCTGACTCATCCTTTTTCCCTCTACATAACTGAAAAAGAGGGATTTGCCTTTGGAGTCTTAGGTCACCAACTGGGACCATCTTTTGCACCTGTAGCATACTTGTCAAAAAAACTAGATCTAACCATCCAGGGATGGGCACCTTGTATTCATACCTTAGCAGCTGCTGAACTCCTTATTCCAGAGTAAAAAAAAACCCGACCTTTGGGTCGCCTATAACTGTCTTCTCTTCTCATAACTTGTCACAGCTCATAACTTACACAGGCTTACAGACTCTACCTCCCTCCAGGGTTCTTTCTCTTCATGTAGCACTAATAGAAGACCCCACACTCACCTTCCAATGCCCGTCTCTTAATAGTTCCAATATTTGTATCTTTAGTATTCTTTGACCAAATACTAACCACTTCCTATCTCACTCCTGCACTGAAACTTTAGAGTAACTATTACCTCTTTGACATTACCCCTCCTAAATGGCACTAACTTGTCATTTCCCCTTTTGCTTCAGACCTTGACCTCAGGGTACCAACTCCTTAATGTCACCAGAACGGATTGCTTTAAAAATTGCTGGCTATGCCTACCCATTGGAACTAACTCACAAGTGCCGCTTACAGCCTTTCCAGTGATACTGCCAAGTAACCTTACCTCAACTTTTGTCAGCTGCCCTGACTCCAATGTTGCCATGACTCCATACCTTTCCTCTATCCCTCTCTTCGGCATGGCAAACTGTTTTAAGATCTCTGGGACATATTTTGTAGGGATGCTAAGCTCCCTAGAATGCAATAGAACCACAACCCTTGATATATCATCTCTGCCACAATGCCCTGCAGTGAAAACACATCAATTCTTTGTGGCACTCAGGTATATCATGGCCTACCTGCCAGCTGGTCAGGAGTTTGCACGCTAGTACTCCTTTTCCCTCAACTAGGAGTAATCCAGGGAAACGAGCCCCTGCCAATCCCAGTTGTAGAGATGATAGCTGCCCAACGTAACAGGGTAGTTCAGGTTGTGCCACTCTTGGTCGCTGCAGGAATAGCCATAGGTGCTGGTACTGGAATTGCAGGGAAAATGACTTCCATGGCCCAATATGATAAATTCACTTTCGGGTTTAAAGCAATTTTCAAGAAATGTCTGAAACCATGCTTACAACCCAGAAACAGATCGATTCTTTGGCAGCTGTGGTGCTTCAGAGCCGATGGGGGCTAGATGTTCTGACAGCTAAAGATGGCCTTTGCCTGTTCCTTCAAGAGTGCTGTTTCTACATCAACCAATCTGGGATAATGAGAAATAAAATCCACGAGCTACAATCAGACATTCAGAATTTCAGGGAACTTGAGGCCTACAGTTCTGGGATTTTCGAAAACCCCATATGGAAGTGGATATTCCCTTCCATAACGCCTTGCCTAGTTATCGTCCTGGCGTTATTCGCTCCCTGCCTTATTAATCTTGTTTCTATGTTCTTTCAACAACAAATGCAAAAAATTTCTAACCAAACTATTAATCAGTTCCTGTTACAGGATTACCAGCCACTGTCCAGAGGGGACCCCAACAGTGAAAGTCAGCTATACCCCAAAACTGATGACGAACCCAGACAGCAGGAAGCAGTCTAGGAGACAGACACCACTATTCCCTTTTCACCATTGGCTTCCCCCTCCCCTATTTTTTCCCTTCTCTTTATAATAAGAAAAAGGGAAGTATGTTGGTATCTAGAGCCAGCTTGGCAAACCAGCTCCAAACTCAGGAATGTCACACATAGGTGACATCTGTTGCCATGACAACCCTACACACCTTCTTGGAGACCACTCCTCACACTCACCCGGGAACCGCCTATGTCACAGCCTAAATAAAAGGGAACCTTTCCCCACCTTCGACCCTTTTTTCCCTTGTCTTTTCTCTCTCTCCTCTTTGTCCCTGTTCTTCCCTAATAAAACCTCTGCCACCGGGAACTGCTTTGGCCTGCCGCCACTCCAACACAATACCCAGCAAAAACAAAAACAAAAACAAAACAAAAAAACGTAAACTGTGGGCCATAACCAAACATTTGTGACAGTCTACGTAAAGTGTAAATACCAGGAACAGATATATATATATATTTAACAACACAGCCTTCAAAATCACAGTAGCAGCCAGGAGTAGGCTCACACTTGTAATTCTTAGCACCAAGATCAGCTGTGACTACACAAAACCAACCATGTTGGGTGGGCCCTTTCATCTGACATAAATTCACCAGAGTAGCCTTGGCTTCCTCTCCATCACACACTTGAAAGCAAACATGAGTGCGGCCTGTTTTTTTTTTTTTTCCTTCCCCAACAAAGGAAAACAGAGGTCCCGGTGGCAATACTGACCAAAGCCATCTAGGCTGCCTAAGTACAAAGGCCACAGTGAGGTAGGACGCTCTCTTGACTAGGGAGATCTCCTTGGGACCACCCCAGGCTACTTCCAAGTTTCCTTGGCTTTACAGCTTCTAAGACACCAGACTTTTGAGGTCTTGTTCTCACAGGGGGCTACTAAGTATCTCCCCCAGTGTGCAATCCCATTTTATTAGGTCCTAGGGTTAGGAGTGTTGATTCTCAAATTACCATGTCCAACCTCCCTGGTTCTGGTGGGTTCTGAGGCACCTTAAGCCCAGCTGACGGCAGCTTAGTGGCAGGCTGTTCCTTAGGCTATGTAAGCCCTGGGTTGTCATCTTCATTCAAGAGGCAGCCAGCCAGTCCCAGCTACCACCTGGCTGCTTTCAGCTGTCTGTCCAGCTTCAGTCTTATCTGCCCTCACTGTGCCTTTACAGTTTACCACATCTGCCATCTTTCCTCTCTGAAGGGCTTAGGTGTCTCTTCCCCTGTGCATTTCTCTACTGCATGATTAGCATACAATGCTTGGTCAGTGCCCAAGGGAACCAAAGCTGTTCCCAGGTCCCTCTATCTTGTGAACAAGGAGCAGCTCCGTGCAGACACTCCTCCTGGAGGCAGAGGTCTGAGATGCAGCTCAAGTGATCCAGAGAATGTGGCCCTGGTGGGATGGCAAGAGAGGAGGCTCAGAGCTGAAGAGTCCTGCAGTATGACTTTGAGGGATGTTGATTTGGGGTCAGGACAATGAAATGATCCAGTTCTAGCCAGGTGCAAAAAATACACTGGTAAGTTAACACAGCCATCCTTCCCCAACCCAGGGCTCATCTTTTTCCTCACCAGTGAACAAAAATTCAGGCACATCATCCCTGGGAGAAAGCCACAGAAGAGGCAGATTTTACAGATTTATTTTTTAAAAACAAAAGAAATGGTTAAAAAAGTCCTTCATTTCCAACCCTGCCTGGAGGTATGGGGAAGGGGGCATAGTAAGCTGAGAAAGTGCCCTCCCTCTTGGGAGGAGCTGACTTCCCAGAGTTGGTAAGGACAGAGGCAGGCCCTGGCCCTTCCTGCCTTGCCCCTCCTTAGGTAGCTGGTACTGCCATATAAGTTTTACAAGCCAAGTATGGGAGTGGGAAGCTGAAGGCTGCATCTACAGAGCCTCCAGCCAGCCTTCAGTTATACTCCCTCCCATGGGTGTGTGGTAAGGAAGGGTGGGCAGGCAGGTAAGCCACAGGAGGCACAGCCTTTGGGCCACATGGTCTAAGCTCCTGTAGCTTCCTTGTTGATTGCCAACCAGCAGGACACACTGCAAGTCTGTTGTGAGAAGACCTTCCTAGAAACCTGCTATCTGGAGGGGACCTCTAATCTCCAACTCTTGGGGTCTGCCCTTTCTATTCCCCAGCCCCAGGCTGAGCAGAGTCCAGGACAAAGCACTAAGTGGCTGTTTGCTACAAAACACCTGGAGATGCCAGAGGGCACTCATGGCCTGTCAGCCAGTCCAGGCTCCCAGTCACACAGTCATACACACAGCGTTAAGGCGTCTGTGCCAGCAGGCGTGGCCAAACTGGGCCCAGCTTCTCTCTCCACCTGCAGAGGGTACAGGGGCAGAACCCCTGGGTGCTGTGGGAACAGGCTGAAGTGGGAGAAGCTGGCAACGGAAGGTTAACCAGGCCTGGGGAAGGGGAGGGGGGGAGAGGGGAGAGGGGAGAGGGGAGAGGGGAGAGAAGGCAAGGGCTTTCAAGACCTCTGTCCAGGCCTGCTGGCTGCCCTTGGGAGTAACCCAACGGAGGTTGGGGAGCCCTGACCATAAACCCCCTGGAAAATGGGGGATGGAGAAAGGAGAAGAGGCAGGGGCTAGAACATTGGAACTTTGGAGGAAGCCAGTGCTATCAGTATTTACAAGCGCAAAGCCCCATCTTCTGTACCACCTACCTCTACCCCTTCCACAGAAATGGCCCCTGAGAGCCACTGAAGAGGTACTCAGACCTCTTCCCAGCTGCACCCCTAGGAAGAGCCCCTTCCCTCCAAACTGGCCCTTTTCTGGGCTCCTCAGGAATGTCTGTGTGGCTCTGCTCCATCAGGAGGCGGTGCATGCCTGGGGCTAGAACCCTAGCTGCCTGGTGGTGCAGTGGGCAGGCAGCAGCGACTCTAGGAGTCCTTGAGCATGCTGATGCGTGCGTAGATCTTCAGGGCAGGCCCCAGCTTGATGTTCATGGCGCTCATTAGATGGTCCTCCTTGAGCAGCAGTAAGGCTTGCCCGTCAATCTCCTGGGCACGGAACTCCTCTGCGATCTCTTGGCAACCTGAGGACCATGGACAAACACGAGCAATTAGAGACAAGCCCTGGCTCAGAAAGGCCTCAGTATGGTCCTCAGGGCAGTTCTGCTCTTCTTGTCTGGCAGCCTGAGAGGCTAACCACTCAGCCAGGGAGTCGTGATGCAGGCCTTCTTGAGCACACCCTTGTTCAGACCTCCACTAACTGTCCCAGGTGTCGAGTTGCTACAGAGGGCAAGCATGTGGCCCCTTAAGCTTCCAGGGACAACAGCAGCTTGCTTACCCTTTCAGGTAACTTAGGAGCAAACTGACCACCACAGCAGAATGCTCCATCAGCCCCCTAGACAGACACTGGTGGATAGCAAGAGAGGCCTCTTGGACGCCAGCCTTAAAGCCACAGAGGCTGCTGTCCTGGCTGGCTTCCTCAGCTTCCTTCCCTGCTGACCTACAGCAAATGCTGACCCACACAGCTGAGAGAACGAATGGGTCATTACTGCCTAAAGCTAAGGTTTTTTTTTTTTTTTTTTTTGGTTTTTCGAGACAGAGTTTCTCTGTGTAGCCCTGGCTGGCCTGGAACTCACTCTGTAGACCAGGCTGGCCTCGAACTCAGAAATCCTCCTGCCTCTGCCTCCCAAGTGCTGGGATTAAAGGCGTGCACCACCACCGCCCGGCCTAAAGCTAAGTTTTGAAGTGATCTGTGTCACAGAAATATATTAATAATACAGATTCTGTACCTTAGAGAGAAGTGGGACAGTAAAAAAAATTGAATTAGTAGGGATAGCGTTATACTGGGGCCAGGAGTAGCTAGGACAGGCAGAGTAACAATGACTACCTAAGGTGATCTGGGGCCCTGAGTCTCCTAGTCCAGAAGGACATTGTTGGAAAAAGGGGGGTTGCCAGTGATGGAAGGGCTGGGATTCAACTGCATCCTGTCAGGAAGCAGCAGGTGTGGCAGCTCTGAGCTGGGAACCAAAAGTGTAAAGTTCCCAGTGAGCTGAGCGGCCTAAAGACATTTTCAGGCAGAAGGCCAAGGGTGTTGCCTGGCTTCTAGTTGGAGGGAAGAGGAAGGGAAGAGGAAAGAGAGTGGTTCTGGACATCATGACCAGTATTTGCTGATTCAGGATGCCCTTGGCCCTTCAGATGGCCAATGGAGCTGGGTATTAGAAAACAGTCTCCAGTGTGGTGGTGCACGCCTTTAAACCCAGCTCTTGAGGCTGAGGCTGAGGCTGAGGCAGAGGCAGGTGGATCTCTGTGAGTCTGAGGCCAGCCTGGTCTACAGAGAGAGTTCCACAACAGTCAGGGTTACAGAGTGAGACCCTGTATCAAAATACCAACCAACCAATCAACAAACTAACAGAAAAACCGTAAAGCAGTTTCTAGGCTAGGAGAAGGCTGGAGGCTGATGGTGTAACTTATGTTTCCTTTAAGCCTTTGCTGTGGTGGCTCTCTCCTGAAATACAAACACTCGGTGACTCAGGCAGGAGGCTCTGAGGAATTCAAGCCTAGCCTGAGCTACATAAAAGATCTTGTCTTAAATAACCTCAGTCTTCTGAAGACCCTGGAGGAAAAGGCTCCCCACGGTGTTCATAGGCCAGCCTCATAGATTCTGATCAATTGTAGAACTCCCAAGAATCCTAAGAGCTCCAGAGTAAGTCCAGCATTATAGAAAGGCTTCTCTGAAAGATAATTTGGGGTGTATCTTTTGTTTGATGGAGTAAACCCCAACAAGACTCAGACTATAAAGCTCTTAAGAAAATTATATTGTCAGAAATACTTCCAGGTGGGACTGAAAAGCTCAGAGGTAACACAAAATGAAAGCAAAAGTCACAATAAGCACTGTAATTGAAGTTGCACTGAACATTCAGGCTGCCGTTCACAGAAATGGCAGGTTACTCTGAGCACAAGCACAAATGGGTAACACTAGATCCAGGCTTTGAATTCTCAGAAAGAAATGGCAAAAAGGGCTACCCAGGGCGGGTGTAGGTCAGAGCTGCTTCAATGCCCCTTTCTTCCCTCAGTTACCTATAAGACACTGGGGGTGTGGTGGGGAGGAAACAAACTGTCTTAGTTCTCAGATCTCTAGAGTAGGGAACCACACCTGTGCAGTAGGGCCAGAGCTCTTTATGCCTAGACTTGACTCAAGGAAATGCCTCCTGAAGGGTATTTTCTTGGTTAGTGACTGATGGTGGGTGGGGTTACCCCGGGCTGGTGATCCTGGGTTCTGTAAAAAATCTGGTTGAGCAAGCTATGAGGAGCAAGGCAGCGAACAGCACCCCTCCATGGCCTCTACGTAAGCTCCTGTGTCCAGGTTTCTGCCCTGTTTGAGTTTCTGTGCTGACTTTCTTCAGTGATGGATTACATGTGGAAATGTAAGCTAAACAAACTCTTCCTTCCCCCTCCCCCACCCATCTTGCTTTTGGTCTTAGTGTCATATCACAGCAACAGAAACCTTAACTAAGACAGCCTAGGGGTTCCCCCAAAGGACAGAGCTTATTTTTGTGACCAATGAGACATTGTAGGAATGGCAGAATGTGGTTTCTGAGGCTAGGCCCAAGAGGGCATAATGGCCTTTTCTGATTCTCTTTAGCTGTGGGGAAAACCTGCTGTCGTGCTTGCTACACAAGGCTCAGACAGGGGCCTCCGGCCAGGCTGCCTCAGCCGCGGCTGACACAAAGTTGCCTCTCATAAGGGACCCTGAGGCAGGGCTGCAGAGGCTTCCTCAGTCTCTACCACAAGTAACAGAGCTGTGATGCGTGTGGAGTCCAGGGATGGACAAGACACACTAGGCTACGTCAGAGTGCGAGACCTGGACCCAGTGCTGTCTGACCTCCAAGTCTATGCTCCTAACTTCTGTACCACACTCTGCCCTGCGACAGGTTTGTAGCCACCGTCACTGCTGACCTGGCAGTGGATGCATGAGGCTGGCAGAAAGGTAAGAAGCTTCAGGGTTCCCCTGGAAGAGTCTGCAGTGCTAGATCATTTGCCTTTCCAAGTGTGAGTCTTGATAGCAGCCTCAGAACTATCTGCCCTCCACACCCCAAGGGCACACAGTGCCCCTGTGCCACACATTTTTGTCCTCGCTCTTGCTCAAGCTGCTCCCTCCCACAGGCTGTCCCTCAATCTGCCAAAGCCTGCTTCAGTTCTGCCCTTAATGTCTGTGCTAGGCTAGAACAGATGCTTTCACATGCAGGAGCCTTACAGCTCTACTGCTATACCCTGGGTCCTGCTTCCTCCTGGAGGGAGGCGAGGTCTCCCACTCCCTCTCCATTAGCCCATCAGGGAAAAGAGTTTCCAGGGAACTTACCTGGCAGAGAGCGGATGAACTCGTAGACATCTTCCACATTCCATTTTGTGGGCTCATTTGGTAGATAGTGGTGTCCCATGCCCACCAGGTCCCTCATGTGCATGTCAGGGAGATCCAGATCCCTCTGGCCTTGTCGCCGTCGGGAGGTGGACGAGCTGGCTGAGATGGGTGACAAGGGTTCCTCATAGCTTGAGTTATCTGAGCACCGGCTGGAGTCTTCCTGACTGTGTGCCAGCTGCAAGGCAGCAGTAACTGAAAGGGGTACAGTGCCTGAGGGCTGCGAGCAGAGAGAAACACCGTTCTTCAGGATTGGGGCACAGAGCACTCTGGTGTCAAGGGGCAGAGGCAGGCAGAGCTCCCTCTCCTGCTTGGTTCACTATTCCTGGAGGGGCGGCTTCTGTGCTTCCTGCTCAGAACCCTCAGTCCTTCAGCACTGTTCTATGTACTGTACTGTACCACAGTGGTCTGCTTTACGTCTGCTCTCTATGTGGTGTTCAATGTTACTTGGACTAGCAAAAGGGACTTCTTGGCATGCGTATATTCTGAACTGCAGCTTTTAGAAGATTCTTAACAAGGTGCAAGACAAAAGTTATTGCCACCCATGGCACGGCAAGACAGACATCAGGATGAAGACTGCTAAGCTAGGGTGTGGGCTCTTTTAAGACCGTGTCCTTGGATCATTAGTGCCTAACAGAGTGCCTGGCATGGAACCACTGGGAAAATATTTAAAAGCTGAATACCCATGGTCCTGAGAGAGACCTCCAGTTTTCACAGGGGCAAAAAGGTAATGAGGGAAACAGTAGAGGCTGCTGCCATCTTTCCCAGCCCAACATGGAGGTAACAGAATAGCCTGTCTTCACAGGGCCAGCAGGATGAGACCCAAGAAGATTGGATGGGAACCCCAAGAGGGGGTAGTTCTAGGAAAAGACTACTGGACAGGGTAAGGTCTAAAGGAGGGAGCCTGCTCAGGGCCCAGGAGGCTGGCTGTGAGACCTGTAAGGTGAGAGCAGAACGCTAGAAGGAGCATCTGGCTGACACTGGGAGCATCTGTGAAAACAGGCTCTGCGGTGTTTTACCTGCTTCTTGGTGTCCTTGCTAAGTGTGGGCAGACTGGCCTTGCTGGCCCGGCGGCGGCTGTGGGTTGTGGTCCCTGCCTTCTGCAGCTTGCTTCGGTCTGAGTGAAAGAGTCCCACTCGTTTGGTGCATCCCACATTGTACCTGTCAGACAGGAGGGAGTCAGAGCAGGGGCCCTTGGTGGCATAAACAGCCACTATCTAGTCTGTCTACTGGTACAAATCCTGACTCTAGGACACTGCTGATAGGACTCTGATGGGCAGGCACTTGAGCTCTGAGCCCTTCCTGAGAGGCAGGGTGTGACAGCAGCTGCCTTCTAAAACTAAGTCTCATGAGGACATAAAGGACTCCCAGTGACATGCTAATTCAACTCCCCAGAGCAGGGATGCCCTGTGGATGCCACACACTATGATGCTAGGAAACTAATGTTTTCTGCCCTGCTGTAGCTCAGCCTGATAAGGTCCCCTCAGCACAGCCTGAGCACCATGGCCGAGGACGGGAACTCTGGCGGATCACACACAACACCCCTGCATGAAACCTACAGAGTTCATTTCAGGTTCTGGGCTTTCAAGGTGGAGCTGTTCTTACAAAGAGCGCAGGGCACGTGTGAGCCTAAACCCCCTAGGACTGACTTATCAGCTTAGGTCACCTGAGTTGTGCACAAGCACTCCTATATGCCTCAGTTTCCCAGCCTGTAGAGAGGACACAATAATAGACAACGCTGATGGCAGTGATGGCTGTTAACAGAGATGCTTTGAGATAGTCAACTGACTAGCAGGGCCCTGGCACAAAGTCTCTCTGTCTGTCTGTCTGCCTGCCTGTTCCTTGTTTTGAGTTGAGACAAAGTCTCCTCAGGTAGCCCCTACTATATAGTGGAGGCTAACCTCATTCTTAAATCAATCCTGCCTCAGTATTTCCAGTTCTGGGATTATAGATCTACAGCATTGTGCCCACCCTTGGAGTAGCTTCTCAATAAACGATAGTGGTTTTTATCATCATCAATTTTCCAGGCTGGATAAAAGCTTCCCATGGCTCTGGGCTACACTGTATCTGTGGATGGCTTTATCCTAAGGGCATGGCAGCCCTTGGGGCACACAGCTAAGGGGCTGCTGCTTCCTGTGCTTCCTCTCATAACACTCCATTCTCCACCTAGTGCACCTGAACACGGTGCCTTAACTAGGCAGGCCAGGGAAGGGAGGATGGATGAGCTTTACCTACAGCACCCAAGGTAGACGATTATGGAAGGAGGACACTAGGTACAACCTCAGGGACAGGACAGGGACGGGGCACGGCAGTGGGGCTCAGCCACTCACCTCTTCGCACAAGCCATGGAACAGAAGCGCTTGGAACGCTTGAACTTGTAGGCAAAGTCCACCCGTCCACAGAGCTCACACTTGAGTTTGAGGGGAGCACCCTCCTCTTTGGATTCTGTAAAGTATGGAAATGGCTGAGTGTGGGGGACACTGAGACAGGCTCTAGACAGGCACAGGTACTCCCTATCCTGCCTTCACGTCTGGGATGTGGCACCCAGTGGCATCCACTCAAAAAATGACAGACTTTGCCTCTACTTTTACAAGGCTAGATCTTCCACTGGAGTTGTCCAGTGTGTTTGTTTGATGATGGATCCTGCACATTGAGCCAGGGCACAGGAGACATAGGCAGAGTCAGCATCCTTCTCTATGGCCACGAAAGAAGCAGAAAGCTCACACAAGCTAAATGTAGTTCTTGCTTGACCATGGCCTTAGATTCATCCCACCTCAGAGTCAGGCTCTTGAGCCAGCAATGGAGTGGGGGTACCCCTGACTGGTGCTACCTTACTCTCACTTCTAGAACCTGGCAATGGCCACTATAGGGAGTCAAACTCTGAAGCAATGCAGTTGCCAGAGAGGGAGGGAATGAAGACTCTCATTTCTCCTGTTCCTGGTTCTAAAGGGACAGAGGTTGAAGAGGTGCTGGTGAAATGTCCAGTGGGAAGGAATATGCTGGTCAGGCTTCTTCCAGATACTGAGAAAGGGGAAGTGTAAGGCCTGGGCTTGTGCCTGTCCCGGGAGAGCCGATCCCCTGCCTGTGGCTTGTACCTTGTAGGTAGGGCTCCTCCATCTCTGAGTCGGTGGTGGTGGTGTGGTCCTGCTGTGGGAGCTTCTCAGGCAGAAACCCCTGTGCATACTTCTTCTTGAGATTCCCCACCAGCAGGGACGAACGTCCCACCTAGAGGACAGGTGACATGGAGGCCGCCAGGGTTAGATCCTAGACTCCTTGCTTTCTATGCAGTCTCATTATATTACAGGTACAAAGTAGCTAGGCAGATTATCAGCCCCAGCCCTCCAAGCCTCCTGCATGCCACCATCCGAGGATGCTCCACTCAAGGCTCTGTTCTACTGTTTGGTTCCCAAAGCAAGACACAGTGGGCACCAGAGTACAGAGACAGCTCGAGAAGTCAGAGGTATTCTCTGCCCCGGTGTGTCCCAGGGTAGAGGTCAGACTTCCCTCATCAGGAGCCAAGGTCTGTATTCTGAGGTCACCGGGAGGGCAGAGCTGAGTGTGTAAGAGACTCAGCACTGTTGTGATTTCCTACTGTTCTCTCCCTGACCACAGCCAAGCCAGAGGAACAGGCAGCCACATGGGCGAGCAGGACACACTGACCCCAGCCACGGACGACATGTCCTGTGGCCGGCAACACCCAAGGCTGGCTTTGCCTTTTTGGCCAGCTCACAGGGTAGAGGTATGGCTCTAGGATAGTGTGAGCTACAGTTCTATCTGTCTTCACTCTGCAGGCTCAGAGGTTTCCAGTGTTTCTCCACAAGTAGGAAAAGGACCAGACTGGAGTGGAGAGGGGGCAGGGACCAGAGCTAGCTCCTTATACAGTAAGCTGCTCCTGGGAGATCATCCATTGGCCTGAGCCAACCTCCAGAAAGAGAGGTCCCAAATGGGCCTGTCCATTGGTGGTTCAGAAAGAGGCTCATCCACTGCAGGAATCAAACTCAGTCTTCTGGTGACTTACAAAATCTCCCATGACTCTAAAGCATGCACAATAGGCAGATGGTCCCACAGGAGGATGGTGGTTTCAATACACACAATCCTCCTGCGCTGAGCCCTGTCTGAAGGTCCCTCCATCTCACTCACTACCTTTTTAAGGCTCTGCTCCCAGAAAGCACATCTCAGACTGCACTCCCATGCCACCATCTTGATTTCTAACACATCAGATCTCTGTACCAACAGGTTCCTTTTGCTAACTGGCCAAAATTTTGCTGTTCATGTTTTGGCATTAAAAACTCAATAAAGTATAATTGTCCAAAGCCCACTGTCTTTCATCAAATATCCCTAGAGGAACTAAGTCCCTCTACGTAAGAGGTCACAGGTCACCAGTCAGGGGTACAGCTGAACCTGTGTGCATAAACTTGTAGCCAAGGGGGCTTGTCAATTAGCCTTGATCACCAAGTCATTTCAGACTCTGAAGAAACTCAATCCTAGAGAGAAATTATTCCAACATTTGGAGGATGGGGGAATTAACAGGGGAAGAACAAACTTCACATTTTCAGAAATTTTACATGGAATTGTAAAAATATTCTAGTAAACATCCAAAATATATTTTAAAAAAAAAACAAAGAGGGGAAAAGAAGTAGTCCGTACCGGGAAAGGCTCCGCCCCCTCCTGGATCACAAACCCTTCGATAACATGCGTCAGGATTTGGGGTTTCACAATGGCCTGTGGTGGTTTATTCTCACCATTCTGGGGGGCAGTGCCGGCGATGCTGGAGGCAGAGTTTCCGTTCCCTGAGGTCATGCCGGGGCTGCTGAGGTCGGTCAGTGCATGAACAATGCCCTGCCCTGTCTCTGTGAGAGAGAGAGAGAGAGAGAGAGAGAGAGAGAGAGAGAGAGAGATTGAGATTGAGAGAGATTGAGATTGATTTCAATCAGAACAGAGGCCAGCTTGGAGATAGACAACCAGTATCCACAGTGCACATCTAAGCCACAGTGCCAACCAGGCAGTCCTTACCTCTGACAACCTACTTACAAGTGTTACAGTGCTAATGGTTACACTGCCCAGTGTGAATACTATCAGTTTTGCAATAATTTGGCTCTGCACCCAGCAGCACTTCTTAAATATTCTATTTAAGACAGATCTAACCAGGCTGAAGAGGCCAGAATTCTGCCCCTGAGGAGGTAAAATTTCAGCCAGTACTGGGTTAGACAGAACAACACTTAAGTTTACAGAGAATGTCAAATAGTGACCAAGATATTTAAAGCTAAACCAAGAAGCTCCACTAAACATAGGCATGGTATAACAGAGCAGCTTGGTAGACAGAGGTTAAAGGAACCTTCTGAGATTCCTTGGAGGGTCAGATTTTAACAGCATTCTGAAACTGATGCCGAGGAGGCTGAAACCCCAGCGACGTTATCCTTTGTAGGCTACTGCACTGAGTTACAGGGTTATTTTCGTTCTCCAATGCTGATGCTGTTGGCACTGCCACCATTTCTCTCTGCTGACCCCTGCTTTTAATCATACGTCCTGATCAGAGTGTAGTATACACTCCATCCTGCCTTCAGCAAACCCCACCCCCTCCATCTCTCTGTGGACAGCCTTCCTAACTTCTCCTCTGGAAAACTCAACACAATGCCCCCGAGAGTGGGACAGGGCACTGCCCATGCCCATCAGGTCCCCTTCTGCCAGCATCTGAAGCGGTGCTGCTTCAAAGGTGCAAGGCTTCACCGCCCCATTTTTAGAGCCCTCTCCCCAGTCCCTTTCCCAAGGCTATTTACTGTCACCACCACGTGCTCAGTGAGCTGAGGTGCCTTTAACCTGGAACTTCCTAAAAGAGAAAAGTGGAAAAGCCATTTCTTTACTGCAATAAGCCGATTAATATTAAGCATAAGCCAGTGGTGTAAAATAGTAAAAGTAACTGCAGTTAACTGTTGTTACTTAGGTAATTTTTGTATACTTCATATGAAGATGCTATTTCATAATAAGAACCCAAAACATTCCCAGGAAATGGAGAATCAAGCACAGAAGGAAATAAAAACAGAAGCATTTTAGTAATGATTTCTAACTGGGCTCCAGCTTCACTTTCTTTCAGCACTCCTGATTCAAATCACCAGGACCAACCTTTCTAAATGACAGAGGCTAGGCTAAGGCATGCCTTTGGTCCCCGTTCCTACAGACCGCATAGCTGAGCAGAAGCTGCCCAGGAGAGGTGACTGGTAAAGGGTTTTTAAAAACCAATTCCTGGGACTGGTGAGACAGCTCTGTGGATATCAGTGTCTTACAGCCTTATGACTCGAGTCTGATGCCTAGATCCTACTGTGGAAAGAGAACACAACCCTGAAAGTTGTCCTCTGACCTCCACACCAGTACTTTAATGTGTTTATGTGCGTGCACACACACACAAATAATTTTTTTAAGTCTTAAATTAGTGTTTGACCTAAAGCCACATCAGCAAGTTAAAAAACACTCTTTCAGTGTTTGTGTTAATGTGAAATACATTTTATTAGGTTTGGCTTTTCTTTAGAAAACTAGAGACAGCTCCATTTTTCTTTCCTTTTTCTTTTCTTTTTTGTTTTAGATTTTTGAGATAAAGTTTTCATAGTCAGCTCTGACTGTCCTTGAACTCACTCTACAGACCAGGCTGGCCTCAAACTGTGGATTCTCTACTTCCTGAGTGCTCGGATTAAAGGTGCGCACTACCACCTCCAAATGGAAATTCTCTTGTTTAGAATTTAGTCTTTTTAATCAGTAAAAGTATTTAGAAATGGGAAAAAAACCCAAAATTTTATGTTGTAGCAAATCTCCAACCCCAATAAGCCCATGCAAAGAACACACAACTCAGTTATAATATTTATAAGCTGCACCCCTAGACTGGCAAATAGACCACTACACTACTCTATTTCCCAGCTATGAGATCTCTTGTTACTTGCGTCTCCTCCAGGCCGTCTGGTTCTGCTCCATCTTCTGTCCACCTTCTCCTTCTCCTTCTTCTCCGTCTTCCTCTGTCTCTTCCATCTCCTCATCTCTCCCTTCTCCTTCCTCTCTTCCCCCTCTCTAAAACCTCCAGGCCCCACCTTTCCCTTCCCCTGCCCAATCACAGGCTCTAGCCTTTATCTGACCAGTTAAAATGGGGAGAAGGTTCACATGAAATCACCTGAGCACATGATCCACTCCTCCCTCTTACGGAAGCAGAATTAGCACCAAAATACAAACAGCAGCAGGGCAGTCCACAACATCTCCCCTATTGTCTGATTAAAAGGCTCTTTCTCTCAGATATAGATTGAGCACAACCATCACAATTATGCACTTTATAGAGTATACAATACACTTAACGCCCAGTCCATCCATTCTGTCCATTAGATAAAGCACTCTACCATCTATCCTAACTTAAAAGGCTTACAGTTCTACACCTGAGTTATGTTCTGGTTTTAGAATGTATGCCATCTGAAAACCATCCTCTCAAATCTCTATCATCTCTCTTAATGCTAAACAGCTTGGGTTGGCTATGAGACTACAACCAGTTTTCAACCCCGTCAGAAATCTGAAAATGACTTAAATATTACCTGAGAATATAGGAAGCACAAAACATAGCTTCCAAAACTTAACCAATTTGTAGAGATAGCTGACTACCCGAACAGTTTTTCATTCCTCAGAACATTAGAGCATCAGCCTTCTGGCCCAGGATCATCTGACAGGTCTTTGTACCACAGAATTCTGAAGGATGGCTTACCCTGTCTTGGCAGAGCTATCAGTCAACTATTCCACATAGTGTGCCTTTTCCTGGACAGTATTTTGTCTGCAGATGAACTGAGGCAATTCTTGCCTAGTGGCTGTCTTGCCACAACTGGAGCAACGCCACTGATACTCAATTTCTTCTTTGAATCCAAAAAAGGGGTGCTGTCTGGAGCAAACATGTCTCTAGTCAAATGATCTTTAATAATGAAATGGCCTAAATGTCATATTCTGTGGACTTCTGAGACCTTTGAAGACTATGCATTTCTGAACTGTTTAAGCCTTGACTACACTCAGCCACTTCTAATTGAAATATCTTGAACACAGCCTTTTATAATTAACTCAGAACCATGAGTTTGCTATCTGGCCCTTAACTTGTATTGCTTAATCATCTAAAGACAGTTTGTAATAGCAGTTATAGAAGGACTGGGTCTAAGCTTTGTATAAATGTGTTATGTAAGTACAATGACTGTCTAAAACAATATTAATCTCAATCTCTGTATCAATATAAGAAACTCATACCAATGAAAACCTTAAATCTGTATCAAAACAAACTCTGTACCAATGTAAGAAATTATAACTAACTCTGCATCAATTATAAAGATGTCTACCAATGTAAGAATTTACAACCTAGAAATAGCTAGGATGGAGCTAATCACATTCAATCAAACTAAATTTTTCTTTTAAATTTTAAAGTCTGTGTTTATTCAATTTTTCCCTGCTTTTATGTTCTAACATTTTAAATATACAAAGAAATATAGATTTTACTTAAAATGATGGACAAACATTGTTCAAATGTAAGAGCTGAACGCTCCATTTAATGATGGCTGTCTCCTCCTAATCACAGTCCAGTGGGACAGTTCCTGTGGATTTGAACACCCTGTGGACCACAAAAAGCACAGGAGCAGCTCCCATCTCTTCCAACACTAAAACAACATTCTCCACAGTGCTCCCTGTCCAGTGACTTTTACCATTTGTCTGTCTGAATGCTTCCAGCAACAGGAGAACTAACTCTAAGGCAGTCTGCTGCTGCCTTGAGGAGTACAAATTCTTCCAAATCTGTGTTTCTGTTAATTTTTGCCCAGTAACCCTGGCTATGTTCCTTAAGTTCAGAGACAGAATCTAATATGACGTGTACACTGAACAGACACAGGCTTAGACAGGGTTTAGGGACTGTCTCCATCAGTGAGTGGATTATGTCATGCCCTGGCCCTCTCAGCCTGTTCCATGGGCTATAAAATAAAAATGTTAGGACCTACCTTAATATGTGTGCATCTCAGAGAGCTCACTCATAAGCTATTTTGGTTCATTATTTGTCTCCCCATCTAGAGAAAAAGGTCTCCCGGAGTTGCTCAGGCCAGCCTTAAACTTGAGATCCTTCTGTCTTGGCTCTGCTGGCCTCGTTCCCAGTCTCTCAGTGTTGGGATCACAGCTGTGCACCTGGTTACTGTTTGCTTCTGAACAGCCACTTTCTGGCCTGAGAGCACAGGCTGAAGGAACAGAGTGGTTTACAAGCTGCTGCTGCTGCTTGTCACAGGATTAAACCTGAAGGAACATGCTTTACTTGCCACTCTACCTAGCAGCCATCACTGACACTCACCCCCAAACTGCTCCTGATACCCTGCCCCTTTTTGTGGGCTCTTCCTAAAGCCCCTTTTTGTGGGCTCTTTTTGTGCCCCTTTTTGTGGGCTCTTCCTTCCAACCTCTTCCTTACAGTCTTAGAGCCTGTGAGACAGAGGAGTGCAGTCTTCCGGGCATTTACCTGCTGAGGTTACAAATCAATGCTCACAGATGGGAAGCAACGACTCTCGAATCTCCAGTCTTTTTTTTTTTTTTTTAAAAGATCTTATAACAAGAAGATAAACTCCTTCATGCTGACATCAGAAGTTCTAGTCTCGAAGTCTCCATCATAACCCTGGGACGGATTACAGGAAGGAGAATCCCAGGGGCAGAGAAGGGGGCTCTGTGAATGGTAAAGGTTCACAGCTGTCTGGCTTTGCCACCATCAGGAAGGCCTATAGTTCATCACCTGCTTTAGTAACAAAGAGTTTGGGCTATTTCTGGAATGGCCAAACAGTCTCACCCCTGCCTTGCTCAGCACACTGAGATTAATTTAATCTGCTTCCCACTCTCAGACTGCTTTGCAGCCTGTTTGGGGGGTGGGGGAGACCTGCTTTGACAGTGAAACTTGCAGAAACCCGCCCTGCTGGCCTGAGGCAAAGAAAAGAGACAAAGGAACTCTGTCTTTGGAATTCAGTTCTTCAGTACACTCCACCAATGCCCTGGGCTGAAGGCTCTGCCAGGGTGATTCCCACAGGTCTCAGATGCCTTCCTACAGTGAGCACCTCAACAGTGGGCACTCCTCTAGCTCCAGGGCTGGAGAAGAACTAGGCCAAGCCCCACTGGGAAGAGCCAGGCTGGAACTGCCATTGAGTTGACCACACCGGACTACTAGAATGTGTCATGTCAGTCTTAGTAAGCCAGCAACCAACAGCTAGGCTGCTACTCACTGCCGACCTCATTCACAGGCTCCGGCAGAAACAGCTTTCGCAATGAACAACAGGGAAGCCTACCTAGTGGCCCTGTCTATGCTACTGTTCTGAACCCATTCTCTTTGGGACTGGTCACTTCTGCTAATAAAGGCAGGGGCTGTGACCCAGTTACCTCTGGTCCCAGAGACTAACCCAATATCCAATATACTACACATGCTTAAGGCCTGTTCTAATATAAAATAATAAAAATGAATAATAATAAAGTCAGTCTTCATCACCATAAAGAATATAGGTCTCCTTGATACTACAAAGAGATCTGTCATAGGTGAGATTCAAAAACTACTCTCTGAAGCTGTGACACTGAGTAGCTTAGTGTCTATTGTAGAAGTGGCATTTCTGCAGACCTGCCTATGTTAGCTACTATTCTTTAGTCCACTTGCCTGTCACTGTGGAGGAGTTCCTCAGCACAGGAGAGTCAGAGCACCAACTTAGATCCAGAAACTTGTCAGGTAGGATGATCTCTAGATGCAGAGGCAAGAAGGCACCTAGAAAGACACTGTCCAGCCAGCTGGAGAGTTTACAGGCTGGTTCAAGCCTTGAAAGGCCAGGTCAGTTCAGAACAAGGTTTTTCCTATATACAGAAGACACATTCAGACACATAAACTATCTGTTCTGTCAGAATGCTAAGGGTTTTTTCTGTGTGTGTATGTAAGTGTAGAAGCCTGAGGTTGACAAGGGATGTCTTGGCTGGCTACAGCATGAGAACAAGCTAATGTTTAAGAAGACAGTAACTGGTAACCTGGCTCAACAAACAAGCCACTCTGGCAGCCTTGCTCCAGGCTCAGCACTGCCATCAAGCTCCCTGCTTCCATTCACTCAGCCTGTAGAGACTATAAGTGAAGCACCTGCGAAATGCTGCCTGCTGAGCCGGTATCCAGGAGACAGCAGGAGGCCACAGCTGCTGCCAGCAGCAGGTCACCTTACAGAGAGGAAAGCTGAAGAAAGAGTGGCTAGGCCTGTGGAAAAGTCTGGGGCCAACTTTCTTTAGTTATGGTCAAATCACCAAAGAAATTAGTGGCACTGTGACATTGAGAGAGGTGTCCCTTACCAGGAGAGAGTAAAAGCAGGGCATGGCAGAGGTAGAGTGGGGCTGGAGTTCAATCTAGGCACTACACAAAGAGATTTACAGGACGAACACTTTAAAAAAAGCAAGTGTGGTTCCAGCCATCCAGATCTTGCTGTGAGTTAGTTGCTTTGGTCAGGTAAGCAGACCCTTTCTAGCCCTCTCTGATCCTGCTTATGGACCCAGGTACGGTGGGAGGTGAGAACAAACCCAGTTGAAAGGGCTAAGTCTAAGGCCTTTCAGATGAGGCAACTAGTCTTCAGGATTGAGGGGATTTAGAGTCATGTATGAACTAAACTTTGGGCTTGTTTGTGAGCATGTTTCCAGAGAGGTGGGAAGACCCACCTGAATACAGGTTGTCACCATTCCAACGTGACCAGTGGCTCCCAGCTCCCAGCACCGTGCCTACTGTCATGTGAGCTGGAACGTACCCTCTTCCCTTAGGTTGCTCTCATTGCCTGTTTTGCCACAGCAACAAAAACACTGAAGATCATGAAAGACCTGAGCAGAGCATGGCGGTTCATTTCCCTGTAGTGGGCTCTGAGTGAAGCAGCCAGGGAGGGGAGGGCTGTGCTTGACTGGCTGGGACCACATGTAAGCTCATTGGGGACAATGAGGCTGACACATCACGTGTGGTCTGGGACATTAGGGTTGAGAACTGGCAATCTAGGTGAGTGATTCCCAGGTGGGAGCCTTGGACTAATAAGAAAAGGAGCATGGTTAATCAGGACCCAGGCGCTACACTTGACATTCCAAAATGTCAGGAGGGAAGTGGCACGTGATCTTTCAATAGGCCTAGCACACCATTATTTAATGTCATGCTTCCCACACCTACAATTCAGGATGAGTCATTTCTCCCACCAATGTTTACACTAAATTTAGATGATGTCCACACATCTCCCATGCAGACGGCACAAGTTACAGGTGTGTGCTTTAGAATCCAAGCAAGAGTGGATGTCATTTAGAAGGTGGGATCTTCTAGGACATATACCAAAGGAGCTCTTAGGGATTAGGAAATTGCAGGCTCCTTCCCACACTAGGCCTGAGTCCTAGAGGAGCCAATGCCTGTAACCTTTTCAATTCTTCTGAGGATAGAGCTGTGAGACAGAAGACCTGTTGCCTGGAGACCACAAGCCACGGCTGTGGCCTCAGCCTGCCCTCAGAGCACCTTCCTCAGCTGGGCCAACTGTAGCTGTTCTTAAGAACCTCTCCAGAGAAGGGAAGAAACAGCGGTGCCTGCACAGCAGGGAGATTTACAGGCACAGAAGCAAGATCCAAACCCAGGTCTCCATGGAGGAGGGAGCTGGCCAGCAGAATGGGAAAGTAGCTGAGCCAGATGACCTCAAGCCAGCCTGAGTGTCACTTCAGGATGACCTCACTGAGACGAGGTTAGCAGGCCAGGAGGGCAGAGGAGCTTCTCAGTATTTTGGGTAAGAGCTGAATGTCTCTATCTACAGTCTTGGCTAGAGGACCAAACCCTCCCTCCTGGCAGCCATTACTGTACAGCTGACTTTCATGCCATCTCTCAGGACATAGGCAGAGAGGGCCCGTGCAACTCACCCCAAATCACAGGCTAGAGTGTGCAGAAGCTGAATTGTACACAGCTGGATGTCTTCCAAGCTGTCACCCAGAGCTAGGAGGGATGCAATCAAAGCAGGCAGCGGCCACCCTCCCCCATGCTGCTGAGGACAAGGGAGCAGTGGGCGAGCTCCACCCAGAGCCCTGATCTGCTCCCTAGCTCTCGGGCTGAGTGCCATCAGATGAAGAAGGTGCTGTGCTGGTGGAATTAGCTTCTGTGGGACCACAAAGTGACTTCCAACAGGCTATGCTGGCTTCCAGTACCAGAAATGCTAACTAGTCCTGGTTGCAGAGGCTAGGCAAAGTCTTGTCTGTTTTGCTTGACAACAGAGGTCCATCATGGACTAGCCCCTGATGCCCAGCTCAGGGTCTCCCAGCTTGTCTCCATCACAGTGTTCTAGCAGATAGTAAGACTCCATACGGCATCTGGGACCAAGGGAGAGGCTCTACAGAGATATCTCAAGTCCAGGAGGAAGAGATCAAGAGTGGCAGGGCAGGAGGAACTCTGACTCTGGGTCAGGTCTAGGCTCATTCTGGCTCCACCTGTGATAGCCTTAGGCACACAGTCCTCACTGTGTCTAGTCAGTTTAAGTTTATGGGAAATCCTGGTTGTGAGTAGAGAAGCAGAAGACACTGGGTTTAAATCTTAGCCTGTGGTGTCATCAAGCTACTGTCAGCCTCAGTGTCCTCAACTATGACACGTATGCTCATACTTGTTGGACCTGCAGAGAGGAAATTAAGTAAAAGCACAAAGCACAACACTGAGAAGTGGCCCTGACCTCACTCTCACTAAGGCTGACATCACTCTGTCCCAAAAGGCTCGTTCCTGTTCCTCAGTGCTTTGTCTACCAAGGGTTTACCATGTGCCTTGTCTTGACACACTTGAGGTCAGTCTTCAGGAAGTGTCATTATTTATCTCTGCTTTGACAGGACTGTAACATAACAGAAGCACTCTCCTCTTCAGGGAAAGCCAAGTCAATACACCAAGACTATTAACCCCAAGGCCAGGAAGACAAACACCAGATTTCCTTTCTATGTCATCTTTTATAAAGAGCCTAAAAATCATCAGTAAACAATGCAGAAGAAATCCAGAAACCAAAGAAAGGTTTTCTAAGTCAAGTCAAAGGAAGAACCCCTACCTAGGAATATAAGGGTTAGGGTGGAACTCAGAAAGCCTGTGAAAGAAAATCAGTTTAAAATGCTAAAGATAAATCATGGAAGAAAGATTTTAAAAATTCCATTTATAAAAGAAATCTAGAAATCTTTAGTAAATGTTCTAATCATAAGGAAAGGCGGTCATGGCCCCTAATATGCCAACTTCATTATTTCTGGTTACTAACAGTAGGGTCACCAAGGGTGACAAACGGCAGGCAAGGTCAGAGTGCAGGAGGTGGCACCCAGCCTTAGCCATCCTGCCAACATCACAGTCCAGATGACTTTTACAAGTCAATTCTGAGGCTGGGCAGTGGTGGTGCACGCCTTTAATCCCAGCACTTGAGAGGCAGAGGCAGGCGGATTTCTGAGTTCGAGGCCAGCCAGGTCTACAGAGTGAGTTCCAGGACAGCCAGGGCTACATAGAGAAACCCTGTCTCAAACAACAACAACAACAACAACAACAACAACAACAACAAAAAACACAAGTTAATTCTGATGGCTTCTCTCAGAAAGCAATACTTTTCTAGTGTTTAGTTGTGTGACGGGGGTATGCACATGGATACGAGAGTCTGTATGTTTCTGTATGGGACAGACATCGGGCTTGGCAGAACAACTTGCATTTTTAAAAAAAGTCTTATTATTTATTTTTGCTATCATTTAAGTTTTCAATCATCTTATTTACTGAGTACTGATAATGGGATGTCTGGAAAAATGGAACAAACCCACTTTTTAAAAACATGTGTTTGTTTCACATTAATTTTAGAGTGCCCTTTGCTTGGCTTGTTCCATATGTCAATACAGCTGTGGAGCTCTGGGAGACATAAGGATGGGTTAAAATATTCTGAAGACATCAGTAACTAGGAATAATATTTAGTATCTGAGGCCCAAGAACAGTGCAGTTAGGGCTTTGAAAATAACTCTCAGTAGTCATGAATTTTTGTTTTCTTGCCAAGGGTTCCAACACAGCATCAGGCCTGGTCCAACCTGATCTACTGGAGAGGACATGGTTATGACATGGCATTGAACAGTAGTCATCTTTCCTTAACAGAGAGATGAGAACACATTTATTGGTAAGTACACTTTACATAAAGTGGGAATAGAGAAATGAGCCTCTCTAACATCTGGATTCCTCTCAGAACACTGGCCAGTTACATCAAACAGCAACCACTTCTTGAGCAAAAGTACAAACAGTCTTTGACACTGACATGAGTCTTTGGTCTCATCTGAACTAAAATGCTCGGAAAGTGAAAGACAGGGAAAGCATGTCCCCTTTCACTAAACATAATGGGGTCTGGGGGTAACGTTTATGAAGGGGCCTGTGTAGTGTTATAATGAACCCCAGAGTGAGAATTTACTATTTAAATTATGTTGCCTCTGACTACACTGCTATTTTCAAGAGCTAATAATTCTGGGGAGATGGCTCAGTCTGTAAAGTGCTTGTTTCAGGAGTTCAGATTCCCAGCACATGTAAAAAAGTCAGGCATGGGGGTACACGCCTGTCATCCCAGTCGTAGGGGGTAGGGGCAGGAGGAGGATCGTCAGGGCTTCCTAGCCAACTAATCCCAGCAATCAGTGATCTTCAGGTTCAGTGAGAGACTGTAAAATATGAGGAGTGTAATAAAAGTAGATACCCACATACATGGACACACATGAACATGAACACATACACACACATACATGAACATGTACAGATACCTCCCTACTAATTTTATATTCCACAACTCTTGGTTAACTGTAAAAAACATTTTGGGGTTGGAGAGTTGGGTCACTGGCTAAGAGCACGTGTGGCTCCTGCAGAGGACCCAGGCTGGCCCCAGCACCCACACGGCAACTTAAGTGGTCTGTAACTCCAGTTCCAAGGGACCTGGGACAGCCCTCTTCTGGCTTCCCATGAGCACCAGGCATATATACAGTACACATGTAGGCAAAACACATACACAGAAAATTAAATAAATCTAAAAATTTTTTACAGATAGATCATTTCTTGGTCATGTTGGTTAGATTCCATTTTGTTACTAATAGAGAAAAATCTAAAATTAATAAGACTATTATCTTAGGCAAATGACTATTTTCATAACAATTCTTCAAGTATCTATGATATGAGATAGAATTAAAGATACTTTGCCTCTGAATATCTTTACAAATACCAAACCAGTAATCTGATGTAGCTAGGAACTCAAAATAAAAAATTTAAATGTCAATTCTTAAAATGAAACCTACATCTATTTAATGTGTAGATTATATTCATTTTAAGTGGCATGTGTTTTTAACACCAAAAAACCATGCTCCCTGACTCTCAGAAGCCATGCTTAAGACTTTCAGACGGTGATGTGTACAAAAGCTTGTGACACACCATGTCACCTGCTAAATCCTAACTCTGTGCACTCTCGGGCCTCTACCTTGAAGGGAGGCCAGCTCTGAACCACTAAATCATTGGTGAGAGGTTTCTGTCACTAACACAAAGGCCCAATCACAGTGCTCAAAGCACCTTGCCACCCCACAGGGGTAGCAAGTCCTTGCTTCAAGATGGTCTCCAAAGGGGTACCAAAGAGCACAACATTTTTGAGATTTTTTTCCCCAACTACTGCAAACCATCACCTTCATCATCCCATTGCCAAGAGGCACAAGACAAAGAAATCACCACTTAAGATGGCACCTTACTGTCATTCATAAAAGAATTCTTTCTGTGCATGGGACCAAATGCCTGGAGATTAAATACTGAATGGCTGGAAGAACTTCAATACAAACTGGACTCACTCAGGAGAAAAGTCTGTGCTACTTTTATACTAACATGCAATAGGTCCAGACTCACCACCCTGTTCCCTAGGTTTTAGCTTTCATTTTGGCGTGCTGGAAGGACTGACAGGAGACAGGTGGGGCTTATAGGGTAAGAACACAGATCTAAAATGCAGTCAAGTCACCTCTCTCTATGTTAACAACAGGAAAGAAAAAAGAGAGAGCTAGAGAAGTTACTCCCCTGTAGCATTCTCTACCACAGAGGTAAAAACTCCCAATTCTTAGCCAGTAACTGTTTTATCTGTGTGTGTTTCCCTAAAAGAGACAACCTCAGGAACAGACGAGCAAGAAAGAACATGTAAGCTACCCATAAGGAGGATTCAAATTTTAAGCTCATCTCTCTCCTCTATCCCTCTCCAATTTATTCCCTCTGCCTCCAAAGAATCAGAACTAGAAGATCCAAAACATGTGAGACAGGAAATGAGTAAGGCAGGAAAGAGGATGTGGTCTGAAAAAGAGTGGATTCTGGGGCTGAGCCAGAGCAAACAGGCAGCACAGGTCAGAGCTGGGGGAAGGGGTCTCTTGGCTGAAAAGGCAATCTCAGGGTCAATCGGCTTAGATTAAAGTCAGTGGCAGACCTGGAACAAAACATCTTCCTAAAATGTTGTCCTCCAAAGGAGGGTGTGGAACACACAGAGACTGCGTAAAGACCTGCAGCCAGAAAACTGTTTCTGCCACACAAGGAAGGGGCTGGAGTTTTCCTCTTCACTGTTAGGGAAGGAAACAGTGTGTATGAAGCCCACTTGGCAGAGCTAAACGGACAAAGCAAGCACAGGAGAAAGTGGAAAGGGCCTAGGGCCATGGGTTCCACTCCCAGGGCCATAAACAAACACCCCAGAAAAGTGCAAAGGGTCAGAAGGCAGCCACTCGATGAAACGTCCACATTCAACAATGCCCAAGCCACATGAGCACAGAACAATTACAGGAGAGGAGGAGGGAGTGAAACCAGAGGTACTCCCAAACAGGAGTCCACAGCACAGTGAACTAAGAAACTACCCACTTTCTCAAGTTTAAAGTTTTAAGGGGGTTAAAAAAAAAGACATCTGTTCTCTGTGGTATATAAAGACAAGCCTGGAAACATCTTGGGTGAGCAGGGGAGTGGAACTCATATGACAGTGCCAGGAGAGAGCAGGTGCTAAGAGAGCACCACTCCCCATCTGCCGGACCCGTGGAGGAACATGCCACCCTTGTGAAGAAGCCAAATCTCCACCTCACCCGTGCTGCCACTCAGCAACAGAAACGAACTGTGGGCAATAGTTTGTGGACAAAAGTCTGAAGGTTTCCAAACAATCTGCGGGGCCCAACAATGTTTTACATAAAGCTGGAGCCTGATAAAATGTGCAAAATAGAACGGAACAAGGCCAGAGCTGCTCGGCTGTGCGAAGATCCAAGAGAAAAATCTCTTACCCTAATGACTATTATGTTAATAAACTACTTTCTATTTTCCAGGCAAAACGATGGGACTTTCTACATCCCTGGTGACCCAAATCTAAATGCTAGCCAACAGGCAGTGCCACAGGTTAGCATCTCTGTGTGGAAATAAAAGCTGGGGAGAATGGGAAGTGTGTGTGTGTGTGTGTGTGTGTGTGCGCACGCGTGTGTGCATGTGTGTATGCAGAAATACAAGAACAAGAAACAATTCCCTTGCTTCATTAGCCTGTAATGTTCACACTGACCTAGAAATCCTAGCAGTTCTAACATTTGGGTTGACTCAGGAGGGGTTAGAAAAATCCCAGGTGAATGATAATTGGATTATCCAGTAATGCCCCAGGGCCAAATGGCTGAAAAAGGCGAGGACAGTGGGGGTGAACATTACACTGGTCACAGTGAAAGTGACATTACTTTCTAAACATGAAATTGAAAGCTCAAGGCAGGCAATGAGACGGAATAGTTTAAAGTGGGGCCATCCTAGGAAAATTGCGGACAGGCAGAGAGGATTTGGGTCGAAAGTTCACTTCCCAAGAGATCCTCTGGGCCTAATATGCTAATGGAGGGATTAAGGATCAAGGATGGGAAAAGTCGGAGGGTAAAGCTGTCACTAATTTGTAAAACAGGAATAAGAGTGAGCTCAGCGGACAAGCTGAAAGGTAGGCAGACGTCTGGCCAGGGAAGGAAAGTTGATGGGAACTGTTAGTATTAAGCTAGAGAAATCTTCAGCAGCTAAGGTGTGGGAGGGTCTCACTGGTACAAACTGGCACCCGAAGCGGGAATTAGGGCTTAGGCGCTCTGGCGACAACTTCACGGGTTCGCATTCTGGCCATGCACATTACCTGCCTCTCTGGACGTCAAATTAAACAGACGCTCACAGATTCCGGATTTAACGTAAAGAGCTCGCAGATGCAGCATACCTTCGCTTGGCACGGGAGGGCGAGAAAACGCTCTCCTAAAATGGAAGAGGACAGGCACAAAACAACTTGTCCTTTCCCATCAATACAAGTTCCCCCCGGGGCCATGGGGTCCAGAGGCCCCGAGCGGGAGCGGAGGCGGCTTGGGCCCTCCCCAGAGGCCGAGCGCGGCGGCGCGGCCCACAGGCCTCCGCGAGGCCCAGGGCGGCGCCCGTTCCTGGCACGGCACGATCCCTCCCCGCGGTAGCACTGACCTGTCCGGGGCCCGGCCGGGCCTGACCGGGCGGGGCCTACGCAGCCCCTCGGCCCGGCGCCGCCTGGAGCGGGGGCCCGGGCGGGCCGCGTCCTCCGCGCCGGGAGCCTCCGAGCCGGGGCCCGGGGCTTCCGCGGCGCATCCGACCGCAGGGCCCGGCGGCCTGGACAAAAGGCGCAAGGCGCGGGACGCGGGGCCGGGAGGGCGACAGGCGACGGCCGGGCTGCGGCGAGAGCTCAAGAGCTGCGGCGCCGCGGAAACAATGCGGCGCGTCCGGGCCGGCTCCCGGGCCGCCTCCGCCGGGGCGGGGCGAGGGCGGGGCTAGGCGGCGCGGGGCGGAGCGGGGCGGAGCGGCTGCCTACGAGGCCCGCGCGCTTCCTTTGTGCGCCCGAGCCCCGCCCCACGTCCTCCGGAAGGCTCCTAGGCGTCCGGCTTGGGGGGGCCCCCCGGGGACCCGTGGCCTGTGACCCCCGCCCCGGTGGCTCACTGTGGGGTCTCGGAGGCGAGTCTTAATGATTGAGGGTTAGTGCGTGTCAGGGCGAAGTGCACGCACCCTCTCCCTTATTGTCCACAATAACCCTCCAAGTGGTCATTATCCTCCCCACTGGGAGCGAGGATCAGAGGTGAAGTAATGACCAAAGGGACCCAGTCCTACCTCCATAAAAGGCGTAATCCCTACCGCCAGGTTTAATGTGAGGGTTAACTGATTTACAAATTGCCTGCAGTGCCTGGTGCACAGTGGGAGCCTAATAAATGTTAGTTTTCTTTCCCAAACACACTGCTGTAGCTTGAACTGTCCTGGCGAAGTACCTTCACAGAGTAAGCAGGCTAGGAGCGCCGGGGGTACACGGCCATGAGAGTAGCACCATCCTCAAACAGTAGCTGCTGGCTGGACACATCCCTCCCATCCCTCAATTCCTGACTGCTCTCTAGTCTCAGTGTTTTCCCATCCATTAATTTTCTTGCTTCATACCGTCGTCGTCTACTTCCCTCAACTGTGCTTGTCCACGTTTTCTATTTCCTGAAGGCTTCTCTCCCTTTCCTGCTCTCCATTCCTCCTCTTTCTCCTTTACTGTCCAAACTTTCATACCTTTGCGGTAGAATTCACATTGCTCTTTCTCACACACTCACATTTGGTTTTAAAAACGAGATGACAAGGGACTGAATACTCACCTTCTGTCTGGCACCTGCCGGCTCTTCTGCCCTCCACCTTAACTTCCATTGTCCTGCCAGGAAGGCTCTGTCCCTGACTTTACAAGCCCAAGTCTTATCCATCCTCAGAGACCAGCGAATGGCAAACTTCTTCAGAAAGGGACCACAGAGGAAGAAAATAGCACATGCTGTATGCTGTGTGTCCCAGCTATTCCAGGGTACTGTTGCTGAATCTGAGAGCTGCCATAATGGATAGTGAGTGTGGCTGTGTTCCCACAGAGCTTCACTGTGAATGCTGACATCTGAATCGCATATATTTTCACACATCATGATATAGTATTATTTTGATCATGACATTTTTACGTACAAACACTGGCAAGGTGATAGATGTACCCTGGGGGCTATGGTTTGCCAACCCCTGCTTTCTAGCAATGCCACTTCCGCTCTGAAATTCAGCCTGCTAATCTTCACTTGGCAGTAACATTCCCCTCTGTAACCTGGAAAGCACTTGTCTAGGAACCTCTGTGGCACTTATCAGATTATTGATTTCATTGTAATTTCCCATGTGCTCATCTTTCCCAGCAGACTCTAAGCTCCATGATGGTAGGGACCAGTCCTTATTCCTCAGGGCCTTACCATCCATCCTACAGTGCTTTGCTCCAGAGTGGGCATTCAAACATGCATAATCCATGCAGCTGTCTAAGGCTTGGGTGGTCGGCAATTGCCTCCACTGTACAAAGCTGAATTCTCTTGGAATATAGGGCCTTCAAGAGCAGGATGCTTATATTATTCTTACTGTCTTGCCTGGATTTCAGAAAAATTGAGAGCCTTATGGACCAATTAGAAAAAGGAAGGCAAATCCCAGCTGATTTAGGGGATTTTGGGTAACTATCCTTGAACAAAGAGTGTTGAAGCACACTAGAGACCCTGCATGGATCCTCAGACATCTCCTACCCATCCCCAAGTTGGTAAAAGAACAAATTCTGGATGGAACTGGGCTGCTGCTCTTTCCTGAGTTTTGTTTCCCGCTTTGAGAATAAAGAGCAGGTAACGCTTATTCCTGTAACTCACCCACAGCCACACTGTGCAGTGGAGTTCACATAATGAATGACAGAACTCAGAACAAGAGACTCCTGCTCCGCCACTGACTCTGCAACTTAGTTTTCTCATCTTTAAGAGGAGGATAATAAAATTCCGACCCCTGAGGGCTATTACTGGGATTCAGGGAGGAGATCTATGTAAAGCCTGGCAGAGAAAGTTCAAGGGTAGCTTTATGAACGATTATTCTTCTCTGGAACTAAGGGCTAAATTCACACAAAATTACTGGACAGACAGAAGTAATTGTACTTTGGTTTGAAATATATATAGCACAGGTTGGAGGCCAAGGAGACCTAGAGGGATCGCAATTTCTGTCAAAGAAACAGCCACAGCAAAACATCCCAGTTTCCAGTTGGCACAATCCGGTAATCCAAGAGCTGTTGCTGCTGGATTGAGGAGAAAATGTGACCCCTGAGTGTAGAAGGCCCAATAAAGATGGTGAGGGAGCTGCCCTCTCATGGCTCCATAGCCAGGAGCTGCTCCTTCTTGGTTTTTGTTCCCACTGTAGAATAAGGAGGAGGAGGATGCTTACCTCCAGGGGAGGGGGCATGGGTGAGTTACGGACTTAAGAACGGTTCTCAGCACATAGTGTCTGTTTTTTCTGACTATCCCAGATGTACCTAGGGGACAGTCCTACCTCTTCATAAGTCCTGACTTACAGAGACAGTAGCTTTTGGTATTTGGAATTAATGAGTTTAGCTGGGGGAGTTCCATTTTAAGAGAATCAATGCAAAGTTAGAACGCAGAGAAGCATGGCCAGAAATGTGGGGATGAGGACTTGATGTGTCACAGAAGGAAAGAAAAAAAAATCTAAGGAATTTCAGTTCCTTAGACCCATCTCTGCCCAAGTCAGGAGAGATTTCTAGAAGCCCTATGAAATGGACTCTTAAATTTGTAAGACAAGGTCACAACCAATGATGGCCAAACTCCAGAACAGCAGGTTCTGCTATAAATAGTAGATGACTTTCTTGATAATTAGAGTGTATTCTATAAGGGGATGCGTTGCTCCCCTCCCCCACCTCCCTTTCCTCAGGGTTGGGGACAGAACCCAGGGTCTTACACATGCCTAGCAAATGTTCTGCCACCCAGCCATGGCCCAGCCTCAGGCCTACTTTTCAGTACTCTTCCTCCTTGCAAGCCTGCACAGGGAGTGGATGGCCTCTTCTCTTTTCCTTTCCTAGTGTCCTTTCTCTAGTATCTTTTCCTTTCTTTTTCCTCGATCCCACTCCTTCTAAGACTGTTTGACTTCTCCTACCTTGCCTTTTGCTTTTGCATCCCTAAGAACTTCTCCCTTCAGATCTCCTGTGGTTTCTGAGCTTCTTTCCTCCTGCCTCTCCCACCCCCTATTCTCGGCACATGCTTAGCAGTATGCCTGGAGCTGTCAGCAGCCCGGTGGCTCAGGTCGATCTGAGATCTAGGCCAAGATCGCTGTGCAGACTGGCTGAGAGGAAGGCCAGCAAGTGGATCATGACAGAAGGTGGAGGTACCACTATGCCCCCTCCACCCCACCCCAGGTGGAGTTCTCCAGCAGAGTGTTCTGAAGCCCAGGTCGTGGGAAGTCCACTTGCCACTCAGATAGACAGATGGAGGCCCCAGAGATGAGCACAGTGCCCTCAAAGATGCTTTTGGCAAGTAGAGCTCATTCTGAGTCCCCTTCTGGCTCTCCTCTGAGGCATTTCCCTTCTCTTGGAGACTCTGCGGTCCTCTGGCCATAATTAATCTCAGTCCCTAGGACATCTCCGCTATCAGCTTGGCCCACATATATGCATCATTCAAAACCAACAGCAAAAGAGCTGCAGGGTCCGCTCTTCTTTTCCCTCTGATCCTCCTGCTTTTCTAGCTCCCAGGTCACTTTGTCCTTGGCCCATGTCCTCACTTCCCGCTCTGTTTCCAGCTACCCAGCTGCTGTGTTGCTTCATTAGGTTTATGGCAGTTTGCCTCTCCTCCTAGATACCAAGAAAAAGGCGCAAGGAAGTGGCAGGCAAAGCCAACTTCCTCCCTTCCCCAACACTTCATACCGTGAGCTGGGCACTGCTGGATGTTGGGACTCTTGGGTCCAGACAGGCCACCAGGTATGGCAGTGATGATGGCTTGCTGGTGTGGGGACGGGCCTGGTCGAGTCACAGGCACACTCTTCTCTGCTGGCACCACTTCCTTCCAGTCATCAGGAGCACACTGCTGGGGCTGTCATGGAACAGGACAGAGATGGCTCATGAATCACCTCTGCGTTCTCGGACACTACTTTGGTTCTGTGGAGCTTGGGCAAAGAGTAAGTCATCTCTAAGCCAGGGAGAGCCCTCTCTTCTTCTTGGAGATATTCAGAGACAATCTCAGCTTTTAGCCTACACTGATGTACCCGGAGTCAGGAGTGCAGGACCACCTGAGCCATGGCCCTCCCTACTGTTCCCAGTGCCTTGATACCAGACTGCTTACCACTGGAGAAGCAGGCTGCAACTGTAAGATCACAGCTGAGGTGTGCTGGAACCTTCGCTGGGGGGCATGGGACACACCTTCAGGATGTCCATTCTGAGACCCGGTGTCTGGTGTGGGAAGGTGGCACTGCTGGCTGCTCCCTGGTTTGTGGAGATGGGCCGTAGAGCACTGGAGAGGCAGGGCCTGTGTCACTGGGCCTAGAGGCATGGCATGGTCTTCTGGACTGGACTGGAGGGCCAGGCTTGGGGAGACTGGGGCAAGCTGGGGTTGGGACTGGGCTTGGGGTGCAGGCCGTGGTGGCTGTGGTTGCTGCTGGGCCACAAACTGGGGCTGTGGGTGCTTCGATGGCGGCTGTGGGAGAAGCTGGTGTGGCTGCAGTTGAGTGTAAGCTGCAGAGAGAAGAGCCAGATTAGACAGCACGGTCAACCTCCCCTGCCCTGTCCCTTTCACACACAAAGGCAGTTTCCCAGGGTCTCCAGTTTTCCTCCCTGTTATCTTTCGCATGGAGACTGGCCTGCCAGTGCCAGAGCCGGGAAGCCTCTCTTGTGTTAGATCTTCCTTTCCAGATGGGGAACCTTACCTTAGCAACTGCCATGTCTCCTTTACCCAGAACACAATCTAGTACCTAACAGGACATGTTATAAACATATCAGGTTATTGTTCTGACCCAGAGTTCCCATATGTTGCCGGTTTTCTTTCCATTTAACAAGGTTGGCTCTCTGAGCTGAGGATCTGGTGTGTGTGTTGGGGGGTAATGTGCACATGTACATGTTTGTCTGCATGTGTGATGAGGCAGAAGTCTTAGCCAAGTGTCTTCCTCCATAACTCTCCACTTTGTTTTGAGACATGGTGCCTCACTGATACTGGAGTGAGTTTGGCTACGCTGGCAGGCCAGTGAGCTCCAGGGATCTGTCCATCTCTGTTTCCTCAGGGCTGGGGGTATGGATCCAAACTCCAGCATGTTTTTTGTTTTGTTTTTGTTTGTTTGTTTGTTTGTTTGTAAATGGATGCTGGGAATGCAAAATCAGGCCCTCATGTTTGCATAGCTGGCACTTTACTGACAGAGCCATCTACCCCCCACCCCCACCCCTCGGATTCTTACATCTTTTAGTAGTCCCTGTTGTGATTTTAGCTTTTACCTTATACGTACTAATGACCCAGGGAATCCAGTTCAGAGTGCAAATCCTCTGCCTGGAGAGCATCCAGGCCAGCATAGAATGCCAACAGGTCAGCTGAATATGTCCTATTGAGATGCCCCCTTCCATAGTGACTCTCACAGCTAGCAAGCTGAGTGAATGGGTATGCCAGCCAGACATAGAGGGCCAGAGTTGCAGTCACACCAGATCTGTACAACCACATAAAGACAGACTAACTTACCCAGAACCCGAGTCTGCAACCACAGAGGCTTCTAACTGAGTTAGTGTGTCCTTCCTTCAGTCTCACCTCTTTATGTGTAAGTTTCTAGCTGTCACAGCCCCACATGGAACTCCAAGCAGGTTGCCAAAAGGCATAGAGACGGAGCAGAAACAAAAGGTATCAGGAAGCAAGAGCAGTGGAGGGCCATCCCCCATGGAGATGGGGTGCACAAGGCCAGCGCAGCAGGGTCATGCGAGGACAATGAGTGATGAACCAAAAAACTTGGGGATCGCTGTGAATTTAAGCAGATGTGCTGGTCTTGAGTGGAAGAAGGAGCCTCTATAGACACTGACAGCAGGATTTGGGGATTATAAACTGTACAGTGGCTACAGCCTAAACCCTGTCTCCTAATCCCTCTTTGGATAGCTAGAGTTTAACAACCAAACAAAGCAAAACAAAACCAAAACCAAAACTGTTCATCAGGCATAAAGATAACTCTTGGTAAGACACCTGGGAGGTGCTGAGGGGTCCTGCGGGGGCCACCAGGCTCCAGTGACCAGAATAACCAGTAGAGGAGATGCCAGAGTCGTTCCAGAAGCTGCCCTCTGAGGGAGAGCTGGAGATGAGCCAGGTCTGGGGAGCGAAGGGTATCAGTGGATGACGCTCCAGCAGCTGCTGCTGTGAGACCCCAGACAAGGGGTGCTTCCCTTCAGGGCTTCGGTGCAGCAGAGATCCCATCTCGGAGATCCCACATGTCCTCTAGCTCCACATCTTGGTGGAAATCATTAGAAAAATGGTTTTTAAAACTCAGGGTGTCTTGTAGTTGGGAAGCCAGCCTAATGGGGGGAATTGCTTGCTTTGTAAATATGAGAATCAGAGTTTGGATCCCTTGTGCTCACATGATGCCGGGGTGGGTGGCGTTGGCAGCTCATCTATAATCCCAGCACTTGGGAGGTAGAGACGGGGGTCCTGGAACGAGCTGGCTAGAGAATTAGTCAAACTTGTGAACTTGGAGTTCACATGAGAGATTTTCGTCTCAATATATAAGGTGAAGAGTGATTGAGGGAGACGCCTAATATCAACCTTTGGCCTGTGCATGCACGCGCGTGCACATACACACACACACACACACATGCACACACACACGCACACACACCTGTGAACATGCACAACATATTTCAGGATTTATGAGGTTGGAAAAACAAGGTTGAAGAGGAAAAAAGGTTCTAATGCTAAAAGACATAAAGGGTATAGTTAGGAGGCAAAGAAACACACAAATCTCCTGGCCATGAGGGGTGTGGTTTTCCTTTTGCCTTGGGCTCCCACCAGGATGTGTTCCCTAAAGCAGCAACAATGGAGGAGAAGCTACAAAGATGTGAGCTGAGGTACCGTCTCTCTCAGTCAGCTGATGACGGCAGCAATGTGGTATAGAGCTAACACACCAAGAGATCTGGGAAGGAGACTGCTGGCTTCCTGGCCCCTGGCCCGTGAGTCACCGCCTACGCTTGCTCCAAACTGTGGCACTTCTGTGAAACCACAATTGTTACAGGACAAATGATGCCATATCTGCCCAAGCCAGGGAAAAGCTCCTAAGGGTGAGAGAGCCCATAGATCAAAGCAGGAAAGGCATTTTGGGGAAGTGTTTGTCATTAATCTTTTGAGGTTAATAAAAAGCGAAGACCACGGTTTAACTGCAGTATTATCCTGGGTCAGAAATCCTTTTGTTCAGCATATTGCAGTAGCTTTCTACTTAGTCTTCCTGATTCTGGTTTCTTCCTGCTGTAATCCATCTTATGGACAGAGTTCTAATGAATCGCCCCAGTGCACAGATACAACCCCTGACTAAGAAGCAGCAAGGGCTCCCCTTTGTCCAGTTGTCCAAAGCCCTGCCATTCAATATCTCTTCATAGCATAAACTAATGTTTTATTTTTAATTATTTATCTGGCCAAGTAAGCTTTGCTGTTTCCTTTACAGCACTGCTGCCCTTGGGTCCAGGTCACGGACTGAATGCTGGTCCTCTGGGTTGCACCATTGCCAGGATCCTTCCTTTCTCTGAACTGCCACTGAGCATGCTCTGTAGTCTCCAAGAAGCAGTATGTTGATTGTTGGGGGATGGGGTGGATCTGAGTGCCAGCTCTGCCACTTAGCAGCTGTGTGACACTGGTTAGCTCTGGATCTCTGGGCCTCCATCTATAGGCATGATGCCCATGCCATAGTTATTTCAGTAAACCACTAATCTCCTTGGTGGGCAGAATTTATGCCACCCACTTGTTTCCTCTAAAACTACTTGAATATAGTAGATGCTCAATTAGTAATGATCACTGACTGGATGACAATGTACCTCATTGGGCTCCATTTCTGGGATCTGTTTCTCACACAAAACTTCTTCTCTCTAGGCCCAAATGTGGCTGACAGGTATGACCTTTCAGACTAGTTTGCTCTGTCCTGGAAGCCCTGTCCCATCCTTGCCCTTTACCTTCTTAGACTAGCCTTCAGCAACCTTAATTGACTTTACATGTGCCATGAAGTGGTATGTCGTGTGTGCCTTTGGGGCTGGAATGTGCTCCTTCTGGTCCAGTGGCCTCTGGTTTCAGGGTTTGGGATCAGGCTTTCATTCTGTTTTCTCCATTTGTCAGAACCCATAGTTACTGGTGTTTTCTTAGTTGCTTCTGTCATATCCACTGTGAGGTAACAGTGGCTTGCTTAAATATGCATGCCATTGATCTGTAAACATTGATCGTCTTCCTCCACATCAGCATCTTCTAATTAGGATGCACCTCGATGCGGTATCAGTTGACTGACAGTGTTTCTTTCTCAGAGTCAATGAAGGTGCAGCTTACAAACACAGGGGTCTTCAGTGAAATCGAATTTTGGGAAATACTTTTCTATACACATGCCCTCATCTTTCTAGCCAGAGGAAATGTTTTTTTGAGTTGAAGGCATACATTACTATTAACTGAAAAGACATGCATCTGTTTAATTTAAAAGATGAGTTTCTTTGTCCTTCTGAACAGTCCGACAGAATACTCTCCTCCTTTACAGGTTCTCAGAGACTGCCAACCAAAGCAAGATCAGTTTACTCTCGCTCTTTAAGATTCTCCCAAGACAATAGGGAGGCACCGAAGAGGGCTTTTACCACTGAAGCCATGACACCAGAAGAAACCATGCCCTATTCCCTACAGCCAGGATGGGGCTCACTTGTGAACTACAAAGCCCAGAAATCTCTGAATCTGTCTTATTTCTTCCTAAGGACCGTCTGGAAATCCACTGCTTGTGAGAAACTCAGTGCACTGGCTCCACAAGACATCAATCAGAGCTCTGCAAGGTCTCACCAACACTTCCCATTATGGTGTGGGGTGGTGGTGCAGGTGATTGAGAAGGACACACAACCAAGGAGCAGTAAGAGGCACTGAGGCTTACAAACAGGCTTGCCACCTAACTGACACTTTTTGGTGAGCCCCATGAGTCATAGTGTTTTGTGAACAACCATCTGACAAGACCAGCAAACGCTCTTTACTGGACTCCATTTTGGGGACCACATACTTATCTATAGTAGGTGTTCAGGAAATGCCTGCTCAGTGAATAGATGTCGGAAGTTTATGCTATCTTTCTAAATCTTGAAATGCAGTGGTTACTAAAGAGAAATATTGTTTCTCCCCTATGAGCATCCTACCTTGATCATGTGATTTCATAATCTAGTTTTGGACACCTAGAAAAGCATGGGCAGATGCCAGCCTGCAGGCTGGAGTGGGAAACTTCTTGAACAGTGAACTGTCTCTTGCATATTTGCAGCCTTGAGATCAACAGACACCTATTATTGACAAATCTTAGCAAGAGATACAACCAGGGACGAGTGGACATGCCAGTGACCCCTCGCAGGTAGCCCTTCTGCTTAGGAGACCGTACTCCCCTTGGCACTACCAACACACTGCTTTGGGAGCGGTGAATTGGCCTTCTTGGAGTCCAAGGAGGCAATGCAAGGTTAGGGGAAAGGCCAGGAAGCTGAACATTGCCAGGATCTGATCATCAGAGGTCCTACCCGCTTGTGGAGCAGAACTCTCTGAAGCCAGATCAGATGGCCGACAGAGGCTCTCGTGTGGTTTAGTGAGCGTGAATATGAAGAACACACGCATGAGGACTCAACTTTGGAGGGACACTTCCAAAGGCGGCTTCCCCAAAGATAGGTTTAGCCCAGTCAGCCTTCAAAAGTCAATGGCAAGAGGATTAGCATTGGGAAGCAGGGTGGCATCAGGCACACACTTGGGGACTGCCAGGTGCTCACTCTGCACTGCTGAAGCCCAGGGTGTCTGTGGGAAGAGGCCTAGGAAGAGAAGATGCTCTCAGCATGGGTCTAATCAGGACAGCACTTCCCAGGGATTGGTCCTCTCTTGAGATGCCTGTGTGACTCAGCTTTCAGGGAATGGCTGGGACTGAAGCCCTTCTCTGCATGAGTAGACAGGAACAGTCTTTTTAGATGGACTTTAAGCAATCCATGAATTTCCAATGATGAGTTCCCTCCAGGCTTGGGTAGCAGCAGCTTTTGAAGAAAGGAGAATGAAGAAAAATTCCCCACAAGAAGTAACTGGGTATAAAAACAGGGTGGCCACAAAGGGATACTTCTTTTGGTGGGCCTCATGTCCTTAGGCCTCTTTGGCAGTCATAAGGTAAGACCACCAAATGTCCTGTGTACAAGTCTCCTTGCTAAACAGCTTGGAGCCTTAGAGGAAAACTAGCATTTTTGTCTTACCCTACCCTTGGCAGAAGCTACACTGGTTTGGTGTAGTGGCGGGCACAAGATATGTGTCAAATGAATATTTCTTGAACTGAATGGAACAGTTGAAGACATGGAGAAAATGATTGGGAATGGCAGTTGATTGTTCACTGGATACCACGAGGTCTTCTTTTGTGAGGTGGGATACCCACAGGTGAAAGGAGATACGCACCACAACTGGTTTTCTCTCTTTCTTGGCACAAACATACGGATGTCCACACATATGCAGGCACTGAAGGATCCTGGGTAAATACCCCCCCCCCACTCCACTAATAACTGATGTGTTCTGAGTTTTCTCTGAGCCCAAGAGTCTTCATAATCTAAATCTGGTCCTACAGTAGATAGCTGAAATAACTTTCAAGGCTGGTTCTTTATGATTTTAACATCAAAATCGCTGGCAATTTCGATCTGCAGCTGGATAGCAGGTTCACCTGCATTCTTAGCTGTTTATTGTCGTTTTTCCCCTGGTGAAATTGTGAGCCATTAATTTAGCAGCTGCTTTGGGAGGAAGACACACAGTACTCAAGAATCCTTGAACCTGAAAGCATCACTAAGCCCAGCCTATGACAGATGGAACTCTCTGCACTCTGACACAAATCCACTCTGTGATAAAATAGCTCCAAGGCAGGCCTGCCCATCAGAAGATTCCCCCTCAGAGCCAAGACTTGAGGCGGTTGAGAAAACTGAACAAAGACCTGGCATCTGGAGGTACATCTGAATGAAAGGGGCCAGGATCTTCAGAGACTCTACAACTCCCTTTTACAACAGCTCACTCTTCTTGGTCAGCACCTGCCTCCTCACCATTAGGCCTGAGTGTTACCCAGAGCCCAGACTTTATCACCCAGACTGATAAGTCAAAGGACCAAGCCTCCTAGCTGGAGCCATGGTCAGGTTGCCTTAGGTCTTGGCTGCCCTAGAGGCCAGGCCCCAAGAGACCCTTCTGTCTGTCCCTTCTGCCTTCCATGCTCCAATTCCCTTTGCCCTAAAAAAGGGCAAGGCCAGACCCTTTGCCTTCTCTTCCAGGGCCCAACATCTTAGGCTCTGCTCTCCTGCCCTGCCTCCCCTCCCCCCATCCACACTCTCTCAGGGCATAAGGGACCTTTTCTATTTGCACAGCCTAAAGAAGCTGGTTGCCAAGGTGACAGGAGCAGGAACAGCAGGGAGCTTGCCATGGGGGAGGGGCTTTGCCCCCAAACAGCTGTCAGTGGGAGCGGTCCCAGCTGGGGCAGGAGGGCTTGCCTCTCTGGAGGAAACACCCCCAGGGAAGACACATTCCTCTTTGCTACTCAGACTCTGCCCCCCCACAAGTCTCAACTGCCTACCTTCCTTCTGTGGCAGCCAGCCAGCTTTAAAAAATGCTCCAGTAACAAAACAGACTCTCCTCCAGTGCACAGGGCTCTCTCACAAGCACAAGCATGCCTGCTCGGCTCTCCCGCCGCCTTCGCCCCTTCCTCATTGACACACAGTGGGTTGGCTGGGCAGAAGGCCAGCCGGCACCTCTGCGCCCGAGGAACTGTGCAGTCTGACAGGTGCTGCTTTGCTCTATCCCCCACCCCCCATCAGGTTGAAAGAATTATTTCAGTCTTTTTGTTCCACAGGCCCAGAGAGGCCCAGTGGCTCCTAAGCCTCCCCCAGCTGCCTTCCTTTTGGGAGGTGGGAGTCAGGAGTGGAGAGGCTTATGGAGGGGTGGGAGTGGGAGAGAAAGGAAGAATGGGCCAGACAGTGGGAGGCAGGAACAATGCCAAGCCCACTGATCTGTGTCTCTGGGGAGAGGGTCTTTGTATTCCTCAGCACACAGCTGCTCCACGGAAAGTTCTGTGGGGCCACCGGTCATCCGCATCACACTCACACTGTCAGGCTCAGATCACACCTAGGCCCGGCCCTCAAGCCTGCCACTCACTGCTGTTGACCTTTGGGGCGAGGGGGCAGGCGGGTCAAGAGCAGAGAGTGGTAGCCATTTGGATCTGCAAATCAACAAACAGCCTTAGTTAGAACCCCCAGGCTCTTTGAGCTTTCGGTTGGGAAGAGGAGAGGCTCCAAGTCACAGTAAGAACTGGGAGTGGCTCTTGGACTGACTGAGGGTGCAGAGCTGAGGAAATGAGGTGTGGAGCTGAATCCAGCCCCTCACTGACTCCCTGTGACTCTCACGGCTGCATGATGTCAGTACTTGGGGAGATCTCCCAATTGTCAAACAGAGAAAGGGCTCTCTCAGAGAAAGACGTGGCATGCACAGACCGCACTCTCTCCAGCGGACAGACTGGCCGTGGGTATCTTTCCTCTCTCTGTCTAGCTTCTTGGAGCTCACAGAGATGCCAGCAGCCTCGGGAGCCACGCAAGACCTGCTTTGTTTTGTTTCAAAATCCTTAGAATTTGGGGCTGGTTTTGATCTAGAGAGAAGCTACACTTTGGTCTGGGCAGGAATGGGATTCCCAAGGTCCTGGGTTCTGAAATTGCTCCAGCTATGGAACCTAGAAATGGGGCTTTCAACCTTCACCTCAAGGCCTGGGGACCCTTTGTGGAAAAGGAGTTAGAAAGACTGTTAGAGCCAGAGGTGATACATAACGCCAAGGAAACAGTGTTTTCCAGACACAACAGGGCTGATGCATATATGAACACAGAGACTGTGGCAGCACACACAAGGCCTGTTAGTGATGAGAGGGGCAAGCAGACACAGGTTCCCAGCCCTAACCAAGATGCTATGAGCAACTGATACCCACTGGCAAAGGAAACACCAGTTTTCTCCAATGGTGTCTCACTGGTATATCAACCACACTTTAGGATAGGTCCCATACCCAAGAGTAACTGGCCAACACAAAACAAAGGCAATGTTAGTTTTGTAGAAATTTTATCTGGTTTTGTTTGTTTGGGCATTTTTGTCTTATTGGTTTTGGCTTATATGATTTCCATTTTTGATGTGTATTTCTTGGTTTTTGTTCTTGTTTGCTTGTGTGTGTGTTTTGTGTGGTTTTTTTTTTTTTAAGAGGGAGAAGTTTGGGTGGTTGAGGATGGGGAAGGTCTGTCTGTTAGGAATTGGGGGAGGGGAAAGATAATCAATATATTTTATGATTTTTTTCAGCAAAAAACTTTAAATGTTATTGAATCAAAAGAAGAGGAGGAGAAGGAAAAGGGAGGAGGAAGAGGAGGAGGGGGGAAGAGAAAGAAAAGGAGGAAGAAGAGGAGGTGGGGGAAGGAGGAGGAAGAAAAGAAGGAGGAAGGAGAAAGGAGGAAGAGGAGGAGGAAGAGGAGGAGGAGGAAGAAGAGGAAGAGGAGGAAGAGGAAGAGGAGGAGGAGGAAGAGGAGGAAGAAGAAGAGGAAGAGGAGGAGGAGGAGGAAGAGGAAGAGGAGAAGGAGGAAGAGGAAGAGGAGAAGGAGGAAGAGGAGGAGGAGGAAGAAGAGGAGCTTTGGAGCCACAGTTCCAGCCTAATGTTCTCATCGCTTGTGACTCCCCTAAGTCTGGCTGTCCAGTCTCAGTTTCTTTTTCCACCAAAGAACACAGCTGGAGCAGTCTCTAAAAATAGCAATGCTAGGCAGGTGGAAGACTGGGAACCTTGGACCCCTGCAGGGGGGTTCCCTCCTCAGCTCAGGTAGGACCTATGCAAGGCGGTTAACCTGTCATTTGTCCTGGGTGATTTCCGAAGTCTCCAAAAGGTAAAGAAATGACTTGTATTCATGTGCCTGACCCGTGCTTCCTTGCGCCTACCTGGGGTGGCCATCCCTACTTGGTCTGACGGGCTACTACTGCTCATTCTTCAAGACTCAGGTACCAGCTGCGTGCGTTGGCACATACCTGTACCCCAGTATTCATGAAGCTGATACAAGAAGATGAGGAGTTCCAGGCTGGCCTGGGCTACATAAAAAGACTCAGGTGCTGCATCCTCTGAGAGACAGCACCGCAGAACCAGCTGCCTGGCACTGAGTTGGCCATCTGTGCCTGCCACACCTACAACGGATTTTATTTTAACTGTATACTCTCTTAGGTTAGAAATCCATACTTTGACTTTTTTTTTTTTTAAAAACCTTTTGGTGACAGTGGGCATCAAAACCAGGGCTTCACATATTCTAGGTAAGTATTATATCACCATGTTACGCCCCAGCCCGACCACCTTGGTTTTGATCTAGTGACAGATTCTGAAGAAAACTTCAAAGACCATGTGGAGTCTATTTGATTCTAGTGGTGTGGGTGAAGACGAGGGTTAGTGGCTTTCTCAAGGGGTTGGCCGCAGGGACTGTCTTTAGTCCAAGCAGGCCAATCCCTGCTATATTTATTTCTGTTGTTGAATTGCTCACTCTTGTCCCTTCGACTAGAAAGTCTGCTTCCAGAGCTCTTGGCAGATTTTCTTACTGACAGCTAGTGCTGAGAGGTTCAGTGGGCAGGGCTGGGGGCTGGTCAGAGCCCTGTTTCAACCCTGTTTGCAGAATGTGCCCTGCAAACAATCGGCTATCCCCCCCACCCAATCTTCTATATTTACTCTCAAGAGTGAAAATCCCTGGCAAGCCGTTCCGGGCTCCTGTCCTCCAGGTAAGGTGGTCCTTCCACTCTCCTGAGGGGCTCAGAGCTTGGACACAGAACAGGCCACCCTCCCTGACCTCCCTGGCCTCTGTGTACTCAGAGGAGGCAGAAAGCCTTGCCCACATTAGTTAGCTGAGGTCCGCTGAAGGATGAGAGTCAGCTTCCTGCCCCTCCTCTGCCTGTGGCTCTCACAGGCTCTGGCTGGCCACATCCCTTTCACTAACTTTGGGAATCCCCAAAATAGTCCAACTACCAGTCTCCACCCGTTCAGGGCTGAGGCTGTGGCAGGCTCCCAGAGCTGGGGCTGTGTCAGTAAAAAGGCTTATCCGTGAGGATGTGGTTTCCTTCCTTAAAGTCAGACTAAGTATGAACAGGAGCCTGGAGTTGGCAAACACCCCAGGATTGGGAGAGGACAGGGAGACGCCGGTGTCCTAATGCACACACGGGAAGGAAGGTTTGGAAGGTTCTCTTTCCACAACCCAGATTTCACCGTGTTGGGACCTTACCTGGTGCAATGAGTGGGTGAGTAGCCACAGCAGGAACTGCTCGGCCAGGCCCGGGCCGGCCCTCCACGTTGCTGTTGCCGTCTCCTGTCTTGAGTGGCTCTGGTACATTGTCAGTCACGCTAGGCTTGGCACCCGCAGGGGAACCCTGAGCCATGGTCCTGCCCTGTGGTGGGGCAGGCAGAGGCTGGCTACTGCTGGGTGTGGATTTCAGGGCCAAGCTGGGCAGGACAGGCTGGGTGGGGGGAGGGCCCGAGGCTGCTGCTGCTGGTGTCTGCTGTGTTCGAAGTGTCAGGTTCTGTACCTGAAAAAGAGGGGCCTGTGAGAATCCAGAGAATGCAGGCCGGAGCAGCAGCAACATACACCTGAGAGGAAGTTAGGGCAGATCCAGGACTACAGACATGAAATGGGTTCTAAAGGGAGAGAGCGAGAGAAAGAGACAGAGAGAGAAAAGAGATGGCAGAAAGAGAGACACATGGGGTGAGTAGTTAGGGGCTGAGAGAGAAGCCAGGAGTGGGCGGAGGTTGTAAAGAACACAGGAAGTATGGTTAGTGATCAGAACTGAATTCTGGGGCTGCCCTGCTGGGGCAGACAGGGGCAGGGAAGCCAGCGCCTTTCTTTCCTTACTCCCACCCCTTTGACACTATCTGGATTCACACATACCGCTAAGGCAAGGCACGGTTTGGAAAAATCCAGGGTAAGAATGACAGGCAAGCATAATAAGATCAGCTTGTCCTGACAATCAGGTTAACACCAGGCATTTCCAAGACAGCGACATGTCTATTCAGCCTGGTTCCTGCTGCTCTCTGCTGGACAAAGGGAGGCAGTGCAGGACTCATAACCTAGTTTCTCCATCCTTGAGCTTGGGTCCCCCTTCTGGAGATGAGGTGGGACGACAAAGAGGTCTGTAATCAGGTTCCCCCAGACTTCTCACACAGAATAGCACCTACATGCTGTAGCAGAAGGCAGGAGTCCAGGACCCAACCTGTTCCTTCTCTCAGTATGCCCCTGCCTCTACTCCCCACCCTTCAGTGCTGGCTCATGGTGCCCTCTACTGCCTACCTATCTTCAGAGGGGCTAAGATAGAGCCAAGAGGTGCTGAGGACAGCTGGATGGGAATTAATGAGCGAGTCCATTTTCTTCCCCGCCAGCATCCCTGCCCCTCTAAGAGCTGCCCACCCCCTTGCCCACCCCCAAGCCCGGGATCCTCACCTGGGCAGGGGTAGGGGGCCGAGCGGGGGAGCCAGTGCCGAGCTCAGGCTGTACAGTAGCGACGGTGGCCGTGGGCGTGAAGATGAGCTGAGGGGACAAAGGAACAGTGCGGCCTAGGCTCCTAGCTACCTGCACCAAGTTACCTGGCTAGGCCTGGAATTGCAGGGAACGAGGTGCCTTTTACCTGCCCAGTGTAGGCTCAGCCACAGGGTAGAGCAGTCTAACCAGGGAATGGATGTGAAGGCAGCTAGGCAAGCAGGACACAAAGCCAAGAAGGCAGGAAGCCCAGGGACACTGAACAGACGTCTTAAAAGGCTTGGGGGTGTGATGAGCCAAGCCAGATAGTTAGGGGATAGCCCTCTGTGAGAGGCTTGTTCTGAGGGACTCTGTCTCCTCAGAATCAGTCACTGTCTCCTCAATCCTGGCGAGGAGGAACCTTGGGCAGCTGGCACGGGCCCATCTTCCAGGTCTGAGATATCTCTGCCCCCAGGGCTAGATCAGAATAAGATTATCTTTCAAAGAGGATTAAATCAGGTATGCACAATGGTCACCTTCTGGTCAAGCTCTGATTCAGCAGGGGTGGGGAGGGGACTCTGGAAGCAGCAATAGCAGAGGAAGGAGATGGCCTGGAGCTACAGAGACTGCATCTCATCTGGAGGGGTGCAGGTAGTGAGCTGGCTGACACCTTGACCTCTGTGTGGCTCTGTCTCCGCAGGCATGTGGATAAGCTGGTGTCTGGGCAGGGAGCCTTCATTTCAGTGCTGGGGCTTCCTGGATCACGCCCTCTGTGTACATTCAGCTCTTAGGGAGCAGCAGATGGGTATCAGGACCCCAGTGGGGGCATAAAGTGAAGTGTGGCTGCCAGTTGGCTTGGGACATGGAAGTCTGTCATATGCTGTCTGAGGCATTGCCTGGGAAGGGGAAAGTACCTGCAGTGACAAGCTCGGAACCAGTAAGAAAAATTAGGGAAGAAGACCAGAACGGCCCTGAGTGTGATGCTCTGGCCATAACAGCAGAGGCAGGGAGGGACTACACTGTCTTCAGAATGGTGTCTTCATGGGTAAAAGAGAAAACTAGCTCTTCAGTATGAGACACATGAGCGAGGACTTGTCAACAGGAGCCCACCACGGTTATGTGGTTGCTTCCCAGTCTGCTGTTCCCAGACCTAAGGACCCCTTAAGGACAGACACAAAGGAGAGATTCCAGGCATGCCAGTGCCAGCTCGGGTATGTTCTGCATGAACGAGCTCACCTGGCCCAGAGTAGAACAGGTCAAGCTGAGAGGACTGTCACGGGAGCCAGCTCATCTCTGTGGAGCAGCTAGCATCCGTCTGCTCACCTCTGAGTTCTAGGTACCATCTGGGCATGCATCCTGCCCTGTCTACCTAATTAACTCTGAGTTGGGGAGGGAAGGGAGGCACTGTGGGTGACTTTCCCTGACTCCATCTTGGACCTGACCCTTCCTGAACCCTACGGCCTCCCACTCAGCCTCTGATCTTCTTCCATCCCCTTCCTCCTGCATCTGGTTCCTAGTGTCCCCTGCTCCTCTCTCCAATCTCCCATCTTTCCTGATTGTGTCCCCGCAGTCCAGGGACACGCCCAGGATGCACATACTCACCATCTGTGCCCTGAGGTACATCTGTGCTTGGCTGGCAGTCAGGGCAGGAGAGGACGAGTTGCCCAAGAGCACGGCCTGCTGGGCAAGGCCCGAGGCAGTGGCTGAATTGACACTCTGTGCCCGGTTGATAAGCTGGGCTGTTGCCGGGGAGGCTGCCAGATTGAGCTGATGAGAGAGACGTGCACATTAGAAAACAGGAGGCTGGTATGAGCAGTGACCCCTGAGGCCGGGGTGAGCAGAGCCCTAGGAGGCTGATGCAAAAGGTGTCCCCTCTATTTTTCCTCCCTCTTCTGTTCTGTGGCCTATGTGGTGTCCCTTAGGTCCATCTCCTGATCTTGGTTCTAGGTGGTTCCTCTAGCTCTACCCCATTGTTGGCTTGGACACACAGCTGCAGGCTGGACCCTATGGTGCAAGCACAGTTAGCAACCGAGCCTCGACGCCAGGAAGATGATGAGGTATTAATATCAAAGCTAGAAAGAGCACGCCCATTTTTTTTTCCTGGCAGGAGCAACTGATTCCAGCTATGACCCTACATGGCTAAGGCTTCCCCTCAGCTGGATCCAGGAATTAGGGAGCATTGTAGGCAAGAGCGGTCCGTGGATATGGACTCCGCCTGCCATTCCCATACCATACTCACTGAAGAAGATTGGGTGGAGGCCTGTGAGGACACACTGCTACCGGAAGTACTTCCTTGTCTGTTGGCCACCAGGCTCGCCTGGAAAAGAACAAACTCTGGTCATTAGTGTCTTCCATCTCAGTGTTTCACAGACCACATTTTTTCCAGGAAGTGCTCTGAACAGTGATCAGGAGAGCAGTCCCTAGGGCCTAATCCCATTTTCCTTTTCCACATGGGCCTGGCCTCCTGCCTCATAGTGGACCAGTAATAACTGAATCTATGCAGGAACCATTGAGAGCCCTGGTACCCTGACAGTTGGCCATCACCACTGCCCAGCAAACAAATCCAGCTCTCTCCAGACCTCTACCCCATCAACTCCACCCATGAGGTCACTGGCACCACATGAGAGCTTTGCACACTGGAATGTCCAACCTGCCCTTCTCCTCTGGCCACTCAGTGTTACTCTGGCAGAGAGAGCTTCCCTGACCACCTGATGTAAGGGCAGCCTCCTGTGGTCCAGCTGGAGCAGTCTGTTTTTTTTTTTCTAGTGAGAATCACAGCATTGATAAAGGGCTTGTTACTTGCTCCAGGGAGGCAGAGTCCACGGTGCATGCTATGCCTGACATCAGCTTCACCCACAGAAGGTGCATAAAACATTGCATCGGGTGAAGGAATGGAATCCATCAGTGAGCGTATGTCTCTCTCGGTGGAAAGAGAGAACATCACCAGTCAGTCTCTAAATGGGCTCGCCCAGCACTTGCTGGGCCAGCAGGTGAGAACCCTGGATATTCCACTCATGAGCAATAGGCCTTGGTATCTGCCTTTCACCTGCTTCTTGGGGGCTTTGTGGGGACCCTGAGCGGAACTGGGGAGGCAAAGGGATAGGACTTGTTTCCTCTCGTATCACTCCCGTATTACAGCATAGATTCAGAAAGAGCCTGGGCGCCAGGGTTAGGCCATCCCTCACCTGCTGCACTGCTGCCAGGCTCTGGAGCTGTGCGCTGCTGAGGTGCTGCTGCTGCAAGGCCGCTGTCTGCAGCATGAGGTGCTGCTGCTGGGCCGCGTACATCTGCTGCAGGTACTGCGCCGCCGTGCTGGGCTGCCTGTGCAGGGCCTGCTGGATCACCTGAGGAGCGTGGGAGAGGGAGCAGGAGTATCGACTGACCACACAATATGTCCTCTGCATCCATGCCTCCTCCACACCAGCTGCCCAGAGAAGGACCCCACGCCACTCCCCAGGCGGCACAGAGAGCCCTCGGCAGAGTTTTATGCCTGCCTGTCTTAATCTGTCAGATGCCTGTCTTCAGCTCCTGCCTAACAGGGTGCTCTGCCTCAGCTGCCTGTACCCCACTCCTCAGCCCACAACTTGGGAAACACAGCCTGTCATGCTAGGCTTGGTAGACACTCCCCCTTACTCTGTACCCTCATATTCAAAGTCACAAGCAGAAGGGGCAGGGAAGAAAAGGTGACTCAGAAGGGTCATTGGGAGCCAGGAAAGTTGACTAACATCAAAGTATCTGCTTCCCTAGAAGGTCAACCTGGAGCTCCCTGAGTCCTGTCATTCCCTTAAGAAGGTCTTTGTGGCCTCTGGGGGGGGCATGGCCATACCACAGAGGAAACATACTGGGTTTAACTCTCCTTTCTCTCATTTCTTTTCTCCTTCTCTTCCTTTTTGTAGGGGCTGTCTCCAAGCAGCCGTCTGTAAACGCTAGTTTTTGTTCCTTGCTCACCATCAGCACAAAAGAGCCAGAAACCTCTTCCCTCCCTTCTTGGGCACCCCTTCCACGTGATGCACAGGCCCTAGCCCTGCTCCCCGATCCCAGTGCAGCCTCTGGTCCCAGGGTTGTCACTGACCAGCAGTGACTGGCAGAGAGTCTCTGGTGAGGATCTCTTCTAAGTGGCTCTAGGGCTCTTGGCTGGGATTTAGGGGTTCAGTTCTAGCAGGTTGATGTCACAGACCTTCCAAGGGCTCTGGTGTCCCCCAGAACCCCATCTCCTATGAGTGCATTTCTGATCCCTCTCTGCTTCAGTGCGTTCTACTCTGAGATCCTGCATAAAAGAATCACATATTTTTCTCTCTCACTGCCTCCTGTTCCACGTGTACTGACTCCCATACTAGGTTCATCTCCTTCAGATTCCTGACAGTGACACCCCAGCAGCCCAGCCAGCAGTGGCAGGGATTCTGTGACTCCTCCACACCAGGGGTGACTTTCTCTGGAGTTGAGAGGAAGCCAGTGGTTCTGTCTGGGTCCTGAATGCAGAGACCCACCAGAGCAGCAACCCTGACAGCCTTTTGAGTGTCAGGGGATGGACACATTCAACTGTGACACTGAAAATCGGAGGTAAAGACTTCAGTGTGAAAGGGCAGCGGAAGAGCCTGCGGTGGGACAGGAAACGCAACTTGATGAAGTGTGAACAGAGATAAATGGAGAGCGACAGGCCAGAGTTTCTGGCCTGGTCTTCAGCAGAGTTTCCCAGGCTTCCCACTCTCTGCGGAGGCCTCTCTCCCCATTCCCTTTTCTGGGCCTAAGACCAATGCAGGATGAGGTCACTTGCCCGGTTTATCCAAACTGTAACAGTTACTTAAAGTAAACATTTCTCAGTAGTGGTTTCTCTCACCTGCCCCATTTACAAGGATGCTCCAATGGATAATAATAACAAATGGTAAGTGCCATCTGCTCGAGGAGAGTCAGGTTCTTCTCTCCCTCTTTACACTGGTAAGCCATTACCTCATCGGAGACTTTGTTTTGTCACATGTGGGCCTGTGCCTAGTGATAGCCACTCTCATCACTGAAGAAGACATACGTGGTTAGCCATGGTGGTTTGTGCCTGTAAGCCTAGCATTGAGAGGTTGAGGCAGGAGGATTGCCATGGATGCCTGGCCAGCCTGTGCTGAACAGTGAGTTCCAGGCCAGTCTGGGATAGAGTGAGATCCTGTCTCACGGTAACAACAGAGATTGCAATGTAAACTGCTTAGCACACTGCCAAGCACACACCATGACAGGTGGCAGCCACATACGGGGACTGTGTCTAACTCCCTGGAGGACCTGACAACCATGACTGGTGGCAGCCATGTACTGGGACTGTGTCTAACTCCCTGGAGGACTTGACAAATAGCAAACTTTAGAGAAGTGATAAAGCTTCAATGACAAAAACTGTCTGGGGCCACTTGTCTTCGAAAGCCTTAAAATTATTTTTACGTGTGCATGTGTATGTATGCACGTACATGTGTATGTGTGAATGTATATGTGTGCACGTGTGTGTGCTTGTCTGCATGTGTATATATGCATGTGCATGTGTGTATATTGTGTACGTGTGCATTTGTGTGTATATGTGTATGAATATTGTTTGTGTATGTATATTATATATGTGTGCATGTATATATTGTGTATGTGTAAGTGTATGTGTGTTATGTATGCGTGCATGTACATGTGTGTATGTGTGCATATTTGTATATATGTGTGCATGTATTGTGTACTATGTATGTGTGCATGTAACGTGTATTGTTTGTATGTGTATTATATATGTGTACATATATGTATTGCGTATGTGTGCGTTTATGTGTGTCGTGTATGTGTGCGCGTACATGTGTGTATGTGTGCATATTTGTATGTGTGTACATGTATTGTACATGTGTGTGTATTGTGTATATGTGTGTGCATGTGCATGTATAGACCAGAGGTCAACGTCAGATGCCATTCTTGATCACTGTTAACCATTCTTTTCTTTTGAGACAGGGTCTCTCACTTCTGGAGCTCATTGACTAGGCTATGTGGCTGAACAATGAGTTCTAAGGATCCACCTGTCTCCACCCTAAAAGCACTGGTGCTACAGGATTTTCTCTGCAGACAGCATCCTCACCATCTATCCCTCAAGGGAGCCAGGGCTTTTCCCATCTAACTTCTGTCTCAGCGTCCTGTGTTGGACCCGTCTGGTACCACTTCCCCTCTTTTAATCACACACAAGTATATACTCACTGGCCCACACTCCCTTTTGCCCATTCTGGAGCTATCCTGTCTATCTCACCAGACCATACCAACACTCCTTCTGGGCAGCCCTGTCAATGCAGGGATAGAATACCAGGCTGATTAGGATCTTACCTGCACAGTCTGCCGGTCAGGAATACCACTGTATACAGAAATCTGGGGTGCAGTGGGGCGGCCACTGCCACCACCGCTGCTGCTGCAGCCACTGCTACTATTAGTCCCGCTGGTGTTCGTGGTGACGCTGGCCCGGCTGGACGTGTGGGGGACTGGCAGTTCATTCTCCATGGCCTATGGAGTGGCACAGTCAGGGCGCTCAGGTGGCAGAAGAGCAGGTAGATGCTAGGAAAGAAGAGAAAAGAAATGAAAAGCTTAGCAAATGTTTGTTATGCGGGCATGAACACTTGGCCCGCCATGTCCCAGCCTTCCGATTCTGTGAATTCTGTCATCTAGGATGGAAAACACTTGGAAAAATTGCGTCAGAAGTAAGCGTATACCCTTGTTGTTGTTGCTGTTGTTTCCCAAATAATCCCATACAAGCTACTTAGCACTCTACCTTGTAGGCTGTAGAAGACACGCCGAGCTGATTGGGAGCACATGGGATGATGGAGGCAGGTTACACACATTTGCATAAGGGACTTAGGCAGCTGCAGAGCGGAGGGTCTGGCTGGGCAGTCTGAGAACTGTTCTGTGGATCAGCCAGTGAGACTGGGCAGGCACATGCCAGCTTTCCAAGCAGGCTGCCATGGGGCCACTTATGAACTCTGGCTTTTGTGGTACTTTGATGCAGTTTTTACAGACAGGCTCTGTCTATGTGGCCTTTCTGTTGGCCTCAAACTCACTATCCTCCTATCTCAGTCTTCTCAGTGCCCAGAGCTCGATACCCAGCTCTCAACAGAGGCTTTGAGTCACTAGACCCCAGAATAATATGGTCAGGATGGGTTCTTTAGGAGACTTTTGAAATCAGGTGTATCTGCTCTATAGTCTAAGTCTTCTGCCAGAAGTAGTGGAGGAGAAGTAACAGAGAAGGGTTTCTGGAATGTTCTCCTGGTAGGGACTACCTTAGAGCCCTCCAACCTCTTTATCTTTGGGATGGAGAAAATGAACGCCTGAAATTATACCAGCTCTACCCAGCCCAGGGGGTGAAAGAAGTGAGATTTAAAACATCTCCGTCGCAACTAGGGGTTGTGAGCCCTTTGTGGGGGGCAAATGACCCTCCCTCTGGTGTCTCTAAGACCATAAAAAACAGTAAAAAAAATTACAGTTATGAAGTAGCAACAAAAATAATGTTATGGTTGGGGGTCACCACAACGTGAGGAACGGTATCAAAGGGCCACAGCATTGGGAAGGTTGAGAGCCGCTGCTCTGGAGAACAGACTGGGAAAAAGAGGCAAATCAAGAAATGACAGAAATAGTTGTTTTGTTTTGTAAGAGCTTCAGGGGTTTGCAGATTCTACTTTAAGGCGTCCCCCATGCCCTAGGGACTCAGAATGGAGCAGGCTCTACTTTGGGGAGCTAACTAAAATCTCCTGCCTTGACAGTTTGATGGACTAGGGTCTGAATCTTGGTTTAGCCAGTTTCTAGTTGGGGATCATACACAGCACCCTGTTTTTCAATCTGTCAAATGTGACAGTCCACAAAGAACAAAGCAAAAGGCCATGCCAAGTGCCAGCAGGCTACTTGGTGCCTACTCTGTGACCCCCTGCCTCCACTGATGCCATGGTTATAATACTGTCCCCTGTCTGGTTCCCACTGTCTATCTCTAATAAATCATGCTTCTCCCAAGACAGACTTAATGCAGTCTCTAGGAATCTGATGTCCTAGCCAGGAGGGAGCATCAGAAAACCCTTCTGAGGCCATTTGGTGGTTCAGATGTGTGTCCTCATCATGCAGCCTCGCAGGCCCAGGGCCTCAATGGAGAGAGCTTGGGAAAGAAGGGAAGAGCTGAGGGAGAGGCCTGTTGGGCCTGAGTTCGAATTCTGCTTTTATTGTTTCATGCTCTTCCTAAACCTTTCCTCTTCCTATTCTTTCCTGTTTGTACATGTGCATGTGCGTGCACGTGCACACACACACACACACACACACACACACACACACGAGTACCAATATCTATCTATCTATCTATCTATCTATCTATCTATCTCTATCTCTCTACATATCTGTATATCTATCTATCTATCATCTATCATCCATCCATCCACCTATCTAGATATCCATCTTGTTTATGTATTACATTCTGTAGATATTAAACCCTCTCCTTGTAGATGACACCAAATTCATAAAGGACAATATATTTTTCATATTAATGAAAACACTGATTTGTGTAAAGAACTGAAACAGATGTTAATGTCTTCTCTCAATTTGAGGTTGACATTCCTCAAGCCACTTTCTTCAGACAGTAGGCTTCACCGTGAGATCAAAAGGAAAAATGTATAGGAAGGCAGCTGCAGAGATGGCTTGATGGGGAGCTGGCTGGGTGAGCATGAGGAGCAGAGTTTATATCCAGCACCCACATAAATGCCAGATGGATGTGATGGCCCGTAATCCCAGAGCTTGAGAGGCAGAGACAGAGTATCCCTACAGCAAGCTGGACAGCTAGACTAGGTAAACCTGAGCTCTGTCCAGCGAGAGGCCCTGCCCTAGACATAAGGTAGATGGAGTGACTGGCACCTAATGTCAACCTTTGGACCCCACACGCATGGGTATGCTTTTAGTTTTCATGCTCTTCCTAGATCTTTCCTCTCCCTAGTCTTTCCTATTTGTACACACACACACACACACACACACACACACACACACACACACGTCAAATGGCAGATGTGTTGGGGGTTGGGAATCTGGAGCCACTTCCAGGTGGCAAGTGGATGCTTTGTCAAATACCTATCTCCCTATGACCCGGATCACCAAGCAGATTCTTCCTAAGGCCTGTCTGCTTTTACTGTCACAGAGGTCCTTGTCCATGCATCCTTCGGCCCTGACCTGCATTGGAACCAGGCTTCATGATGGCCGGTCATGTGTTAAGGATGCCTGTGGATGAGATGTGTGGGCCAATGGTATTAGCTGAGACATCATGGATTTCCTGTGCCTGGCTCTGTCAAGATCTGCCATATCTATGTTCCAGGAACAGGAGTCTAGGCTGATGAATAGCCCTGCAAGACATCATTCCTGGCCTTGTAGAAACTGAAAAGCTAGCTATCAAGTGAAATTTAAAAATATATAAAAAAATTGTTTTGTAGATTATCTATGTGGCGGGCCTAAATGCATGTTTGTGCTCCAGCAATGTGGGGGTCCAGGGTGATGTTGGGCACCTTCTTCATTTCTCCTCACTTTATTGAGGTGAGGGCTCTCACTGTTCTGGCTAGTTTGGTTAGCTAGATTCCTCCAGGGGTTCCTTGTCTTCCATTCCCATGTGCCAAGTTACGGGCAGACCTTTACGCAGGTGCCAGGATCTGAGTTCAAGTCCTTGTACCTGTGCAGTATCCGCTGCAGCTGCTGTCTCATCTGCCCAGCCCACAACTGTGACCTTAGCTAACCAGGTCATGGTGGCAATCTCCACACATGGGCTGCTGAGAAAGATCTTTATCTCCCTTTTCCTAAATGTTGACCAAAACTTGGGTTCAGCTCACGCTCTAAGACATCTCAGCTGAACTTGGAAGAAGTCAGACAGGAAGCAGGCAGCCACAACAACCGAGGCAGAGGATGTCCAGGTCCTGGGTAACTGAGTTTGGCTTGTAGTCTTTGCTTTTGCTGAACAGGTACTGTAGAGTGTGGACTCAGGCCCTGTTGACAAACACTGGCGGCATTCCTCTGTGGAAACTCTGCCAAGTAAGAACAGCTCCCGTGCAAGATTGACACTTCGCTTAGTCACCGGGGACACAGTCGTCTCCTTCCATTGCTGACCAGTGTCCATCCTTCTTTGCCTTCCTTGCCCATGGCTTCTTACCTCCAGCTCCTCTCATTGAGGGGCTCTTTTGGTTTTGCTCCCTTGACCCTGGTCCCTACTCTCTGTGACACCTGTGCTCACACTCACCCTCCATTACCCACGCATCTATGGCTGCACCCTGCCCTGTGTTCTCCTGGTGCACATGCTCCTCCCACTGTGCTCTCTGGAAATAAAGAGTGCTCCTTCATTCCTGCTTTCCCCCTGTGTGATGGATCCTGCCCAGCTTCCAGCCCACTACTAGGGCCCCTCCTCCCAGCCTTGATCGCTCTGTCTTCCCTCCCCTTCACCCCTGACTGACCTGTCTGTGGTTCTCTGTGACAGTTAACTGCTCAGCCTCCTCTCCCCTCTCAGGCTCTCTCACACAGGCTGAATCAAGCACACTTCTCCCACACGCACACACTTGCTCACTCCCGCTACAGCGCATGCTCACTGGTGACACGCTGTCTCTCTGGTGCCCTCTGTCTGAGCTCCTGCTTTTAGTAGCTACAGCTGTCTTCCCAGGGTGCACCCTCTTAGGGTCTCTGTGGACCACTCAAGCACAGGCCAGGGAAATGAAGGCCAGACTGGTTTGCACACCAGCTTTTCAAAGTGTGCACAAACACTGACTACACTCAGAATGCGTTCACCACCACCACCACCACCACCAATTTCTAGAACTTCTATGACCATTAAGCAACAATTCCTTCCCCACTGTGCAGCCACGGAGCCCCTGGTGGTCTGAGATCTGTTTCTACGAATCTGCCTTTTCTAGCATCTTAGCTGAGTGGAGCCACACCACCTGTCCTCCTCACAACGTTTTAAAGATTTATTCACATTGTATCATATGCAACAATTGTATTCCTCTTTGGGGTTAAATAATACTCCTCTCTATATGTGTGCATATCTGTGTGTGTATGTATATGTGTGTGCATATATTTGCATGTGTACGTATGTATGTATATGTGTGTGCATATATTTGCATATGTGTGTCTCTGTGTGTGTACCACACACCTAGGTTGTTTCTATCATTGGCAACGGCCACTGTGAACAATGATCTGATTCCCTAGTATCTAAGTGGTACCTAAGTATTAGTACATAAGTAAGAATCATGGGGCAACTCCATGGAAGGACATGTGGATATCCAGATGTTCCTGCACCATTTGTTGAATTACCACCATGTTTCCGGGGCTCACAGAGGTTCCCTCAAGCTACCTGGTGTGTGTCAAGCGCCTATGTTGATTCTACCTGTCTTTCCCACTTCCTATATGCTGCCAACCCCTCAGGCTCAGGATCTTTATGACTGACCTGAAAAGTCTTGGTCACCTGGCAACTTCTCACCCCTGGGCTTACTGCCATGGCTACTGACACTGTCCCTGTGCCCCAAAATGCCTTCCTTCCAGTTTTCATTACTAGACTATTCAGGTCAGCAGTATAGTGTGAGTTTTGGGGAACAGCACAGAATTCGAAGTCTTCCTACCCACTTCATAGTCAACCACAATGTTGCTTAAGCTATCCAACGGGAAGGCTGTTTGCACATTTGATGATTGTCTGTCTCACACTCACAGTGGACTACTACTGCAAGGAAGTCATTTTCTTGGTGTCTGCCTTCTGTACCCATGTGTCAAATGTGCCCATGTGTGCCTGGGGCTTCGGGCTGGGGTCCTTCTGCCCACTGAAAGCTTAGTTTAGTTTCTGCCTCATCTGCAGAATTCTCCCAGCTAGTTTAGAACATAAACTACCCGTGATTTAATCATACCTTCTACCCGTGGTCTCTATACTGTCTGTAGAGATGGCTCAGTGCTCCTGTCTGCTGAGCTCTGCAGCAGGTGCTTCAAGTATACTTGTGACCACCACAGAGAGCAGCTAGTAATGTCCCAATTTTGTCAATAAGAAATTATCTAAGCCAAGTGTGCTGAGGCAGAAGGATTTCCGTGAGTCTAAGGTCAGTCTGTGTTAAATGGTAAATTTGGGTTAGCTTGGACTATAGAGGAAGATTCTGTCTCAAAATATAGACACAGACACAGACAAATGGGGAGGAGATGTCTAATTTATCTAAGGTCATCACAAAACTGGCAGTCCAAAACCAGGTGTGATTTCAAAGCCGTTACCTCCAACTTCAGGGAATCTGACCTGGCCTACTGTTCTGTTGACATTGGTCCCAGTCCCCGTCAGAACACACCAGAGCGAAGTAATGGAGGCTGAGTCCTCTAATTACTGTTTATCAAGTATTTATATAAAATCATCCCTCTATATCATTTATACATGCGTGAGATTATACATGTGTACCCATCAGCCAGTTCAAGAAACCAGACATCACAAATTCCCTTGTTTTTCCTAAGCAAAAACCAAGGCCTAGTTTCTGAGGAAGAGAATGACGACGAAGTCAAAGTGACATGGCTTTGACTCTCTTCTAGGACCATGGGAGGAATCCCCAGCGGCCAGGGTTAGTTAACTGGACTCTCCCAGCCAGAGGGCTGGGACTCATCCTGAGGGAAACCAAAGCGGGTTGGTCTCCTCACGCAAGGAGTGTGGAACAGTACGGCAGCTTCTGCTTCTACGGTTTGTGTGGCAAAGCTTCCATCTCTCTCTCCTCACAGGTTCCTTCTGCCTCAGAGCTTCGGGTGGCTGGGCAGCAGAGGAGGCCTCCTGGCGTTTTAGCTAGGGTGACTGATGCGTCTGTCTGCACACTCTCATTAGGGCCTGCCTACCACAGGAGAAATAGGAATCTGTAAATTTCACAGTGCCCATGCTTTAAACATTTATCCACTCCTACTCAATTTCCTCCTACTTCTAGTCTCGTTCCCCTTCTCTTCCTTCTAATGACTTCCTTATTCCTTCCCAAGGCCACCCACCCCTGTGGACTCCCACTGTGAACCACAGCCAAGTCTCACTAATGGCTGACAGCCAGAACTAGAAATCTGTTTTTCTCTGGTTCCAACTCACTGTGTGGTTCTGTGTGGGGCTGAGCTCCAAAGCCGCCGTTCCTGTTTCAGTCAGGCCTCCCTCCCAACCACAAGGGACCACTTTGAACGATGTGCTGACTGGAACTGGCTTGGATAGTGATCTTATTACAGGTCTCTGAGGCCTACAGGGCTTGAGACCCGGCAGCTGGAGAAATGCTGATGGTTCTGTCCTTTCAGGAGCCGCCAAGTCTAGGAAACACTAGGCCTTTGTCCCCAGGGTCAGGGAAATCCATTTTCTGTGGATTATGGCTGTGATATCGTTCCAGGGAGGCAGAGGGGAAGATACTGAAAACAGCTCTTCAACCCTCACCAGAGCCATGGGTCTAGCGGGATGAGGCTTTCTAATGGGATCAGGGCTTGAAAGGAAGTGAAAGGTCTAGTGAGCCCCACAATGGCTGCTCCTGGTGCCAGCATATCGGCCTCTGTGTTGAGTCTGAAAAGGCAGCGTGAAGGGTTCATCTTGGATGCCTCGCTCTCTGAGGGAGGAGACAATAATCAAGAATTCAGCTCTCTGGTCTGAGGGAGCTAGAGGAGATGCCCTTCTACCTCCAGGTTGCAGGGTGAACACCTGCAGCCTCATCCTGTGCAGAGTTCCAGCAGCAGTGAAGGCACGGAGACCCTGGGCAGCTCAAACCTCCCTCAGGTTCCCCAGTCCTCTGTGCCTGCTGTGTCCCTTACAAACCGAGGTAAAGAGAACTGGGAGATGTCAGTGGATGAAGTGCTTGCCCTGCAAGCACAAGGGCCTGAACTTGATCCCTCAGGACCTAAAGAGCTGGGTGTATCAGTATGCACCTGGTACCCCAGCACGAGGTGGCAGGGTACAGAGAGAGCAGGATCCCCCGGGCTTGCTGGCCAGCTAGTCTAGTCAAACCAGCAAGTTCCAGGTTCAGCATGAGACCATGTCTTAATAAATAAAGTGGAGATGGCTCAGCAGTTAAGAGCACTGACTACTCTTCCAGAGGTCCTGAGTTCAATTCCCAGCAACCACATGGTGGCTCACAACCATTTGTAATGAGATCTGAAGCACTCTTCTGGTGTGTCTGAAGACAGCTACAGTGTACTCATATAAATAAAAATAAATAAGTAAATAATATTTAACAAATAAAGTGGATAAGCAATAGAGGAAGACACCTGACAGCGACCTCTGGATTCCATACACACGCATGTGCCTGTACACATACATGCCTCATTCCCACATACACACAGGAGCACATACACACATGGCAGGGGGAGGCAGGTAATCACTGAAAGTAAACCAAGTAAGTTAACGAAAGGCAGCAAAGGCATGTTGGAGGCACAGCTAGAGTGGACTACTGCTCTAGTCATCCCGACAGTGATCTGATAGCAAAACACACAGAGGGCGTTCACACGAGCAGTCTTTTCCAGCCGAGGCCTGGGATTTCTTGGTACCATATAAAGGGCAGATTCTATCGAGCTTTATACTCCAACCTGGCGCTGATTTGTTGACAAGCATTTGCAGAAGAAAGAGAAAGATTTGATCTTACTTGTAGACACATTTGGCAAAGGCCCCGCTCTGGCCCTGCCTGGGGAGAGTAAGGTGTGAGGGTGGGTTTATCTCAGCTCAGGAAGCTTTAATCTCACGGTTCTGAGGCGGTCCAGTCTCCCTCAGGTCTTTAGATGACATGAGGAGTGAAAAGAGGCAAGGACTGGCAAACATTGCTGTGAGCCAAGCAACAAACCTGGGAGAGGCCAGAAGGACTCAGAGGGCACTGCCAGGGACCCTTCCACTCAGACTTCTGGTCTCCAGAGCTGAGAGAACACAGTTCTCTTCAGTTTCAGACAACCTTGTTGGTCATGGCATCCCTGGAAAGTACTAAAATGTACTGCCTACATCTAACCCTCATGAGCCAACAAGGTCAGGTGAAACTTGTAGGAAAATTGCAGAGACATAACCCAGTCTCGCCAACATAAGGGCCCTGAGTGTTCACATCAGGAGGTCTCAACATATGGCCTCAGCAAATTCCCCAAGAATATCAGCTCTCGAGCCCCACTTCAGACCCAGAGAAGCAGAGATTCCAAGATGGGTTCAACAACTGTGTCATGACCAGCCACTCAGGGTTCCTGATGCACCGAAGGCTGAGAGCCACTGCCAGAAGGCTACTGTCAGACCTCTGAGAGACAAGAGACGAAAAAGGAATGGCCATGTGCCTGAGACGGTCCACACAAAGTTCCTCAAAAGTGCTGGGCCTCAAAAGTGCTAAATTAGGGGAATGAGAAGAGAGACTTAACAAATGGAGTCTCCCTGACGGAAATCAAGGTACAGCTGTGGAAAGGGGCACAGCACTGGCTGCTCTGAGACCTTCCCAAGGTGTCTGCCTCCTTGCCTCTCCTGTGCCCCCATGCCACACATTAGAGCATTCTGTCTCCACTAGCCTTCACTGAGGCCTCTCCCTATGTCCCACCTCCCTGGCAGAATCGGATTTCCTGTGCCAGCCAGTCAACATGTCTGTTCTTCCTAGAGCCCAGCCTTGCTTGGTGTCTTCATCCAGCCTTTGTCACATTTACTGAGGTGTGTGTGTGTGTGTGTGTGTGTGTGCGCACTGTGGAGTCAGAGGACAACTTGTTGGAGTTGGTTTTCTCTTTCTATTATGTGGGTTTGGGAACTGTCATCAAGCTTGGTGGCAAGTACTCTTACCTGTTAAGCTGTCTCATTAGTCCTCCATATCTTTGATCTGCCAATAGGCCAGCTAACTTTCCCAGCAGGTGGTGACTGGTATTTTCATTTACACTGGACACTGTGAATGGCCAGCAACAGTGATGTTGGCTGTGTGAAGAATAGACCCGAATCCCTGCTGATACATCTCACTCCTAAGGAGAGCTCTCAAAAAGAGATACCAAAGCACCTGTGACACTATTGTGTGATCATGACACCTCTGAAACCTCAGTCAGCATGGACACATTTCCTCACGTTGGTGGTCCTGATTCAGGCTCAATGAACAGGGCCATTACATGTAAAGGTTGACTTGGGGAAGGAGTAAGATGAAAAGCAGGAATGAGGTGTTGACCTGATGGTTGTGAAGACCCAGTTACTGTGAAAGGCACACATGGGAGATCCTGATCAAGCAACCTGGGCTCCACCTGAGGCTGCACTACCGATTAGCTGAGCTTGAAGCATCAGCACTGGCAGAGATGATAACATCCTACCTCCTACCTCACACGGACTCTGCAAAAATGAACCAAAATGCATAGGCCCAAGGCAACATTTTAAAACAAAAGCGACATGAATTCAGTACGGTATGAGTTCAGAAAGGGGGAGGGTTGAGAGCATGGAAGTGAACGTGAAAAGGGCAGAGTGCACACACACGAGCCCATGCCAACCCACCCTCCTTCTAACTTCCCAGTTTTGCAAAACAGATAGGGTAGCAGCACAGACATCACATTTGCTTTAAAGAGTACATATGCTCTGAGACAAGGTCTCGTTATATAGCCCAGGTTGGCCTGGGACTTGCTTTCTAGATAAAGCTGGTCTTAAACTCAGAGAGAGACACACTTGCCTCTCCTCTCCTCAGTGGTGTGAATGCACCACTGCACCCACAAGACTATAAGGTTTGGAGATCGGTAAAAGCAGCCAGGCCTGGCACTGTGTCCTCAGCCGTGCACAGGTCAGGCTGATGCTGGACCACTGAGCTCTGCTCCCAGCCCTACCTTGGCTTTTTGGGACAGTCTTCCCAGGCTGGCCTTATGCTTACTCTGTAGCTCCAGCAGGCCTTGAGCTTACAACCATCCTCCCCAGTCTCTGGAATGGCTGCAATAACAAATCTGTGCACCACCATGTCTGGCTAGAGCCAATTAAAACCATGAATATGGATGTTTTGTCTACATGTATATTTACACACACCCTCCGTGCTTGGTACCCACAGAGGCCAGCAGAAGGCATAAGAGCCCTAGAACAAGACTGTTGGTAACCACCGCACGGATGCTGGGAATCTTCTTCTGGAAGAGCAGTCAGTGCTCTCAACTGCTAAGCTACCTCTCCAGCCCCAGTTAATTCTCTCTTCTTAAGTAGTCGTAGTAGAGTTATACATTTTTGGAACATAGAAATCTTAGTAGCTAAGGCTATAAAAGACCACTCTCTCTGTACTGAGTATCCCTATAAAGTATGCAAACATCTGTACACATATGTACATACATGTGCACGCATGTGCTCTTGGTGGCTAACAAGTTTGCTGACTCTCAGAAGGCAAACACCAGGGATATGTTGGGTACCCTGCTGTCCTACGGCCACTGGGGTGCTACCTCAGATCTTGTAAGAGTGTGAAGCTTAAAGTTTCCTTTTCTGTCACTAGGAGGAGATGACGGCATCAGGGCTGTAAACAGATACTGTGAACAGGCAGACCACAAAGATAAATGGGCACCTCTGAAGACATGCATGCAGCAGAAGGGAATTCTCCTGGGTAGGAGGCCATCATTCTGGGGCTGGCATAGTGAGGGAAACAGCTCTTGCCACTTGCTTAGAGACTGGATCTTGTGACATGCACGGTCCCATTTAGTCCTCCTGACCCAACACAGGGGTCACTCTTTCACTGTTCTCACAATTAAACAGAGGTTGACTTCCCAGGGGCCACAGAGCTAGCAAATGGCACGGTTGTACTCAAACTTAGTTCACATACCAGATGCAGGCTCTCCTATGCTTACTTCAGCATGGGCCAGCTGGTGCTTATGAACTCGGCTCGTACAGCCTTCTGTCCAATAGCAGCAGTCTGCAGAGAATCATCCCAGCGAGGTCAGTCCAGGCCTAGTCAGTGCCAGCTCTCCCAGTTGCTGCCTGCTCTCTCCCAGCCCCAAACCACACTTGGAGAAATAGCAGGGAGCATGTGATAGCTGCTGGCTCTTTCTGTTCCTAAGTATTCTCACACAATACATGTAAAGCTGGTCACAGAACTGTTTACATGATCCTTGCAGTAACTGAATTCAAAAGCCAAAAATTAAAAAGCTAGCCAGCTTTGGAGTGAAGGGACAGAGGTGGCCTTTCTTTCCTGAATCTCCACACACACTGGGCATCGCGTCAGAGAGGCAGTATGCCATGTAAGAAAGGAGGAGTTGCTTAGTCTAAGAAGGCTGTTGAATTCTTGCTTCTGTCCCAGTAGGGATGTCTTGGACAGGTCACCCAACCCCCCTTAGGCTCTTTCTTTATCTGTAAAATGATATTAGCAATGACCACTATGAGTTACTGGGAAAATCAAAAGAAAAGGTGAGCTAAACACAGAGCCCCAGGCACAGCACAAACACACACTGAGTTGAAGCGTCCCCCTCTTCGCCTGCTTCAGTTTCTCCGTGTTGCTGTGGAGCATTGGTTAGAGACAGGGGACAAGTTCCCAGAGAGAACAGCACCAGCCTAAGATCACCTAGGTACAAAGTGGAACATTCCAAAACAGCCTGAATGAAGGGTGCACACCCAGATCAGAACGGTGGAGCCTTGGGTGTGGAGAAGAGAGAACTCAGGAAAGGCTTCTGGTCCTCTACAGTGATTGGATGCTCTCAGGGATGGCTTGGACATGAACTTCTCACCAGATCCTCAAAGCCTAGGAGTTTTCTTATAAAGGAAAGAGAGGGAGAGAGTGAAAGAGAGAGAGAGAGCAAAAGAACAAGAGACAAAGAGAGAGAGAATGAACAACCCCCCCCCCCCCAAAAAAAAAAAAAACAAACACCCTTCCCTTTAGTCCCAGGTCAAACTGAAAGCATCTAAGACTGAGTGTGTGTGTGTGCGAGAGAGAGAGAGAGAGAGAGAGAGAGAGAGAGAGAGAGAGAGAGAGAGAGAGAGAGAGAGAAAGTGTGTGTATGTGTGTGTGTGTGTGTTACACGTGTCACACATTCTCTCATGGACATATGTGTTCTGAGAAGAGAGAAAAGTGTGAGATTGGAAGCTAGTCACTCACTCATGTTTCCACCTCTTCCCCACTCTGTGCTCGCTGTCCTTCAGATGCTCAGAGTGAGGCTGCTCCCAGAACATTCTTTGCAGGCTACTTCTCATGTGGTGGTTGGGCTATCAGTCCTCAAGGCGACTGCCTGAAGACTGCTGCACATCACACTACAAATATCTGGAAATCTGTGCTTCCCTCCTCCACTCTCTCCTTCCAGCCTCTTCTTACTTTGGCTCAGCCCACTAGTAGAGGACTCAGCCCTCCGAAGGGGCTTTCTCCTGCTCTGCTTGTAACTTCTTATGGCAGTTGATCACAGCCCTGAAAGCGATCCCAGAGGGCGGAGGATGTGGTTCAGTTGGCACAGTGCTTGTCTAACATGCAGAAAGCCGTGGGTTCGATGCCCCCCCCAGCCCCGGCCCAGAACCACATGAACTGTCTTGGCTACAGAGAGCTCATTGCCAACCTGTGATACATGAGATCTTGTCCCAAAAGTTAAAATATAGGGGCCAGAGAGATGGCTCAGCAGTTAAGGGCACTGCCTGTCCTTCCAGAGGTCCCAGGTTCTGTTCCCGGCACCCACACTGCAGCTCACAATCATCATTACACCAGTACCAGAGGGTCTGACACCATCTTCTGGCCTCTGTGGAGACCAGACACACAGATAATACATGAACATATGTAAATAAAACACACAAACCCCCAAATATATACATTCTTTTTTTTACAAAGTAACTCTTTAAAGATTAAGCAAATGAGTATTTCACAATTTGTAGGTCCAGCTGTCAGGAGTCTTCATGCTCATTTGTTCCATTCATATAGTGTTTAACTGCAATTAACATTCCTGCATGCCCAGTAAGCCTGTGATCTACTGTGACTACCAGTCTTTCTTCCCTTAGCATAGTTGTTGGCTTTAACTAGACCACCAGTTTGCCCCCAGCTTCCTGTACTCCTGTGAGCTCCCTATTATCTGCAGGAGAATGGACCCAGTGGGAGAGAATCAGTATTTCATCATTACCGGTCAAGTACAATTCTATCCTACTTCCTTTTTCATATTTATAAATCACAAGTAGCTAGTTTGGACTGAGGTCTCCAGGATGAAAAGGCAGAGAGACGGGAGTGGTTAGGAAGTGGGAAGGAGACTGCTTCCTGTGAGGCCGCTTTCTTCCCTGTGGCTGTCTGAGCAGAGCTGGGTGGCCCAGGCAGGTGCAGCTCCCAGGGCGGTGTCCCCGGACATTCCTGTGGCCTGCTGTTGTGTGACTTCTCAAAGACACTTTTCTGGACACCAGGAATCCACCTGAACATGCGGGACATTCCTCCAGTTTATAGCTCTGCCACATAAGGATGCTTTAAAGGCTACTGCTATATGTTTTTATAAGATGTACGCCAAGCCCTGACTTTTTACTTAAGAAAAGGGAAAATTCTGTTAGTATGAACTTCCTGGTGCTCCCCATCCACTTAGTGGGGAGGAAATCATTCCTGTCACATGGATGGGGCAGCCAAGAAGCAGCCAAGTAGGAGAGCTCATTTCTTTCATGAACCATCCAACCAGTTCACTCACATCAACTCATCCATGGCTTCCTTATGTACTGGACACTCGTTCTGTACTAGGTACTAGGTGGGGAACAAAAGCGATCGACCCTGCTCTTAAGGAAATTGCTGTGAAGTAAGATGAATCCACAGGAGTACCAGCAGTTAGAAAACTTGTGGTGGTTTTATTTTTGTTTTTTTGTTTTTCCTCACAAAGGGCCAGGCAGTATATAAGTTAAGCTCTGTAGGCTGCATGCATTCTGGACTGTGTATTCTCGCTGGGCTGCCTTCCATGTAAAAATATACGGTCTGATCTTAGCCCGAAGACTTTCCACTAGGTGTGCAAGGTAACTTTTAGTTCAATCAGCTCAGGTTTTGTTTTAGGAGAGTCTTTCAGGCAGACTTGAGACAGGAAGGATCATTCCAGATGGAGCTCAGGCTGTTGTTACGTATCACCCTGTTAGTTTACAGCTGAGGTTTGCTGAATGGGCTCTGTCACATAGGAGCTAACTGAAAGCAGAAACTTCCTGATCCACAGCAGGTTTTTAATCTTGAGCATGCATCAAAATCAGTCAGAGGTAGAACACTGCCCAGTCCGACCCCCAGAGTTCTGATGTGGCCGTCAAGGGACAAGACAGACTGTATGGGCAAGCTGGGGTGAAGAACTGAGACCTGACAGGTAGGAGGGGTTGCCATAAGAGGCTTAGTAAGACACCAGAGAGGGGCTTTGAGTCCTGCAGTTAAGGATGGCTCTCCCCTGGTCTCCTTGGGCAAGGCGCTCTCTCTCTCTCTCTCTCTCTCTCTCTCTCTCTCTCTCTCTCTGTGTGTGTGTGTGTGTGTGTGTGTGTGTGTGTGTGTGTGTGTCTGGGAGGATCTTCCCTTCAACATCTGGGCTGTTGGCATTCATCCTGTCTGGCGTCTCAAAAATTTGCATATTTTAAACCACGCCCACAAACTGCTCCTAAGCAATATGCCTAGGACTGTATCCTTTGATAGGGCAGGACTTCTAGCTTAGCATATACATTAATAGGATTCTTTAAAGACAAAGTCAGATGTGGTGCTCAGAGAGCAGGTGGGAGAGGAAGGAAAGAAGTCATAGTGAGTCCACAGAGTTATCCACAGAAGACGCTGTGGGCATCCCCACACACAAGAAGTCATCAATCTGGTAGACAATGAATGGCAAAAGGCAATTAGCTTGCCTGGGGTCATAGCAAGCCATTGAGGGATGCTGCAAGGCTCCAGAGGGTCTAGTGGAAGGGCAGGATCATTGCTGGGTAACTGAGGAGGAGGACAAGGCAAGGGAGGTGGGGAAGCCTCCAGAGGCTTTCATGAGGGGAAAGGAAGGTGTTCTGGGTCTTCACGGTTAACATCAAACTGTGGAAGCAGCCAGGAATGACTGTACCCTTGCCAGGCTCTATCCACTCTTCTGCTTGGACACGATCTTGACAATAAACCAGGTGCTTCAGTTGTGTGCACACATACATACAAACATGCACATGTATGCACACACCACACACACACACACACACACACACACACACACACACGTCTCTCATCCACTTGTAAAGTCTAACCTGGCAGAGGGGCAGGCTGAGGACTGCCTGACTGAGCAACTCAAGGAGCACATGCCAGGACACTGGTAGAGTTAAAGAGACAGTTCCAAACTTCAGCTTGCGGGTCTCCCCTGCACACTGCACAGCATGCTTGTTGTCTCGGCCACATGCCTCATCCGCATGCACACGTCCATGCTCTGTTCTCTGCAGACATTCTAAAGGCACGCGAATGGATTCTTCCTTTCTAGACACATTCTCCAGACACATTCCCTTGTCCACCCTCAGGGATCCGCACACGAGACACTACCTTCTGCATCTATAAATCACTCAAATGTCAAAGTCGCCTCCATAGCTTCTGTCCCTGAGGTCTGCAAGGCCCTGCCAGCTTTGTCGTTCTTATAGGAAAATAAAAAAAAAAAAAAAAAAAAAACAAAGAAAAAAAATAAAATCAAAACAAAAATGAGGAAAAAAAATCAAAAAAGGGAAATGAACAACTATTGGCTTGACTGCATAAAGAGCCCAACCCCAAGCACATTGTCCTACCGTGGGGCGCAGGTTTGTGGCTGTGGTGTCCCCGCCTTCAAGACCATCCCATTTATCTCTCTTTGTTCCACTCCCTCTCTCTTCCTGCACAACGCTGCAATCACACACATACTCTGGGTTGGGGGGGGGAGGACAGCCTAATTTCCTGATGATTATGTTGTTACCTAGCAACACCCAATCAGGGGCCAGACTTTTTGTCTGCAGTATTTCATGCAAATAGTTTGGAGAAATTGCAGGGTAACACAGGCTGCTTAGTCTGTCTTCTCAGGGGACACATTACAGAACACAACCAACCCAAAGGGGGACTACTGGAGCCAGGCACATGTGTGCGAGTGTAGGCCATATGACCCCAACCCCTACCCTTCTGCCTGTTACAGAGAATGTAGATCTGCAGAGACACTCATGGGGTCAAAAACTTGAGAGAGTGTCTGAGCAGCAGCCATCTGGACCCTGGATCTAAAAGCTGCTGATCTGGTCCACAGCACACTGAGCCCACTGTGCATGCCCACTGCCTCACTGCCACAGCCAGATGCTGGCACCAAAGAATTCACCTTTGTCTACTGCTGGGAAACTCTATTCTTACCCTAGTCTTCAAACTCCAGAAAATTCCGAGTCAGGTAATTTTATCCTCATAACTCTGGAACCTATAGTAGAAAAGAATTCAGTGAGTAAATTGCCGAGAGTGACACAGGCCAAGTGTCAAAATGTGGACTAATAGGCAGGTCTTTTGCTGTAAAGTATCTGCTGTGGTCCCCAGTAATTCTAGAATACTCCCAAGACCTTATAACAGTAGAAGAGAAAATGAAGCAAAACAAAACACAAGAACAGCGACAGAAAGATAATTTTTCAAAATGAAAAAATTTTATTAAAAATAAAAAACCTTCAAAACTGGTGACACATGAAGGTCTGTCACTTGATTCAGATGCCAAGACTTCAGGGACTCTCAGTAACACTGACAGTTAGCACCTACAGGTAAGCACGTCAGAACCACCTAGGCCTGGATGCATTCCCCCAACCAATTACTTCATTAATTTTTTTTTGAGGGACTGGAGAGTTAGTTGAGTGGTTAAGAGTGCTGACTGATCTTGCAGAGGACCCAGGTTTGGTTCCCAGCACCCATCTGGTGGTTCACAATTATTTTTAACTCTAGTTTCAGGGAATCTGGCACCCTCTTCTGGCAACACCAGGTACACAGTGCATTAATATACATGCAAAGCACTCATAAACAACAAATAAAATAAAATAAAACAAATCTTAAAAACTTTTTTCCAGGGAGGGGCAGCAACAGTCTACCCCAGTGTGTGTAACTGTGTGTGAGTGTGTGCGTGTGCATGTGGTATCCAGTTGTTCGTGTGTGTGCATGTGGTGTCCAGTTGTGTGTGTACATATTTGTGTCTCTGTGTGTGTATGTATGCATGTGGGTGCTCATACTTGTGTGTGTATACGTGTGCATGTTGGTGTCCATATTTGTGTGTGTATATGGGTGTCCATATCTGTGTGCGTATGTGTGTGTTTATGTGGGTACCCACATGTGTATGTGTGCATGTGGGTGTTCATGTGTGTGTGTATGTATATATGCATGTGGGTGAGCATATGTGTGTGTGTGTGTATGTATGTGTGCATGTGGGTGTTTCATATGTGTATATGTATATATATTTACATGTGGGTGAGCATGTGTGTGTCTGTCTGTGCACGTTGAGTTGAGTATCTTCTTCATCCCTTTTTTTTCTTCATCATCCTCACTGTTTTCTGAGGCAGGGTTACTTGCTGAACTCAGAACTCATCCATTTGACTAGGCTGGCTGACCAATGGGCTGCCTCTGCCACGTGCTCCCCTCCCCCGGTTTATAGATGCACACCAGGACAGTTTTTTTTTTCCCCCAACCCCCAGTTTTTTTTTTTATCAGGGTGCTGGGATCTGAACTCAGGCCCTCATACTTGCAACAAGGTACTTTGTCCACTCAGATATCTCCTCAGCCATCAGGTGCATTAATGCCAGAAAAGCTTCTTAGAAATAGAACAGCTCATTTCAGAAAACAGATTGGCAATTTCTTTCAATGTGTAAAACTGTAATTGACATGTAATAATTACACATATTTATGTAAACTTCTGATACACGATGTCAAATCAAGGTGACCAGTAGAATTGTCACCTCAAATACTACTTCTTATATTCAAAATTTCTCTCTCTGAGGTATTTTGAAACTCAGAATGCACCTCTGTTAACTATGGCCATCCCAGAATGATGTGGGACACTAAAACATCATCTTTTTTCCTACGTATACTTACCAGGACTCTATAGCTCCTCCGTATGCCCTTTCTAGTGGCCATAACCATGAGTTTACTGTCCATGAAAAGAACTCACAAATATTGAAGTCGGCTGAAATACGTTCTTAAAAGAGAGTGTTGATGAATGGAGAGAGGATGGATAGTTTGATAGCTATGTGGCGAGGCTAATCTGCTTAGATGTTAGCTGTAGACTTTAGATAGGATGTGTCTAATATCCACTGCCCAAGTCTACCGACTTTCTCATATATCGAACATTTTCATCGGGAAATTCGGGGAAACCTCTCGGGTGATTCTGGTGAACAGGCACAAGGAGAGAGGGCGTTTCTGACAGTCTTAGTTGATGAACGTAAATGGAATAACAGGAAGCTCCTCATCTCCAGAGATGAGCGCAGTGCAGCCACACTCCCTGACTCCCAATACCTCCATAGACCCCCCGAGACCAACGTTCAGGTTGAAGCAAGACTTCCCAGAGTCAGGCAGGCTATATATGTCTTGTGGAAACTATGGCCTTCTTGTTCTGCAGGACGTATCATTCAACATGTGGCCTTGTGAGGTGACACATTTCAAACTGAGACAATTTTGAAGCATCTGAATGATGTGCTAATACACCTCTAAATAAAAAACAAACGTATGCCAAACTCAGCGGATATGACAGCCCCGACTGTATGGTTCAGGCAGCTCAGTCTAGCCCCATTCCCCTGCCTCTGGTTTTCTGAGGATGTCATTCTCTGCAGCTGCCTCCCCCTCCCCCTCCAGAGCCACAGGGACAGTGTGGGCTCTGGCCCTTGGAGAGAAATAAGACCATGCATGGCGCCATGAAGAGCCGGAATGGAGAGTGTGTCCCATGGGGTGGGAAGCATGAGAGAGGGACTAACAGTCAAGGGCGACGTGGAGCCCCTGCTCCCGAGCTGCCCCATTTATTCTGCGTAATTGCTTCATTTCCACTAGGAGTGCATCCCCAAATGAGTTTCATTACTGGTGCCTGGAATATCATATTGATTACCAGTTTCATCGATCCCTATCTCGCTAATTAGCATATAAATTAGCCATTTGGGGGCAGGCATTAGGCAAAATTGAATTTTCTCCTTAATCCTCTTTCAGAAGGTAAATGAAAATAGATGTGGCCTGTTAAGGCTGGTGGCCTCCCTCTGACACCAAGTGCTGCTCACAGCCAGGGAGAGTGCGGAGGCTCCTGGAAGAAGCCTTCCCATGCCTCTCTATGTAGCTGCAGTGGGAACTCCTTCAGAGTTATCCAGCATCCGTCCGAGTAGAGGAAAGCTCTGCCTGCTGAGAGTTGGAGCATCCATCTCCTGGAGCTCCGGCTAAGACATCCCCATGGAACCGGCCTCCGAGGCTGGAGGGGAGGGCATCACTGCTCTAGTGTTCAGAGAGATGCAGAGTGGAACATCTGCCTGGCCTCTTACAGCTAGGTACTCCTGAGCATTCAGCTTCTCTGAGCCTCAGTATCCTCATTTATAGAACAGGGGTGCAAGCACCTAGCTCACTGGGTCACTGCAAAGATGGAGAGCAAATGCATATGGAACACTTAGTGTGGGGCCAGCCACTCAGCAGAGCTCATCAAACCATTACCTCCAGCAGTCAACACCACCAGGGACCTAGAGGCCACTCAGGAATCTGGGGTCACTGATGCTGGGTGAAGGACAGACCCTCACACTGCTCAGCAGGGAAGCAGGGAGAAGTGGTTTCCTCACTAAAGGGTGAAACACTAGGCAAAGCGTTCAGTGACATAAAGTACTTATGTCCCAGCTCTACCCTGTGAAGTCCCAGTGACAGAGCGGACTGGGCTTTACACCAATGGGCTTTAAGGAGTAAAGGGGCAGGAAGCCAAGGGCTGGGGAGGCCACTCAGTTGGCAGAGTGCTCACTGTGCAAGGATGCGGACTCAAGTTCAATTCCCCAGCCCTTTCAGAAAAAGCAGATCATGTTTGTACACTCTTATAATACCAGTGGGAGGCAGAAACAATAGCAATTTGGGGGGAGGCAGAAACAGGTGGATCCCTGGAGTTCACTGGCCAGATAGCCTACCTAATGGTAAGTACCAGGTTCAGCTGAGAGACCCTGACTCAAAAATCAGGGTGAATGGTGGCTGAGGAACAATACCCGAGGTTGACCTCTGGTCACTAAAGTACCCATACCCAAGTGCATGTACCCTAGAACTCATGAGCACCCCACATGAATGCACGTGCGCACGCGCGTGCACATACACACACACACACACACACACACAGCTTCTCGTCCCCAACTCCCACCAATGAGTCGAAAAAACTGGTAAAAATAGAAGAACATCACAATTGTTACATGGGATACATGTATAACACAGCCCCCCCGAGTATGTGGTGGTATTTAATATGCAACACAGCCAGGGGAATCCATTCTAAATATTAAGAAAAACTGCTTTGGGCAACAGGGTTACTTCAGAATTTCCAGTTTCTTGTGTGTTGTTTTTCCTAAGTTGCCATTTTTTTTTAAGTGTTTGTGCTTACACACACAATATCCTTTGCCTAGAAACAGATATACTTTAGGAAAGGGCACTTGCTCGTCATCTGGACAATGGCTCACTCAGACAATAGCCACAGAGATCTGACTGCAAGGCCATGGTATCTGGACATCTGCTGTCCCAGGGGCTAGTGACATTCTTGGTTTCCTCTAAGTCCATTTTCCAAGGGCTTCTGGGACTATGTGGCATCTTTCAGAACTAGAAGCACACACAGATAGACATGGGGTTGCCAGGACTGCCTCTGAACAGTGCATATGGCTGGTTGGAGGAGCTCCATATCCAGACACTGACCATAAAGTATTTTGGGGGAAAACCCAGTGGATCTCAACAGCCTCACTTCAAGCCACTCAGGTGGCAGGAAAGCCAGTTTCTGCCTTCAGTGACTCTGAGAACACTGTAAGAACGATGACAATAGAGATGCACAAGGCAAATATACCAATAATCCCACCACAGTCGGACAAAGTGAACCATGCAACAAAGCATTGTGGGTGCTGGGGGTGACCTACTGAACTCCATGAATCTTCTCGTTCTCAGAGGAAACTTGGTTCCCTGTGAAGATTCATGGGAGAATGAAGCAGATGTGTGTGGAGTATTTGGAACACATCATGGCAGACTCTCCCTAAGGACATGAAAGTTACTTCAGACACAGAGCTCCCAAGCACCACATGACAGCCAGACTCTCATCATCACGGTCCCCATTTGGGAAAATCCCAAGGAGCGTGGACACTGAAAGCCCCATTCACAGTTCTTAAGTTTTCCTGGTGGGAGCCACACGAGTGCACGTGTGCAGGGTGGTGGTGGGGGAGGGGTGCCGGCCTGAGCATCTTGGTTTGTACATACATACAGAGTCTGCTTCGACTTGCTCTAGCGTTCTTATTTTCCAGGAATAACAAGATCCAGTGGGTGATTTATGTCTTAGGGCTGTGATTCAGGCTACCCTGGAGACTTCTACCAGTGAGGCCATTGTGACAGTCACCAAGTCTGGCAGAGGAACTGGCCCAAAGGACGGAGCAGGGAACAGGAGGAGATAAAGTAACAGAGGCCCAGAGCGTGACCCAGAAAGTGTTGGTGGGGGTGCTCTAGACACATGTAAAGATGAGTGGAAGCTGTAAACTATTTACAACATGACGTGTGTGTGTGTGTGTGCGCGCGCGTGTGTGTGTGTGTGTGTGACTAGCTCAGTCATATCTGACTTGCACAATAACTGTGTTTCTGAAATTGATGTCACTTTTCTTATTTTTAAGGCATTGCAGACCCAGAAATAAGCAATAAAAAGAGGATTTAGCAGAAAAATAAGCAAAGGATAAGGAAAATGAAAGAAGTTTATCATTGTTTGTGAAAGAATATAAACGTTATTTCTACAAAAGCATTAATCTTTCTCATATTTTAAGAGGAGCAAGTCAAAGTAACGAAGTGTGCCAACCGTTCAAAAACATGCCAGTAGTCTGGGCCAAGGAGAGGCGGGTAAAACTGGCAATAAGCAACAATGGTAAGCATATGCCCTTTGACCCAAGAGCCTTCTCTTCAAAATCAAAGGATATGGAGCACATGAAAATATCTCTCTCTCTCTCTCTCTCTCTCTCTCTCTCTCTCTCTCTCCCTCCCTCCCTCCCTCCTTCCCTCCCTCTCTTTCCCTCTCCGTGTGTGTGTGTGTGTGTGTGTGTGTGTGTGTGTGTGTATACAATACGTATGTGTGTATGTATGCTATGCTATGTATGTGTGTCTATGTTGGGGGACATATGAATATCATGGTTCCTGTGTGGAGGTCAGAGCACACCTTGGGTGGCATTCCATGGCTTCTGTCTTGTTTGAGACAGGGTATTTTTATTGCCCACTGCTGTGTCAGCAGGCTTGCTGGCCCATGAGCTTCTGGGGCATCCACTGTCTCTGCCTCCCATCTCACTGTAGGAGTGGGGATTGCAGATGCATGCTGCTGTTCACAGCTCTGCAGATGCATGCTGCTGTTCACAGCTCTGCAGATGCATGCTGCTGTTCACAGCTCTGCAGATGCATGCTGCTGTTCACAGCTCTACATGGGCTTTGGTTAGAACTCAGGTCTCATGCTCATGCTTGATCAGTGAGGGCTTTCCTATGGAGCCACACACGAAATATTTTAACATGTATGTACAGGGATGTTCATCACAACATGTTGTCTACCACAGGAAAAGCTTGGAAACGAGCCAGGTAAGGTGGGAAGAATAGCATGTGACATTACCAAACACAAACTATCTCATCTCCACGCCAATTCTGCTACTTTGCCCTTTTCGTAAATGAAGAAATGAGACTCACTGAGATTAAGAAACTTGCCTAAAGTCTCTTAGCAAGTGGTGAAGCAGCACTCCAAGACAGGCAGAGCTCATACAGCTACCCGTTATGTTATGCACACACATGGACACACACGGACACATCTGCACACACACACACACACATGCACATATCTGCACACACATACACACACATGCACATATCTGCACACACATGTCTATACACACACACACATCTGCACACATCTCTGCATACTCATATCTGCATACCCACATATGCTCGCACACATGCACACATGTACACACACATACACAATGGGGTATTCTGCACCAGTGCTAATAGAATCATACATGTTGACATGGGAAGATACACTGTTGGTTGGCAGGATCTAGGCTGGAATAATGTGCTTCAGGGTGCCTGTTCTTGCTGGTATTAGAAAAGGAGAAATATCAATGGATCACCACCCCATCATTCTCTGTATTTTAAAAATAGTTAAAAAGCAAAACATTTAAAAAATGGTGGACAAGTAAAGTCTTTAGAGAAACTGTATAAAATACTCAAGTCCAAATATTAATCATTTTATAGTATAAAATTAACAATTTTATTTGTGTGTGAGTTAGACAGTGGTTTATATACATTTTGACCGTGGGTTCTTCTAATCTTTCCCTCTGCATGGGATGGAATGGGAGTTGAAGAATGAGAAGAGAGTTTTTGTTTGTTTTGGTGGCGTGTGTGTGTGTGTGTGTGTGTGTGTGTGTGTGTGTGTGTGATGACTGAAGACTCTTTGGAGACAAGGCCTTACTGTGTAGCTCAGGTTGGCCTTAGGCCTTTTGACTCAGCTTCCTGGGTTCTAGGGTTTCAGGCATGCACTACCATGTCATGATTTAAAGGACAAACCAAAGTATAACCCAGGGCTGGGTGCCTGGTGCATACCTGTAATCTCAGCCCTTGGGAAGCAAGACAGGATTACTGTGAGGTTATGGCTGGCCTGAGTTATAGGGAGTACTAGGCCAGGCAGCCCTGCAAGATCTTGTCTTAAATAGCTAAACCAAACAAGGGAAAACATCACTGGTGGTTTACCTGCACAAATGAGTAGTTGATGCGACATTTTGTTTAGGGGAAGATTGCACCTCAAGAGCCATGTCTGGGAAAGAACAAGCTTACAGAACTGGGCAGGGCATGAGCAAAAGGCCCAATAGGAATGAGAGTCCAGGTGTCACAGCCTGGCAAGGTGACAGGATGAGGTCAGTTGGCCCTTCAGGAGCTTTGATGCTACTGGCCCAGGCAATGTTCCCTCTGTTGCTACCATATTAGTCTGGGCCCTCATCACCAGGCAGCTTAGTGGCTGCACAAAGCTCCCTCTTCTCCTAGCCACTTCTCCACTTCTCACTGGGTCACTACTTCCCTCTTCCTGGAAGATGGTGTTCACAGTCCCTTCCTCTGCAGATTTTGAGAGTTCCGGCACCTTGAGGAGGCAGTCCCCAACTTCTACCCAGCAGTTCATTCATTCAACAATACTGAGCTAGGCAGTGCTCTCAAATGAAGGGCGGGTGGTGAACAAAACAGGGGCCCTTCCTACGGAGCTTGTATTTCTGGTTGGGGAGACAGAGCAGGAACATCGAACGATAGCACGTGCTTTGGAGAAACGAGGAACAGGGGCAGGGCAGGGCAGGGCAGCGAGGACTACCGGTCTCTGATCCAAGCATCCGTACAGACTTAGAGCACGCAGAGCCAGGGCTGCGGGACTCAGAATGCAGTCAGGTTTTCTCCGACATCCACACTCACACACAATGATAACAACATTAAAATAAAAAAACAGGAAGAAACAAATTTAAAAAGTTCTTGTTTCAAAAAAGGAAAAATAGCAGGGCACTGTGGTGTATGCCTTTCCTCTCAGCATTTGGCAGGGAGAGGCAGGTGGATCTCTGTGAGTTCATGACCAGCCTGGTCTACATAGTGAGTTCCAGGCTAGGCAGGGCTACAGAGTGAGACTCAGTCTCCAAATACCAAAACTGCCACAACATCAAAAAAACTAAAAACAAATCTTCACATCTGACAATTCAGGTACCCTACACACGAGGAGAATACAATTAGCTCCCTTCCCTTTCATTAAGAGATTTTCCAAATGTAACAGTAGTACTTAAAATACTTTCTTTGAGTCCATTCCACACATTTCTTATCTCTTCTTTTCATTTTTTTATTTTCAAGCAATGCCTCATTAAATATTTCATGGCTTTTCTTCATTGTGTTTCCACTCCCCCACCCCATACTTCCTGAGCCCACTTCTCCATGACTGAGTTAGGACAGGCCATCTCAGTTAATGTCTACTTACTGAGAGTGTACCTGGGACAGAGGATGGGCAGGGTAAGGTTCCCAGTGTACTTTACATCTGACAGGGAGTAGGGAAAAGTCAGACAGCGTTGAGAGCTTCAAAGAACACCGCAGCAGGGTGGCTCCTTCAGACTGGGGGGTGTGAAGGCCTTTAAAAAAAATCACCTGTGTTCACACACATTCAGGTACATGGAAAGTTATTATAAGGGAAGAAATGTTGAAGTTACATCTTACCAGTAGGGGATATGTGGTTGTACTTTTAAAAAATAGAATAGCATGATAGTTAGTGACACAAAAATGGTCCCAACAAAGTTGCAAATGCAGCCTATAAAAGACCATAAAACAAAATTTTTATTTTGTATTGATAAAAGGTTGAAAAGATTTAAATTACTAATAAATAATACTTTTTGCATTTTATCCCGGAATCTTCTGTAATTGAAAACGTAATATTTTTATAATAAGAAAATCCCCAACATGAATAATTAAAAAATAAATTAGAGTAATTTTACATCTAATATACATAAGATCAGCCCCTGGGAGTCACCCACTCCCTATCAGAAGCCCCTCCCCCTCCACTGGTTAGCAGGTACATTTATGTTTGTAATTTCATCGTTAGTGAAATACATGAACATATACAACTCTGGCCCCGGAACACAGAGGAGCATTCTCCCATGAACGTATGGGTGGCACGCATTTATTGAGTTAAATTGATTGCTAAGAAATAGAAATATGTTCACAAAATGGCAGAAGGTCAAAAAATAAAAAATGATGGTTTTCTATGAAATAATCTCCACTGTACACTGTCCTCACGTCTGCATATTTTCTCACATCCAAGCTAAATGAAAACATTTTTGAAAGATTGCTCAAAGGGAAAACTCATCTAGCCGTGTCATACGTGGGGAATATTCGGGAAGGTCTGCTGTTAGCTTGGTGCTTTGTGACACTCTGACCAACCAGGCTTAATTGCTTCTGCTGCTGAATGGCCTGAAAAACACCTGCCCCCACTCCATTATAGACAAAAACACATGCCTGGAATGAGCTGGAATTTCCAGGAAAAACATATCGGATCAATTTGTATTAATCCCTGAGGGATTGCTGCACTGATGTCATTTCCAATGCCTCTGTTCTTCCCCTCTGATTGGTGTGACTGCTCACCTTCCTCAGCTGACTTAGCAGCTTCCCCCAGGAGGGCATCTTTGTGAATGACTCTCTCAGGGAGCATGTGCGGTAGATGTCCAGAGCGTCACTCCATGGGAACGCAAGAAATGGGCTGAAGAATGAGCTGAGAGCAGCAGCGGAACGGGGCAGGCCACGCTGCTTCTGAGGCTGCCAAGGCCAGTGCAGTAAGGGAGCTGATTGAGGATGCCTGCCTGGGGTGACCCTGCAGGCTGTGTGTGCAGAGAAGAGCGCACAGAGCAGCTTCAGATCAGACGCAGTGGGATCCCAGCGTGGCTTCTGCCATGCTTACTTCCTCTCCTGGCCTACTGGATTCTGTTTGTACAAAAGGTGGCGTGCAGACTGTTCTAGGGATCAAGGCTCTGCACACAAACCTTGAGGAAGGCTCACTCAGCTGATGGCCGGCCCCCTTGACACCCTTTCCATTTGTAGGGCTGCGAGTGACAACTGGGGGTGGGAGGGAGAGACTGGATCCTTCTTACCACCTTCAAACTGACTTCAAAATGCCTTCTTTGCAAAATCAGCCGTCCCTACAACAAAATGGACCAGTGACACTTAGAGACAAAACTGAAAAGTACCCCCTATAAAGGGGAATGTCCTATTGTAATCACAGTAAAAAGTAAAGCCACTAAACCAGGGCACCAAGTGTGGGGCCCTTCCTCACCTGGGCACCTCTTGCTCTTGTGATCACTGTTCTAAAAGACCTCTGGGTATGGAACAAATTAGATTTCAACATCAGAATCGTTTTGCTCAGTATGCTCATTTTTTCTTTTATGTGTGTAGTGTATGCATAAATTCCTCTGTGTGTGTGTGTGTGCACGCGCATGTGTAAGTGTATGTGTGTGTAGGTCAACAGCCTTCTTTTCTTTCTTTCTTTTTGAGAAGTCTCCCACTGAACCTGGAGCTCGCAAATTGGCTAGGCTGGCTGTCCAGTGAGCTCTCTGGATGCTCCTGTCTCCTCCTCAGTGCTAGGATTAAGTTGGTTTCTCCTACTGTGTCGGCTTTTTCACTGGGGCGCTGGTGATCTGATCTCAGGCCCTCATGCTTATGTGGCAAGCACTACTTCCAGACTGCAGCAACTCTCCAGCCCCAGTACTTTCATTTCTCTAAAAAGAAAGATCTCAAAAGAATTTAGATTTATTTTTAAACTGGGAAATATGGAACAAGTAAATGACCATGGATTAGCATGGAGTATTATTCTCCTGGTATTAGCTTATATGTCATTAAAATGCATTTAAATTACTTGTTAGAAAAATCTCAATCTAATCATTTGTTTTTCACCCCCAACATATATTACTGTTAATTTTTACATCTTTAACATTTTATCTGGCTGGAGAGATGGCTCAGTGGTTAAGAGCACTGGTTGCTCTTCAGAGGTCCTAAGTTCAATTCCCAGCAACCACATGGTGGCTCACAACCATCTGTAATGGGATCCGATGCCCTCTTCTGGTGTGTCTGAAGACAGTTACAATGTATCCACATAGTACTACTGCTGCTGCTACTACTGCTAATAGTAATAATTTAAAAGGGGCCTGGCGGTGGTGGCGCACGCCTTTAATCCCAGCACTTGGGAGGCAGAGGCAGGCGGATTTCTGAGTTCGAGGCCGGCCTGGTCTACAGAGTGAGTTCCAGGACAGCCAGGGCTACACAGAGAAAACTTGTCTGGGAAAAAAATAACAAAAAAACCCAAAAAACAAAAAACTCAAACCATTATATCTGTACAGCTGAGACTAGAGAGTAAGCCTAGAGATTTTGAACTAACTAAAAACACTGCCAGTTCCCAACAAATCTGTAAAAAAAAATATTTTTTGTTACATTCAGGAAGTGGCTTAACATTTGAAAAAATTAATCGCTATACATTATATTAATAAAAAAAGATGAGCACATGATTATCTCTATAGTTCAGTGGTTCTCCACCTTCCTAATGCTGAGGCCTTTCAATACACTGCCTCATGTGGTGACCCCCAATCATAGCTGTGATTTTGCTACTGTTATGAATTGTAATATAAATATCTGATATGCAGGATATTTGATATGTGACTCCCATGAAAGGATCGCTTGACCCTCAAAGGGGTTGCGACCCACAGGTTGAGAACCAGTGCTCTAGCTGAAGGAGAGTCACTTGGAAATTTTGTACCCAGTCTTGTAGCAACTCTAAGCAAAGTAGAAACAAAAGAAAATGTCCTCAACTTAAACTGTTATGTGGTTAAAACCTACGCTAACATGTTTATTTACTAAAAGTCTGAATGTTTTCCTCTAAGACTAACAGCCATTCAGTTCAGTATCACTCTTAGTACACTAACGATGTTAGCCAGTGCAATAGAGCAGGGTTAAAAAGAGGTGTAAGGACTGGAAAGGAAGACACAGAACTGTCTCTGTGTGTAAACATGATCATATTTTCAGAAAATCACAAGAAACCTGCCAATTCTTATTAGAGTCACAGTGAGTTCATTAACACAGGGAGGTTAAATAACTTGGCCAAAGTCACATTTACAATTAGTAATTGGAATACTCAGAGTTCAGGTCAGAAAATCTCTAAAGAAGTCTGGCCTAGAGACTTCCTCTTAACCAATACTCTACAGTAACTCTAAGACTGCGATGCTATTATTCACAATAGATGAAATCTTTTCACCCAGCACAAGTCAGACAAAACCAGAAGTCACAGTGTTAAGTAAAAGAATCCAGAAAGGTAAATGCTACATGGTCTCACCCATATGAAAAGCTAAAATATGTAATGTCAAGTAAGAAGGTAGAACAGATCACTGGAGGCTGGGAGCGGTTGGAGTAGGAGATGTAGAATTGGGGTAATGATTCTAAAATACAATTAGCAGGTCTTAAGTTCTAGTGTTCTATACACAGTTGTGTGACTATTGTTCACAACAACCTTGATGTATTTTATAAAGAATTAGAAAAGAGGAGTTTGAAGGCTCTGTCTTAAATTACTTTTCTATTTCTGTGACAAAACACCATGATCAAGGCAACTCATAAAAGAAAACACTAAACTGGGCTTACAATTCAAAGTAAGAGTCCAAGATAGTGAGGCAAAGGCTTGGAAGCAGGAATAGCTGAGAGCTCACATCTTGTTCCATAAGTAGGCGGTATAGAGACAGGGCACACTGGGGATGCTGAGAGTCTTTTGAAAGTGCAAAGCTGCTCCTAAAAGGGACACACCTTATCCAAGAAGGCTACACCTCCTAATCCTTCCCAAACAGTCCCATCAACTGGGGACTAAGTATTCAAATGTATGAGCCTATGAGGACCATTAAACCCCCTCAGGCCCCAAACACAAAAAATAAGATGGAAATGCTAGTTACCTTGGTCTGATCATTACGAACTATATAAATGTATTGAATTATATGGTGCCCCACAAATATGTACAATTATTCTGATTAGAAAGAGAGTGAAGCTCTGCCTCAAAATAAAGCATAAAAAGAAGGGTAGGGAGTGTAGCTTAATAGTGTAGTGCTTGCCTTGTGTGTGTGAGGCTCTAGGTTCAAGTCTCAGTAATTGAACTGAGTTATTGAACTGAGTACTTGAACTCAGTAATTGAAAAAAAATTAAAAAGAAATAAGACCTAAACACTAAATGCAAATACTGAACCTCATGTCTCCTCTCCAACATCTGTGAGTTTCATCCAAATTTTGTTGGGGATGAATAAGAAAAACAAGGCATGAATCCTGACTCCTCGTTCTGTATTTGAGTAACCCAACTACTCAACTGACTGGTTTATAATGGAAATTATAGATGTGAATACCACACAGGCCTCTATATGCCATACTAAACATGCCCTCCAAAATACAGTGCCAGGCATACATACCCTGCCTCACCCTTACCCCAGTGGATGGTAAACATCGAGTCTGGCATGACATGATTCTAATTACAGAAGACAAAGTCAGAGTGTTGAAGGTACATTAGGGAGACACCCTCAGGTCTGAAGGAGGGCAGAATTTGGAAGCCTGGTGTAGGGTTTTAAAGCAAGGAGCTAAATGCCCAATTATCCACAAGCCAAAGTAAAGGCTACTGGCCTTATGTCTCTTTAGGGGCTATTATCAAGGACTGAGTTGCTCCATTCAAGGTTCATAAGCGAAACGAGGAGGTAACAAACATTGCTTATCGAAACACTGCTTAACAAGACTTATCGAAAGTGCCATGGAATGCTCACGTTCTGACATGAAGCTCTCTATCAACACCAGACACCAAGAACAGGCTGAGAGAATCTCCAGCCTCAAGTGCTCTAACTCGAGAGCAAACTCAGGGTAACCGCAAAGCACAGGCTAAGCATCCTTCCTTCAAAAATCCCAGATCCTCCCAACTCTGAGACCTTTTGAGCATCTACAGGACACCTCTGTGGAAAATTCTATCATGAGAATTGTTCTCACAATAAAAGGTATTTAAACGCCATATAAAGTTATACTCAGCCTCTCTATACAAGGTATAGACAAAACACAAACTTTTTGAGTTGGGTCCTATCTCTAAAATATCTCATTATTTAGAAGCAAATATTTCAAGAATTAGAAAGCCAAACTCTGAAATGGTTCTCATCTCAGCCTCTCAGGGAACGTTGTGGTCGTTGTGGGTCCAGCTGGAAATCACCAATGCCTGCTCAAATTTGGGGTTCACTCCCTGCTAGGACTAAACTGTATTTCCCAGGCTATTTGGGAGCTAGGCTTTGAGGCTTCAGCCTATCGCCATTGGAGTCATCACAAATGTTTAATATAACTGAGACTCTTGGGTCTTTTAACATATTACATGAAGAAAATTCCCCTGAAGAGTCCACAGGCTTAGCCAGAAATGTTAGCGAATGTCTTTCACAGCTTGGCCTGCAACCCCAGTAGCAAGCTCTGACCCTCTATCATAAGATCCACTCCATGTCCAGGCTAGAAACAAGACTATCTTGTGGGAGTCTAGAGGTGGCTTTCCTGCCAATTGGAAAGGGATCTAGATTATTAGTCATGCAAAAGCAGGAAAAAGCAATAGATAAACAAGATATTCTTGACTTGAAAGAGAACTAAGAGACCTCAGGTAAAGGGTGATCAGAGTCAATAAAGAAGGAGCCAATCAATAGACCTGCAGTGTTTGTGGATGTCACAGATGGGATCCTGAGAATGGTAATGTAGGGAATGACCACGCCCAAGAGTGGACTTAGGTCCACCTCTTATACTGTTTATTCAACACACAGCAGGAGAGAGCATGCCCATTGCCTCTGTGCAAGGATCCACAGTGACTGAATAGTTCATGTATGATCATGTAGGCTCTGCCATGTTTCTCTGCTTGAAAGATTCAGTGCTGGAATACTTTCCAAACTTGACACCAGTTTGAAGGTATATGAATGACTTCATTATGCTTTTATGCTTTGATTTGACCTGAAAAAAATTCATTGAGTTTCAAGTATTCCTATGTGATTAGGAGCCTCAAGTCTAGGAAAAATATAGTAGCTTGAAAGGTACAAAGAGAATATTGGGTTGTCTGGTTAGAATGTAATAACTTGGGCAGATAATTAGATTTTCTGTCGTTTTTTTCCTCCCAGAAGCTTTTAATAGTAGGAAATCTTGTGTTCTTTTAACTTTTAGTAGAAAATAAATGCACAGAGGAACTGATTTTTTATACTTTTTAAGATCTCATGGTAGCAATCTCAAATGTGAATGCTGTCTTTGAGTTTTCAGCACAATCAGACTTGGCTACCAGTACAACCTCAAACTCAAAGGCTCCAAAATGTGGTGTGGTTTTGAGTTAAAAGGGGATGTCAGTATCTATGTCTTTATATTTGCCTATGTCTAAGTCTATGCCTTTGTCTATGTCTTTGTCTATGCCTTCGTTTATGTCTATGCCTTTGTTTATGTCTATGTCTGTTTTTTTCTACATCTGTCTATGTTTATGTCTTTGTCTATGACTATGCCTATGCCTTTGCCTATGTCTACATCTATCTCTGTATCTATGTCTTTGTCTTTTTCTATGTCTGTCGATGCCTTTGTTTATGTCTATACCTATGTCTTTGTCTATGTTTGTCTTTGTCTATACCTTTGCCTATGTCTTTGTCTATGTCTGCCTATGTCTATGTCTTTGTTTATGTCTATATTGTTGTCTTTGTCTATGTTCTATGTCTTTGTCTATGTCTACACCTTCATCGTTGTCTATGTCTGTGTCTATATCTTTCTATATAATTGTGCGCTATCCTCACTGTTTTATCATGGTTTTGATCCACTGCGTGCAAATCATGAGTTTCAAATTATTTTTCCAATGTAAGAAACAATCATCATTCGTCCAGCTCTGCCTTATCAGGCAGGCCTCCTGTGGTCCGAGAGTACACGACTGTGAGAGCAACAGTCCAAGGTTGTATTTGTGCTTTGTTGACAGATAAATTATGGGACTGCTGAGGGCTGAGCTGTGGTGTAAGAGGGAGCATGACGTAATGGAACTCGTGGACGTGTTGCTAAGTGCCCTTACATCTCGGCTCATTAAGTACGCAAGAACTGAATTCACACTGTGATGGAGACAGACGTCTCACACACAAAGGATACTAAACAGATGAGTGTGCATATTTGCACATATAAATCCCCCCCATGTGTCCTATACACTAGAGGGTTAATAGCTGAGGTTGATTTATTAATCTACATAAGTTGATCCAAGGGCAGGCAGATGTTATAATTAGTTTCACTTATTTTCAATGTGGTCAACAAGAACATGGAGAAAAATATGAATTCTGATGTCAGATGTTGGTGGCTTGGAAACTGCCAGAGTCTAGAGAGCGCCAGCTTTGAGCATGAGCATCGTACTGTGGCTTTAGTCTTTATCTCAACGATCCTTGAGATTCCTTATCTCAGTTACTCCTTGTTTATACTGGAATGAGATGCCCCAAACAAAATACTGAGAGAGTTTAAACAGAGCAAGGCAGCTTCAGGGTTGATTGCTCGGGAGCTGGTCATGCTCCTGGCAACCATGGACTCCCAGGGAGACAGAGTCTGGCTGGTATAAGCCTAGTCTGAACTCCCTCCGAACCCTGGAACATCTGTAACAGTGATTTGGTCTCTGACCATATGATAGAAGCTGTGGGAAGATGCAAATCTCCTAAATCTCCCTTCATCTAATATATTAAATATGTTTATCTAAATCTATACATCATGAATTATTCCATGCTTTGAGTGGAAGTGTATGTGTGTGTATGTACATGTGTATACATGTGGCTCTGTATGTGTGTGCCTCTCTCTCTCTCTCTCTCTCTCTCTCTCTCTCTCTCTCTCTCCCTTCGACCCCCGTGTGTGTGTGTGTGTGTGTGTGTGTGTGTGTGTGTGTGTGTGTGTTTGCATGGTGCTGAGTATCAAACCCAAAGACTGTGAATGCTAGATCTAAAAACTATAAGGCCTTGTGGAAATTAGAGATTTTTACCATGAGGTTAGAAGAGGAGGGATGTGATTTATCCTTCTTCCATAAACAACTAAAAACTGGACAAAACACAGAAAACACTGTTTTTCAGACAACACAGGCTTGTGATGCCTGAGCAAAAAGACACAAAGCGAACTCTGGAGAGTACTAGGCTGATCCCTGGGCACTTCCAGGAACAGTATGAGGAGGGAATGGGTGTCCAGAGAGCCACTGGATGGAAAAGATGAAGATCTGGGAGGGAAAATGGCTGGAGTACCTGCAAGGGGGTGAGTGAAGAGAGGAGTGAGGAGTGGAAGACAGAGGAGAGAGAGAGAGGAGAGGAGGAGAGGAAGAGAAGAGGAAAGGAGGGAGAGGGAGGGAGAGAGAGAAGAGGGAGAGAGGAGAGGAGAAGGAGGGAGGGAGAGGGAGAGGAGAGGGATAGAGAGGGAGAGGGAGGAGATCAAGAGAAGAGAAGAGGGAGGGAGAGGGAGGGAGAGGAGAGGAGAGTAGAGGGAGAGAGGGAAAGACAGAGGGGGAGGGAGGGAGAAGGAGGAGAGGGAGGGAGAGGAAGGGAGAGAAAGGAGAGGGAAAACACTCTGGAATTCTGCACACAGGCCTCCCTGGATTGTCTGGCTTAGTTCTGAGGGACATGCAGACACTACTCCAGACCACCTGAAAGGATAAAGCCCCTGCTCACACAGGACAGGGTAGCTTGTGTCCATCTGTATTTCAAAATGAATTAAAGGAATAGAGCAAGTGTCAGCAAAGGGAAGATCAAGTTCACAAAGGCTCATACACAGTGAAAACGAGAAGGCAAAGAAGTTGGCGAGAGACTCCAGGAGCAGGAGAACTGGCAGACGAGGCATTAAGGTAACATTAATAACTGCACCCCACGTGTTCAGGAAGCAGCGTTAATAATTGTTTCCACATGTTCAGGAAGTGACATTAATACTGCACGCCATGTGCTCAGGAGGCAGAGGACACATGAGCGTGAGGACAGGGCAACCCCAAATCCAGCTTCCAGTGACTAGAAAGAACAGCCAAGACAAAAAGTAAACAGGATGAGAGTAACAAGAGATTAGGAGACACAGCAGCAGGAATGACCCAGCATGAAAGAGACAGAAGGCTGAGGAGACACAAGCCGCTCATCAATGGCCTTATCAAGCAATCTAAGGTTCCCAACATCAGAGTTTCAGGAGGGAGCCTGGGTGGAAAAGAGCAGAAACAGTAAAGTTTCCAAACTCAAGTAGAGCCATGGATTTGCAGATCCAAGAAGTCCAGCTAAACAGAATACATGGGAAAAAATTACTGCAAGGAACATCACAGTCAAACTGCTGAGCTGATGACAAGAAAATCCTGAAAAAACTCAGAAGGACACATTACAAAGGAGCAAAAACCAGGCTTTTTTTTACACACCATTACACAGCTGACAGTTGATAGACATCTTTAAAGAAACTGAAGAAGAAAATCAAAAACAAATTAAAAGTCAGCCTCAAATTCTACATCCAGGAAATACCTTTCAAAATGAAGGTAAAATTGATCTTTTCAGACACATGAATACTGAATAAATGAACTTTATAATAGCTGTACTACTGAAAATGTTACAGGCTGGGCTTGGTGGCACATGCCTTTAATCCCAGCACTCAGACTTCTGTGAATTCAAGGCCAGCCAAGACTACTTAGTGAGACCCTGTCCCCCAAACAAACAAAAACACTTTGAAGAGAAATGAAATCATAGGAGTACATGAGAGAATGACATTTAAAGCCAGTAAGAGAGAGCCATTAGGAAACTCCCTAACATTTGAGGAACAATGCATTTAAAAATAATTCATGAGTCAAAGAATAAAATCACAGGGGAAAGTAGAAAATATTTTGAATGTAACGAAATGAAAAAGCACCACATATAAAACCTGTGAGGGAGACAGATGCATGGTACATAAAGAATTCTATAGCCTTAAAATGCTCATTCCAGAAAGAAAGTTCTCAAATTTTAACCTCAGCTTCTGTTTTAAGAAGTAAGAAAAGAACAAATGAGATACAAAACACAAAGAGAAAATAAGAAAGAGGGAGGAAAGGCAAGCAGAGCGTGGCAGGAAAATCACCGAAAGGAAAAGCCAGTTCTTTGAAACTAACAGTAAGACGGAAAACTTAGCCAGAGTGATGTGAAGGGAGAATTCAGAGGTGAGAGTGCTCACAGATATTAAAAGGACAATGAGGGGACACTAGGGACCATTTCCTGGAAACTCACAAATTATCAGAGCTCACACATGAAGAAACAGACAAGCTAAGTAGCTCTATCTCCCCTCTCTTTATACCTCCCTAATTTTATTTTTGTTTATTTGCTTTTTTGGTACAGAGTATCCAGGATTATAGCATGTGCCACTGTGCTGGCTACACTGTAGCTATTAAAAATAATTTGTGTGATAGCACACTGCCTTTAATCCCAGCACACAAGAGGCAGAAGCAGGCAAATCTCTTGAGTTTAAGGCCAGCTTGGTCTACAGAGTAAGTTCCAGGACAGCCAGGGCTACTTAGAGAAACCCCATCTGGAAAAACCAAAACCAAAACCAAGAGAACAAACAGCACACCAAAGATTTGAATTAATTGGTATGAAAACTTTCTAGAAAGACAAGATAACTTTACTTGTGAATTCCACTAAGTATTCAGGGGAGATATAACATCAGTATTATACGAATACATCCAGAAGATAGAGGAGGGAAAGCATCTACTCATTCTGTGATGCCTAAATCACTTGGAAACCAAAATCACAGAGAATACTCGTGGAGGCATTAGAGATGAAGGATCCTTCACAAGGAATACAAGTACATACAGAACTGCACCACACAGGAAGGAGGCTTGCAGACACTGTCACGCTGCCTCTGTCCTCCAAGGACAGCACCCTGTGCTGAGCAGCACAGAATCTAAGCTCCGCTGTTCACCAGATGCCTAACTTTAGCCAAGTTACTTAACTTTTCTGTGCTTCAACCTTTCCATCTACGTGTGGAAAAATTAATAGAACACCCTTTCTATGGCTGTTATGAAGATTAAAGGAAATACACACACACGAATTAAGGAGGCCAGTGGGTAATGGACTTGCCTTGCCACCATGAGGACCTGGGATCGATCCCAAGAACAAAGTCTACAAGTAAAAAGCTGATCGCAGTGAGATATGCTTATAATACCATCGTCAGAGACATGCAGATCCCTGGGCTCCTTGGCCAGACACATAGGTGAGCCCCAGGTCACAGTATGAGAACATCCTTCCAAAACCAAGATGGATACTCTTGAAGAACGACACCTGAGGCTGGCCTCTGGCCTCCACATATATGTGTGCACATGTGAGTATACACACACACACACACACAAAGAAAGTGGAAGAGCATGGTCAATGCTAGCATGCAGAAAGCACTACATATATGTCTAGTGAAATTATCCATGTGCTAGCTGGTGGCTGTCTTCATATATTTGCCCTGAAGTAAGCTACTGTCCTCACTGTGTTGGTCCTGTTGCTGCTGCAACAAATTGCTACAAATTCGGTGGCTTGAAATAACACAATGTAACTCTTCAACATTCTGGAAGTGGAAGTACAAACATTAGTTTCTTAGTTTCCTTGGGCTGAAATGAAAGCAGTCAGGAAGGCTGCACTGCCTGAGGGGGAACTGGGAAGGACTGTTCCCTGAGTCTTCCAGCATTCCTTGTGACTCACAGCCTTATCATTCCAATCTTTGTCTCTAAGCCCAGGCTGCCTCCTCCATTTTGGGCCCCCCTCTTACCAGGATGTCTGTGATCAGGCAGTTCAAGACACTCTCCTTGGGTCAAGATCTTTATCTTAATCACATCAACAAAGAGCCTTTTCCTTTTGAGGCAACATTTGTAGATTCCAGAGATTTGGACTCTAGATTTGAGGGGTCCTTATCTAGTCTACACCAGTTCGGATAAATTGTGTTGCAGGGCAATTACAATGTAACATTTATCTGTAAAGATACTTGGCTCTCTCTAAAATAAACTTACCAGTACCCAGCCGCCACATTCCAGTCATATTCACCTGAGGCACAAGCAGGATGTCCCCAATGTATTGAAGCAACTGCATGGTGGTAACACGGACTCAAATCTACATACCTATGATACTCACTGCAAACCACGGGGGGATTCCTGGAAACGCAGTGGGCCTTCTTGTGGTTTAAATAAAACAAATTAAATTATATATCTCTATATAATTTGTTGTTATCACTATTCTAAGAATGTGTGCAGGCACTGGTGCATGTGGAGGTCAGAGTACAGTTGTTTTCTAATTCTACCTTTAGATGGGTTTCAGGGATCGAACTCTGGTCCTTAGGTGTTTTTTTTTCTTTTTCAGTGAAGCTTAAACCCACAGAACCATTTCTCTGGCCCTAAAACAGCTCTCTAAGACCACTAATCAGAGTCAAGAAAACTGGAAACAAGTGTATTTTGATGGTGGCAATTTGACTGATTTCCCTTGTAGAATTGCTAATATTATGGAATAAGAACTTAACTTAATTCCCAATGTAAATGGTCAATAAATTGTACTCCCACTCATCAGTATGTAATAAAAACCATTCTGCCCACAGCCCCATCTTATGATAAAGTAGAAAGCTTATCATGTCTCTGATTTCTTTCTTTGTAGGAGCAGGGAAGTTACTCCTTTGAGGACTGTGATGTCTTCTGCAGAAAAAGTGTGAGTGTCCGAAATTCTGAGCTGCACGTCCTAGGGAAACAGGAAGTAAGACTGGACTTTCTAACTGAATGAGGGATGGATGACAAGTAGAATCCGAGAGTCTCGCGTGTGGCGACGAGGCTTGGAGGAAGCAGGGGCAGAAGTGAAGTCTCAAGGGAGCCAAGGGTCTCATCCTCTGTGGGAATGCCCTGAATGATGATGAAGCAAGGGCCAAGAAGACAAGGAAAGCATAAACCCAAGGCAGCTTGTGCAAATAGGACCTCACGGCTCCGGGCCACAGCTAGGGGGCTGCTCCCCTGGGTCCTGCCAGTCAAGCCAGGGCCTGGCATGCCTCCCAAACTGGGAGTGAGCGCATCCACTCACAGCCAATAGGTTAGTTCCGATTTCCAACGTGACTGGATTAAGAACAGCTAGCTGGGTTCAAGTATGAAAATTTCAAATATATATGGAGAGAGAGAGAGAGAGAGAGAGAGAGAGCGAGGGAGCAAAATGGTTCAAGAAAATGGTTTGATTCTAAACATTTTCTGTAAGAGAAAAACCACTGTTGCCAGCAAAGCTGTGGAAAATTAAACACTTGGTGCAAAATTTAATAAAAACTTAATTGGCTCTTTCTTGGGGGTGGGGCACATCACCACAGGCCAAGTTGTGACAATCAAGCTTACACTCTCATTATTCCTAAGTAATAGAATCAGGCATGGATGATACAATACACAAAAACTCAATCACCAACACTTCAGAACTGTTAACAAAAATAATGAAAGAAACGACAACTAGCGGGGGGAGGGGGGTTATCCATGACCTTGCCATCTACAAACATGGAAACACACTGGCTCAAATCCACACCCACTTCTACTCACCCTGGATGTGCGCAGGTTGCACGCACTGGAAGTTTAACTGAGGGAAGACCCACTCTGAGCATGGGTGGCTCATTCCATGGGCCTGACGCCAAGGGAAAGCTCCCGTTTTCTGTGATACCCTGAACTTGCCTCTGAGAGAGTGATGTCATGTTCACACACTTCATCAAACAGTCTTTCCTTTTACTCGAATTCTCCTTTTCTTTCCTTCTTGCTAACTGGAATGGAAGAGCATCCGTGCTCAGTTAAGGACGAGAATCCTCAGAGTCCAGACTGTGCAACCGCAAGGAGGTCGCTGTACCTGTGAGCATCTGAGCCTCCCCCTTTCAGATAGGATTAGTGGGAGGTCATAGCAAACTGCAAGAGGTAAGTTCTACACAGAGCTCACCAGGCAGCAAACGTCTCACACCATTGGTTCTCAACCTGTGGGTCGCGACACCTTTTACTGGCATCCCATATCAGATATTTACATTACTATTCATAACAGCAGCAAAATTACAGTTATGGAGTAGCAATGAAATCGTTTTACGGTTGGGGGTCAGCACAACACGAGGAACTGTGTTAAGGGGTCACAGCGTTAGGAAGGTTGAGAAGCAGTGCACCAGGACCATCTCATTTCATTAACCCTTCAAGGTACAGGTTATAGGTATTCCCACCACACACAAGAAGACCAGGGCACAGAGGGGGACGGGAGGAAAAATGGGGTTCATATCTGGGCAGCAGAGGCAAAGCTGAAAGCTAAGTGTCCTACTGCCCTCCACTCCCTGCTCCCTATGGGCCAGTGACAAGCCACTCCTGGAGCAAAGCATCATTACATTAAAACACAAAAAGGATTAAAAATTACATTTCTTTCAGACAAAGCATAAGAAAAACAGGGGGTAAGAAACAGGAGCTTTTGTGATCTTAGCCCCAAAGGAGACAAAGGTTTCTCTTTCACTGGGCCTGTATTTACAGCAAAGATGACTTTGTCCTAGACAGAAGTCTACCTTGGGACTTAGTCTTATAGGTCAGTATGGGATTTTTTCCCCAGGCAAGACCCAAAGATGAGAAATGTCAGGAGAGAAGCTTCCTGTGCTTGTCCACTTATTTCCTTTCACATTTATGTCTTTATTTATGTAATTATGTATGTGTGTGTGTATGTATGTATGCATGTGTGTGTGTGTATGTATGTATGCATGTGTGTGTGTGTATGTATGTATTCAGTATGAGTTTGTATGCATATGTATGTGGACCCACACATGCCATGGAACACATGGAGGTCAGGGGACAGCTTGCAGGAGTCACTTCTGTCCTTCCACTTTGTGGATTTCAGACATCTGAAGTTGTAAGGCTTGGCGTGAGGTGCCTTTACCCGCTGAGCCATTTCCTAGGCCTATTCCCTCAACCCCCACCCCAGCCTCAAGTTTTCTTTAGAAACAGGGTCCCACTAAGTAGCCCCAACTGGCCTGGAACTCAGAATCCTCCTGCCTCAGACTTCCAAGTGCTGGACTCACAGGCACGCACCATTATGCCCAGTGCTGCATGATTTCCTCAAAAGCATCAACAATAATTTAAAAATGCGAAGTATTTAAGTAAGCTCAGCTCTCCTCACAGTCAGAAACGGAACTCAGGGTCACACTCACAAACATTCAGGTGTGGACTCCTGCCCCCAGGTTGCTGCCGAGCTCGGCACTCACTTCCTCGTCTATGCAGTGGACTGCTCAAAAACGTGTCCAATAAATCATTGTTAAAGAAACCAAATATCAGAAATGGATTTACAGAAACTTTTCACTTCCAGATAGTTCCATGGAGGAGTGGGTACCTGTGACAATCATCGTCTGTTCTGGAGAACCGCCCTGCCCTGCTCTGGAGAGAGAGCTTTTTCCTCAAGGATCTGGAGAAGCCTTGAGCCTCACTGATCTGTGTTTTTGGTCCCCCCCCCATCCTTCCCTGATGAGAAAGGATGGGATGGTGGGTCACATAGCTTCTGCACTGTGTACATCCTTTTGATATTCACACTTCTGTCAGGAAAAGTCCCCTGGCAACAATGTTTACACACCCGCTTCCCTCCTCCCTTTGATTCCTGGGTCGGTATAAAAATGAACAGGCAGTGACTTGATGAAACTTTCAAGTTAGTCAGTCTCATGGGCTAACAAATTGCAGACCTTGGATCTGACCAAAAAGGATGTGCCAACCCTTTCTCTTTGAAGCAGAGTTGAGGTTTATCACAGACATTTCCGTATGGATGTTAAGCATGAATGGAGAAAGACAGAGGGAGAGAGGGAGGGAGGGAGGGAGGGAGGGAGAGACAGAGACAGGGAGAGACAGAAAGAGACTGAAACTCTAAAAGGCAGCAAGAGATGCTCAAAAGCATTAATCTGAACATCTGTAAGAATTCACTGTCTTTTTACTTCTAATGTGTATGTATGTGCTTGTATGTCCGCATGTGCACTATGTGTGTGCTGGTGCCTGTGGAGACCGGAGGAGGACCTGGAGTCACAGGTGGTTGTGGGCTGCCTGATGTGGAACTGGAGGAACAACCACTCTTACCCACTGATCCATCGCCAGCTTCCATAATCCACTGCCTTTACAGTAGTCACAGATACTACTTTTGTGATGTTTGAAGTTGTCATGGTAACTGGTTGCCAAGGAACCTGAAGGAGGATCCTATGGTAGTTCCTGAGAGGGCATCTGACAGGACCTCAAATGGTAAGACCACCGAGAGGCAAGAAGCTCAGTGTCTTCACTGTAAACATGCCGACAGTCTTATTCTGAGTCCCAGAACATGTGTGGGAGGGGAGTGAGGCCACAGTCAGGCCTTCAGCCTGGCTCATTACTGTCTCTCTCTAGGAAAAGAACACATTTCCCACAGCAGAGGCTAACTGTGCTGGGATTCTTCCTCCTGAGCTAGTGAGATGCTTTAAGGGGACCCCAGGCTAAGGGGCTTCTTTCCCTACAATGTCCCTGTCTTTCCTTCCTGCCTCTATCAGACAGCAGCTAAAACCTACAGCGGAGCGTTCCCTGAAAAGCTACAACCCACCTCCCTGATATTTCCAATGTATTTTCCATCTAACTTCCTTTAGAAATTTGAATGCAATTCCGGATATGAACAACACATGGATTCTGGATGTTTTCGGCTATAGGAAGTGAAAGGAATACTTTCCTACGGACATAGTGGGAGGGGTGTTCTCCTGGGAAGTATTAGTTTGTTACGATGACCGAGAGACAGAGAGGTACCTTGGCTTTGAGTAAGCAGGGAGGGAGTCAAGAGCCTAGGAGACAAGTCCAGGTCCCATGGAATAATGATGCAAAACAGAGGTCCTGATGACCATGATTCAGGACACGGGTGGCAGGCATGGGGCATGCGCTATCAACAAAGCAGTTCCGTTCGTTCATCTGCCAAGTATTTATCAAAGAGCTTGGTGTTGGCAATGCTGCAGTAAGCTGGAAACAGACCCCGCCACCAACAATGAGCCAATATTGACTTCGACACATGTGGCTCTTTGTGAGGCCAGAGCCGGCTTCAAGAATAGAGATGGCCCAGGGACCTACAGGCAACAACAAGGTTAGGCAGTCCTAGCCAGAGCAGGTAAGTTGCCATGTCAGGCCCTCTCTGCATAGGTATGGTTTCTTTACCATTTCTTGCTTTACTATCAATGACACATGAATCCACAGAAGGGGGGACGAAGAAGAATATATTTATACAGGGCACAAGCCTGAATACTTTGCAGTTTTTTAGAGAGAGTGAAAGCATACAGTTGGCTCGGTCTACAGCCATTTACTAATCAACTATTATGTCCATGGAGTAGCGCTGGAAACAGTCATACAGGTCCCAGAAATCACAGCAGTGTGCCCAGTATTAAGATGACGGGAAAGGAAGGGTGCTAACAGGAAAGCAAGCTAGAAAGGCCTTCTGAGAAACGACAGTGGGGATGACTCCTAACAGATAAGGAGAAGCTGGTGGCTGTAAGCAGAACACTTGGGAGGAGTGCGGAAGTGTTCCACAGCAGCAGGTACCATGACCTGACACAGCCTACCATCTTGCTCCCTGTGTGCCATGGTACCCAACTATATTCCATTTGTTCCTCATATCGTGGGGACTTGTTGGGTCTATACTGGTGGGTTAGAGGACAACAAGACAGCCACGTGCCCAGAGGGAGCCTGTGGAAGACTTAGCCCTGGAAGGCTTGGTTCAAGACATATATGCCATAGATTACAGTGTACCAAAAATCTTCTCACGTTTCCAAACTTACACATTCTTAGACTTACTTGGCTGTGTTGGGAGTCAAGAACGGAAACACACACAATGAGAAGGCAGACAACAAAAGGAGGCAGAGCCATCACAGCCTTGTCTGCCTTCCCCATGAGGCTGGGAGGACTCAGTTTCAAGCTATACCAGGATATGGTCAGGATTTGGTTAAATTATTGCCTAGAGGAGTGGGAGGGGTGGGAGGGTGAATGAAAACTGGTTTTGAGATAGCAATATTGGTGAACGTGAAAACTTACTTGCCGTCAGTACCAAGTGACCATGAGTGGACCCCAAAAGGGGAAAGGGCGTGAAGAGGGAAGAGCGAAGGCAAAGGGGTGAGGTTGAGCCGTGCAGACAGCTGTGGGGACTGGCCTGTGGTTCAGCCCTGCAGGGAGCCTGTGGTTTGAGAGCACTGCCTGTCCAGACCGGGCGGACGAGTCACAGCACACCTGTTCAGTGCATTTCTCTCTCAGTGGATTGACAAGGCCTCCCAGCCTCCCACGAACCAATGGTTTAGAACTGACCACAAAATGAATGGAAGTGAACTCCTGTTTAGTATCCTCAGGACATGACCTCAGGCCCACAACTCTATCCTGTAAGCCTCTCAAAACATGATGGGTGGCTTTCCTAAGTCTTTCATGCTGGCTGGGTATCAATGTAATGTTCAAAATACTTTCCCACTGTCCTCTAAACCACCAGTCTAGACACAAATAGTCTCCATAATATGAGGGACAAATGGACTATGATTGGGTGCCATAGCACAGTAAGGACTTTGGGCCACCAAACCATCTACCCAAAATAAAGGTTACAGACAAAAAAAAAAAGCAAAAAAAAAAAAAAAACCCTTTTCAGCTTCAGCGGGCACCCAGCTGATATCTTCAGCCAGAACCTAGCCTATGAGGCCTATCGCATGAGGAATGAACACTCAGGGCATCTTGTTAAAAATTATAAAGATTTCCAGAGTCAGGGAGATGGTTTACTAGGCAAGTTCGCTTGCTGTGCAGGCCCAAAGACCCAAGTTCAAATCCTTGCAAGCCACATAAAGCTGGATGTGACAGTATATGACTGGAATCCCAGCATTCCTAACCATGGGACACGGATCCCCAGAAGGTCACATGCCAGCTATTCAAACACAAACAAGGTGGGAGGCAGAGACCAACAACACAGGTTGTCTGTCCTTTGACTTCCACCCATAAGCCCTAGTGCGAGCACGCCCCATCCTGACAATTAAGTTCCACCAGGCAGTAAGCCAAACATAGGGGTCCCTCTGACATCAGGATGTAGGCTGGCTTCTCAGCAAACCAGTCCTGCTTTCCAAGACAGTACAGCATGGCCATGTGGAAGAGCAGAGTCACAGCTGGCTCCGACCCTATCCCTGGCACACATTTGCTAAGCAAGGTTACGGCGACTTCTTACAGCGCTGTGAGGAACTTAATGGGATAAAGCACAGAACGCCTAGTACGCAGCAAGCTCTCAATAAACGATAACTCTATGGTCCCTGCTTAAAACCACGTGCAGGTAGCAATTTTAAAAGTTCGAGAAGTGAATTGCTGGGGCCAGAAAGCTGACTCAGAAGGTAACATGCTTGCCATGCAAACACCAAGCCCTGAGCTCCAGCTATAGAGCCAGAGTTAAGCCAGCGTGGCAGTGTGCTCTTTTAATCACGGAGCTGAGGAGGTGGCGACAGGTGGGTCTGGGCCTTGCTGGGATCCAGCCAGCCCTGCCTGAATCAGTGAATTTCAGGCCAGCTGTGGAAGCTGTGGAAGCTCCTGTCTCAACAACAACAACAACAACAACAGCAACAACAACAACAACAACAATAAAAAAGCCAAAATTGGCAGTATCTGAAGAAAGACAGCAGAGGTTTCCTCCTACCTCCACATGTATGAACACACATGCACACACACACACACACACACACACACACACACGCACACGCACGCACGCACGCACGCACATGCATGCGCACAGAGAAATAACTGCTATTAGAAGTTGTCAAAGAAACAATATTTTAGGACAGAATTATGAAGCAGACAGAGAAGGCCAAGTCCTTTGCTGGACTCCGGCTGCTTCCCTTTCTTGTCTTCAGTGGCAAGCACATACAGATGAACTGCACTGCTGTCATTTTTAATTGGTACTATGCTCCTCTTTTTATCTGGCCCCTTAGTGTTCCTATGCTCCATCCCCCAACTAAAGTGATGCTATCGTTTAAAGAGTTATGAATGGCCTCCTGTTTATTAGATGAGACACATTCCTCACAAGCCTTGTACAGTTTCACATTGCACACTCATTCCCACCTTAACCCTTTGCTTCTCTCGACTCGTGTGATACTACATGTCCGTGACAACAGCATGGAGTTGAGTAACAGACTGAAGTAGACCCCCATGACCCCTTTGTAACCTATGGGCCTGCAGCAGTGTCTGGCTTGGCTGTCCCTCATTCTGAGTCAGCTGGCCCTGTGTCTATCAGAGACATCACACATGATGGTGGGTAGGAGGCCGGTGTCCCATGAATGAGTTGAATGGTGCTTTTGCTTCTCGGACACCCCTTGTTCTCTGCCATGCCGACACTGTCTGCTGTCACCAGCTACCTAAGGGAGGCAATCTCTGGGCTCCATCTTCAGATCTCTGCCCTGGTATTTTTACATCGTTACCACAGGTGAACTCAGCCAACCACCCGGCTTCCACTGTTACATTCTCCATATTAGATGCTGGCAGACCGGACCTCTCTCTTTGGAACACCAATCACTGCCTACTCCCAAGCACAGGGCTAGTTGCCTGAGAAGTTCAAGTATCACTTCCGGATACTTCAACCCTCACTTTCTTTTCTCCCCCAAACCAGTTTTCCGTGTGGTCTGTCTCATTTTTGCTAACTCTTCACCAGGGTCAAGACTATACCGATGCTGTTGTCTTTATCGTTCTAATCCAACTGCAGTCTTGTCTGTTACAGACTGGACTCGCCTCTGATTTTTCTCCCAGTCACCCTAACCCTCTCCTATCTGCCCTGTTGAAGTAATTTGCTAGCTGACTGTGTTGTCCACTCTCTCTCTACCAAACTGCAGTCTTTATCCTACCACTGAGAATCTTCTCTAACATTACTTTCACGACACCACACTTACCTATCCCCAGATCTTCCAACTTCCTGTCTGTAGGATAAAATCTGTAACTCTTCAGATCGCCATTCCACGCCTCCTACAGCCTGTCTACTTGAGCGTGATCTTGCTGGACTGGTTAGCCCTGTCAGCTGACCCCTGAAAACTCTCAAAATATTCCTGCCTCACATTTTATGAGCACTGCGTTTTCTGTCTGAGAATTCTTCCCATCTTCTTTCCAGAAGAATCTATCATGGCTCTGAGTTGATTTTGCTGCTACTGTTGTTTAATGCTATTGTTGTTGTTGTTACTGTTGGTGTTGCTGTTGACAACTTTAGGGTCTTGGCTCCTATCCTCCACCTTGTTGAGGTGTGAGTTCTTGTTTCCTCCGCACGGCTGTACTCCAGGCTAGCCCATGACTTTCCAACTCATTCTCCAGGCTGCTCCTCCCAACTCCAGAGAGGGAAGGAGGGGATTACAGGCATGATGCTTCTGCACACAGCTTTCATTGAGCTCCGGTGGTCGGTGGTCGTCGGGCTTGAATGACAAGAGCTTTCCCCCACGAAGCTATCTCTCTGCCCTTGTTTTGTATTTCGAGAGAGGGGCTCATGTAGATCAAGCTAGCCTCAAAGTCACTACTTAGCTGAGGATGACCTTCAACTCCTAATCCTCCACCCTCTGCCTCCCAAGGGTTGGGGTTACAGGCATCTACTTTCCCATGGCTCTGAACAATTCTTCCTTGGGAATCACAGCACCGGATGTTTTCCTTTCTTAATCAATGTCATGCTTTACAGCTCGAAGAGATGCTGAACTGACTTACATTTGGAATCTGTTTATTTCGCACGCATGCACATTGGAGACCACCGGGGCCACTTCCTTTACTTGGCTTAATCTTTGACATCAAAAACTCACTATGATTCATTCTCAAAAGAAATTTGGGGCTGCCTGATGGTTCAGTGGGTAAAGTACTTGCCGTGCAAATGTGAGGGCCCAAGTGTCAGTAACCTCAGTACTGTTGCAGCAGCACAGAAAGTGGAGACAGGAGAATTCCCGGAAGCTCACAGGTTGGCCAGCCTGATCCACACAGTGCCACAGCAACAAAGAGACTCTGTCTCTAAAAGGTGGAAGGTGAGGATTGACAGTTGAGGTGACCTCTGACCTCCATGTATGTTGTGGCATGTGTGTGCACACACATACACACCTCACACACGAGCTCGTGCACTCGTGCACACACACACACACACACACACACACACACACACACACACACACGTGCATACCCTCTCCCCAGCAAGCAAAGGAAATCTGGGAAGCTAAAGGGCCTTTATCTGATTCAAACACATACTGAGTTCTGGGGGTGAGATCCACCTTACACATCTGGGCCCATCCTTGCGCTGTATCATAATGACCAGGAAGTAAAAACAGGCTGGCTAGCTGGGGCGGGTGAAGTAACAGACCGTTACAGTTCTGGACATAGACACTACGGAGAAGGGTGTGCCTTCTCTGCTCTTAGGATCTCAGTTTGAGACGCTACAGAAGTGAGTCATAGGTGGAAATGGGACTGAGGGGAAGAAAGGTCAAGAGAAAGGTCAGAAAGGTGGTGACCCAGGAAACAGTCCATGCCAGAGATGGACAGGTCCTGCTCTACACAGATGTTTGAAGCTCTCAGTCAGACTGACTGCTGTTGAACATGGTGGCATCGTTAACAGCAGGTTCTGGCCTGTTTGCATGAGTTATAATCTGCCTTGAACACACATGTTGTCAGAATCACCTAGAACTCTATATGTAGCCCAGACTGGCTTGGAACTTGAGATTCTCCTGCCTCACTCATTTGCTCATGTTAGGAATTCAGGCGTGTGCAACCTTCCTAGTTACAATCCCTCCTCCTCTCCCTTTTCTTTCCATCCTTCCTTTCTGTTTTTCTTCCCCCCCCCCCTTTTTTTTTTTTGAGACAAGGTTTCTTTGTATAACCCTGGCTGTCTTAGAACTAACTCAGAGATCTGCCTGCCTCTGCCTCCCAAGTGCTGGGATCAAAGGTGTGCGCCAACACTGCCCACCCTGCAATCCTTTCTTCATTCACCTTCTAGCTTCTGATCTTATCTCTCTGGGATTCGTGGGTTTGACATCCAGCATGCTTTTTGCATGTGGTTTTACATTTGCCCTCCTTCGTTCGCCGCTGTGAGTGCCGAGCACTGTGCCCAGGCTCAGGCCCAGGCTCTCTACCTTGGGGCTGTTGAAACCCACTCCTTTTGCTTCCACTTGTTGAACCTTTTCTCGGGCGACAAAGATGAGGAGTAAGGTTCACAAAAGCCCACGAGGTGGAATTCAGGAGAAAATACCACTGGAGAATCGTGATAGAAATGAGAAATGTAAGCCAGCTCTTTTAAAGTCCAACAGTAAAGGAGGCATGACTGCAATATAAAGCCAATTCCCAAATAAAAAGAAGGGGGGAGGTGAGCTATTCAGGTGAGAGAATTTTCCTTAGTCACAGCACTCATTAAGCCTTCTGTTCGGATGCCCTCCCTAATCTTTGCAACAAACTCCTATTCATCCTTCAACACTCTGCTGAAGTATGTTCTCTGGGAAGCTGGGAAGCCTTCTCTGACGTTGGATACATTTAACAGATCCATTCTTGTGGCCCCATCTGTTCTTCTGCTATCACTTTGGCTAACAGTCTGTCTCTTCCACCACCTCTCTGAGGACAAGGGCTAATTATCTTAGTCAGTGTAGCATCCTCTAGACACAACAGCGTGCCTGGCATATACCAAGTGTTTGTCGTTGTGTTGATAAATACGCAGCCTGCAAGTACAATTCGCACTTCATTTGCAAACCTCGGTTTGCTCGATGGGACTTTTCACGTGAAAGCACGTTTCCCCTTGTTGTGAACAAACGACTTGAGACTCATAAAGTAAGCTCCATACACGAAGGCACATTAGTCTGCTCTTCGTACCCTGGAACCGGGAGCATTTCCCTTCCACACCAAACCTCCTGGGGCTGGCTTGATATTAGCAGCACATCTCTGTACTAGCATTTCTATTGTGGTGAAGGCTAAATTACACCGAGAGCCTAATGCGGCCACCAGTCTTAGTGAATTGGGGGAAGGGGTAATTAGGAGATAACATTTCTGTAGCCGACCTAGGAGATGGAGGAGGAAGTTGATTTAAATCTAGCACTAAAAGAGATTCAACAGAAACTCAAGCAAAACAGGAGCTTCCTCTGGACATGACAACATACCCTGGTACCCAGGGTCTGTTCCCCACGGTTGTCAGGTCGGAAAACCGGGGGTTGGAGGGGAAGTGCCTGCTTTGGGCACCCCTCCTTCTTTACCATGGGACCTGCTTTGCTTAAGGAGAGAGATCTTATATCCTTCCAGTAACAACAATCACAGTTTGCTCTCCAACGCGCCGTCTCGATCTCGCCTTCGATCCCCAGCAACCCCCACCAGGTTTAACTCGGGATCAAAAGTACCCGTGGCTGGGCTGTCAGGCCGCCGCAGAGCAGTCGCGTAGTGGGCAGGCCAGACCCAGTGTCCCCGCAGTCCCCGAGAGGACACGGGCCGTAGGGGCGGGCTTCTCCACGTAAGAAGGCCACGCGCCCCCGAGATCGCGCGACTGCAGGGATTTCAGCGGCTCTCCTACGGCCTCCCGCAAGCCCTGGACCCCTAAGATTGCTGCCGGGTCCGCGTCAGCGGAGAACCGGTGTCCACCGCGCTGCCCACCTCGCAGCCGGGCCCTCTCGCCGCACCGTGACAGCTGGGTGCCCAAAGGGTTAAGCCCGCCGCGCGACGCCGGGTGTCCCCCGCGCGCCACCCCGCCGCCGCCAGCCGGCCCCAGCGCGCACGCGCCCGCCCGTTACCTGCGGTGGCCTCCGTGCTCCTCCTCCACCTGGCCGCGCTCTCCCGGGGCCGCCCCTCAGCCCGCCCCCTCGGCTCTCCGCCGCGCACCCTGCTGGCTGCCCCGCCGTGGCCCGCGGAGGAGGAGCCTGGGGGCGATTACCATGTATTAGCATACCGGAGCGTGTCACGTGCCCACTCCAGCCAATCTTCACTCTGGAAAGGCGGAGATTGACTTGAACACGCCTTGGTGCTGCTCTGGGACTGAACCGGTGGCCATGGCAACGGAGGGGAGGGCGGAGGAGGGGAGAGGAGAGGCTCTGGAGCCTTGTGGTCTCCCTGGAGCATCTCCTCTACCTGAACTCCGCACCGGGACCCCAGTGTACTTTTCCTATTTTGCATATGGAAAGCACCTCAAATTGGCCTAGCCAGGAAAATTCAGATTCTGGAAACGCTCTGAACACTTAAACCCCGTGCCTAACACTTTTCTGTAGCTAACTCTACAGAAAAGTAGAGTTCTGGTAGCCTTAGGAAATGCATATCATAAACTTGATACTGGGGCAAGTTTATTCTCAGAGAGGCTCGGCCACACACCCAAAGTCACACAACCACCAAGCTACATTGAAAAGTGGAAATATAAGAACATCCGGCCCAGGGGCTTTCCTGCATTCTTTACAATTCCAGATGGTCGAGGAAAAGACTATATATAAACAGTCGAAAGAAATCTTCATACATCACTAGTGGAGCACTTTGTACTGCCCCACAGTGCCCTTCTGAGGCCTAAGCCTGGTACCCATATTACAGATGAGGTCTGGGCCAAACAGCTATTAGGAGCCTACGGTTAATCGCTCGATCTATGTATGCTCAAGGTATCAAAAATTTTACATCCAGTCTTAATTGCACTGTTGCTATGGCCACTTTACTGATTTCAGATACTGAACCTTCAACAGGGCAAGCAAATTACCCACACTCACACCTCCAGTACTTCAAACATTTGGATTCCAGTCCTGGCTTATCTGACTCCAAAGCTATATTCCAATGGCCTCTCGTTGTACCAGGCTCCTTTAACTTAGATGTAGGCACAGGAACACCTTCCCTAATAGAACTGCCACTCAAGATTGAAATATATTCTGTGACAAGTGGCTTGTGTTGAGGTCACGAAAGATAAAGTCACTCAGTTGGCAGGGGACTCTAGAATTCTGTCTCTCTGCCCTCATCTCTGTTGATCTGGTAATTCACCTAAAGGGACAAACACTCCCATCTGGACTTGCTTAGCACAGTGGCTCTCTGATTTTAATGTGGCATGGATGGATTACTGGATTAGGCCCTGTGGTTTCAATGAACTATCTAGACACTTTAAGATCATTTAAAATATATGAACATTTCTTCTCACCAGACTGATTAAAAATCCAATTTCCTTCTAAACTGTGACATAGAGACAAACCCACTTGGGTTAACATCCTGCTTGGCCACTCATCAGCTGTGTGATCTACAGCAAGTTTTATAACCTGTTTGTGCCTCAGTTTCTTCACCAATAAGACAGGATAGGAAGGTCAGAAGCATTAAAGAGTTAATGTATAAAAGGCTTATGATACAGGCCTGGCCCAGTGGGTAAGACTCCATCCTTGCTAGCTATGGTCATTTCCACATCTGGCCCAGGATCTCCCACGAGATAGACAACCCACGTGTTCCGATCTCTCCTCCCTTCCTGGCAGTGGGACACAGAAGTTGCCCGTCATCCCCTGTGGCACATTAAACAGCCTGTTGTGCTGGTGGAGGCTTGTTATCTCTGCAAATGTCATTCTCTTTTCTCAGGACCATAAATAATTCCTGGGCTCAAAGGACCTGGTCTCTCTTGCACATCTCCTAGCACCAAATTACCGGAGTGGCTTCTTGTCCAAGAGGAGCTTGGCAAGCCGAGAGCAGCCATTAGTCAGGGCCCTTGAAGCAGTTTTATGAGGGCCTTAATGAGGGAGATGAGCTGTCCTCAGGAACTGGTGCCGTCTTTCCTGGCCACAGGAAATGAGTTCTTTGTGCTCAAAGGGTCTCAAAGCCCAGGCACAGGGAGTGTTCAGGAAGTGGACTAGGGACTGGGCATTGTTGACACAGGCAGCCCCAGGGCTAAACAGCCTCTGTCCTGCTCTTCTCCCTAGAAGGTCAAATTATCCATGCTCCTCCTTGCAGCAATAGCACCAAAGGGTGGCAGGTGGTTGTAGGTGTTAAACCTCTGCCTCCTACTATGAATAGGACCTGTCATCCCTAACTCCCCTGCCCCTTATCCCCCAAAGACACCACAGGATAGAACAATGGATAATGTCAGTGTTCCTGGAACTGGATGTGAATCCTACTTCCTCCACATGAGTGTCAATGTGACAGTGGGAAAGTTCCTTAAACTCCTTGCACCTCAATTTCCTTATCTGTAAAACGGGACAGAGAGAGGTCACTGTCACAGGTTCTTGCTGGGATTAAATGAGTTACTAAGAGAGACAGCAGGACACCTTCCAGTAAGCATTGCTGACATATTAGATAACTGGAAAAAAGACACTTTAGTTCAGTAAATGTGCATTCTGTATGTGCACCCGTAGCCTTAAACAGCCTGCCGCAGGCCCTCTCTCCAGCTCACGTTGGTCCCCAGTCCTCTCTAAGACGAATATAAAGGATTCCCAGGAAATGAAGACTGTAAGCTACAGAGCTTCAGTTTGCACCCTGGATCTGCCACACTCCTTGCTCTATGTATGAACCAGAACAAGTTATTTTACATATCTGAGCCTCAGAGCCTTTATGTGTGAAGGGAGGTTAACTCTCCTGGAGCAGTCCTGAGCCCAATGGGGTCTGGCAGGAGATGGTGAAGGCCTGTATAGGACAGAGGTTCTCATCCATCTGCATCCTCCTCTTTAACTTAGCTCTTCAGGCATGAAAAATAACTAAAGCTTATGGAGAACTTCCCCCAGGCCTTCTGTTATAGACATCATTTTTCTTAATCCTCATGCTGGGCCAAGGGCTCAGGGAGAGAGAGTTGTTTGTCCAAGATCTCCATGGGTGTCTGTGGCTAATCAAGAGTCTTGCCAAGACTATCAGATTCACAAGTTCATGCTAAGCACCCAGCATATGTGTGTGTGTGTGTGTGTGTGTGTGTGTGTGTAAGAAAGAGGGTCCCCCTCCACCCATCTACCCTCTCTCTCCAGTACCCACCAGTGCTCAGCATAGGGAGCACTCCATATGCACATGTCCGTTTACAGAGTGAATGGAAAGAGATGAAATGAGATTTTTATGAACTGAAGGTCCAAGGAGAAGGATGAGGAAGAGGGAGGAAAGAGAGGGAAAAGATGGATGCACTTGTGTTAAGGGGTCTACAAAGTCCAATGACTAAATTCTGAGAGCAGGGAAAGTTAACACATTGCAGATCGGAACCAAATTATCCTGGGCTATTTTGAGTCCCTTAGTCTCCTTGAAAGCCACTCATTGCCCACACCGGTATCTGATCTAACATCCTTGTGATGCTAACAACTTTACAATGTATTCATTGCAGACCATTAGCTTTCTCTTCTCCAAACGCAAGGAATAGCACCTGATAGGATCTGAAACCTACAGCAGAAATCCTCCTACTTTGCTGTAACAGCCCATCCATGCCCATCCCCTCCCCCCTCCAGGGTGTTTGGTATACAACTTTGATCTGTGGTTTTCTTCATTCTGTAACTATTAAAATGTCATGTAACCACTTCCACAGTAGATCATAGTATTTTGGAAACCACCAATCCATATTCATGGATTGTGATCTCTTAGATTTGGTTCTAGAATAAACTCTTATTCTCTTTGTGATGAGAGCTGGTTTGGGGTTTACATTCTTGTATGATGATGGAAACTGCTTACCTTGGGCTGTCCCAGGAGAAAGGCTTCTCACCCACAGACACCCTCTGCCTGCTAAACAGACAAGTAGACAGGCTCCCTCTTTTAGTTGTGGGGGATTCAGCTTTTAGAGTTTAGAAGTTTGCCATGTATCCAAAGATGACTCTTCTTCAGCGCACATTCTGGGAGATGTTGGGGTCCTTCTGGAGCCCTCTGAAAACTCTATTAAAAAACAGCAGAAGGATGATTTCCACAGGAGCCTTAGCTTCCAACTGTAATGAGATATCAGAGATTGGATGGCTTAAAACAATACAGATGTATTTTCTCACAATCCAGGATCCCCCAGAATCTGAAATCCTAGTGTCTCAATCTGGATGCTCAGTGAGAAATCTGTCCTGATTCTCTTTTCTAGTTTCCTGTGACTGCCAGAAACTTCTGACATTCCTTGGCCTATGGGTACCTCAATCCAATGTCTGGTTTTATTTTCTCATGGCGTTCTCTCTCTGTATCTGTGTTCAAATTTTCCTCCAGTCACCCTAATATAGTGCAGCCCTGTTGTAACCAGATGACTGAAAAGGGTCTCATTTACAGACACGGGGCTATAACTTTGTTTTGGAGATGCAGTTCAACCCTCTACAGTATGTTTGGAACAAGCTGTAGAAAAGATGGGGAGGGATGGAGGGAAGAAAGGAAAGGGATGAAGAAAAAGAAAGGGGATGGCAAAAGAAAGGTCTGTGTTCATGGTAGCAGCAATAAGGAATGTGACCAAGGTCCCTCAGGAATAGGACCAACCTTTCCTTCTTGGCCAACTTCATTCTTTCTCCATAAAGGTCTCCATATCATAAACTCCTGAAGCAGATCAGAGCACCTGCAGGAATTTGCTTATTCACTCCACAGATGCCAATCAAACTCTGCTGGGGAAGGTGTGGTCTGGATAAGTGGGTATGAGTGGTCTAGATCACATTAAGTCTGATCATGGCTGGGAGGAGAACAGAATATCCCAGACCCCAATCCCAAGCCTGCGGATGCCTGCTAAGACGGCTGCCTCTCACTCTGGACCCAAATATCTAGTTGTCTGACAAATTGAGTTATTAAACACTGTATTGTAAGGCATCAGCCAATTCCCTGGGCTCCACCAGCTGATCTGGTCTCTGGAGGGCCTTGGAGACACGGACAAAGCTAGAAGCATCCGAGCTCTAAGTGTGATCTGGCCTCCTTTCTTCACTTTCACCCAATTAATCTCCTAACCCTGAAAACATCATCTCTGGATGCAAAGCTAAATTGGGCACAAGGGAACTTCCTATGGTGGAGACAATTACTTGTTTATCTTTGTGTGTGTGTGTGTGTGTGTGTGTGTGTGTGTGTGTGTGCCAGTGTTAATATAGAAGCAAGCCATCATGGAATTTCCCTTGGAAACTTAATTCTTCAGTGGCTGGGGAGATGGCTCAGTGGTTAAAGTTCTTGCTGGGTAAGTATGAGGAGCTTAGGCTCTCTGGTGTATTTGTAACCCGTCACTGGAGGAAGATGAAGAGAAGTGGATGACCTTCACCTTGCTGGCCAGCTAAGACTCTGTCCAAGAGACTCTGTCTCAAAGGATAAGGTGGGAAGGTGATGGAGGAAGATAAACTGATGTCAACTTCCGGCCTTTATGCGCATCTGCACCGTATGCACACATGCATGCATCCAACACCCCCTGACACACTCACAAATCATTTATTCAGGGGATAAACTCATGTGGCTACAGATAATGCCAAAAACTCTCTGTAGGCTACTGGTCTATATCCCAGACACAAGTGGACTGAGGTTGGCTTAAGTTGCTCAGGAATTCCATTGTCAGAGCTCTGTTAATCTGAATATTCCCTTTGCCATTTCATTGTAAAAAAAAAAAAAAAAAAAAAAAAAAAAAAAAAAAAAAAAAAAAAAGGATAGTGTTTTGATCCTAATACTCATGGCTGGTGTGAATATGGTCCTGCCTAGAGCTGTCATGAGATGAGAGATCAGCCTGGAGCAGCGAGGCTGAAAACTAGTCCAGGCAGGGGTCAGAGATGGGGTCAACCCAGCAGGAGTTGTCAGATGAGAGCAGGGGTGAGAGGCAGGTCAGATGTGAGATCAAAGCTCAGGAACTGTGGCAGGTATGGCCACTCCCGACTCTCCTGAGGAAGAAGGCTTGTTAGCTGGAGCCCCTTGGGAAGACAGATCATCAGGGTCTCCGAGTTAGGCCTTCTACTTACTGGTCCCCGGAGGTTCTTTGTAATTGGTCTGGATTGGAGTCTCCTACTTCGGAAGGGGATGCAGGCAGGCAATGGCATTCATTAGGCTTCAGGTTCCTACAGCTACATCAGCTGCGGTATAGGATGCTTGGCCTTCTTTTTGTTTGTTTGTTTTTTCGAGACAGTGTAGCCCTGGCTGTCCTGGAACTCACTCTGTAGACCAGGCTGGCCTCGAACTCAGAAATCCGCCTGCCTCTGCCTCCCAAGTGGTGGGATTAAAGGCGTGCGCCACCACCGCCTGGCTATGCTTGGCCTTCAAACAGTGGCATCATATTGGGAGGTGGGGCACAGAGAGAGCAAGTAGGTTGCTAGGGGATAGACACGCCTGGCTACTGGTCTCCTCTCTCTGCTCCCTCTCTGTCACGAAGATGTTCTGTAGCACAACAGGCCCCAAATCAGCAGAGCCAAGAACTATAGATTAAAATCACGAGCTAAGATAAGCCACTTTTGTTTGTGTTGGATGTTTTATCACAGCAATACAACGTTTGTCTAATATAACAACCCAGGATCGGTGATGATGATGATTTTGCTTTGAGTTTGCTATGGTCTTTTTATGAAGCTCTAGAAGAGATTTGGAAATACAGTTGTATGTTTACTAATCCATTTGATCATTCATTCATTTGCTAATGTGTCGCTTGTTTTGTAACTAAGTACTACACACCCCCTGTCCCCAGACTCCTGTTAAGCACCAATAATCCTCCTCAATCTACACTCTACCAGGGAGTCAGTACTGGAAGAATGGTTCTCTTCTCTGCCTTCAGGTCTCTGTGCCCTTGTTGGACTCAGAGTTCCTGGACTTTACCTCTGGTGCTGCTTGGACACAATGACCTTCATTACAAAACCATCATTATATTGAAGAAAATCAAACAAATGAAGAAGTCATTTGTACTTGGTGGTTCAGTTTCTAACTGGTAAACATTGGGCAATTCCCATGGAGAAGCTACCTTCTATTGCCTGCCCTGTTTCCTCTAAAAATGGCTTCTTCCTTTCATGTTTCTACAGGGTTGGCAAAAGAACAACCATACATCTGTGATTCTGCACTTCATCCCAGACAACAGATGATGGGTCAAGGTTGGTTTCTGACCCAGGATGGGTCCATCCTACCCTGTCTCTAGGCCTCTGAAACTCCTGCCTACTCTGGCTGCTTCTGGACTGGAGGAACAGTTGTCATTTCCCATGATGCATGTCACAGGAAGAAAAGAGCTAGCCAGTCTGTAGTGAGGAAGAAAAGCCAGTGCTCAGGTTCTCAGGGCACAAGAGGCCTGGATGGCCTATCCTGGGACTCAGTCAGTCCTCCCTTTGCACAAGTCCATGGGGAAAAATATGGAGGACACTCCTTATCCACCTGGTGCCTAGAAGGTGGGATTTCCCCTCACAGCTGATTGTCAAGAGCTGTTCAAGAGAGAAGCATATTCGAGGGTCTTGGTTTGGAATCTAAAGGCCAAGAAGTCCTTACCCAGCTCCTCTGTCTCAACTTTAAATGAGCTTTGTGTTGGTGTGATGACGGACTCTCATCATCAGACTGACGGTAGAAAGAACTGCCTAGATTAGATTAATGAAAGGTGTGTGTGTGTGTGTGTGTGTGTGTGTGTGAGAGAGAGAGAGAGAGAGAGAGAGAGAGAGAGCATTAGATTGTAAGGGCTCTTACACAATGAATGTCCCAGTCCCTTGACAGACTCACTACATGGTAGCATTACTGTGAAGTGGAGAAAGAGAAGAGTGAGGGTCACTGGTGGGGGTGTGCTTGGTTACCCAGCTTCTTCCTTGTCCCCTCGCTGCTTCCTGTTTACAGAGAAGGGAAGAGCAGTCCACATTATCCTGCCACCATAATGTTCTACCTATGCTCATGGGACCAAGTAACCATGGGCCGACCAAACTCACTAAAACCTCGAGCCAAAACAAATCCTTCCTCCCTAAGGCTGTTTCTGTCTGATATTTTGTCACAGTGGCAAGAAAAAGAAAATAAATAAATAAAGCAAGCAACACAGCCAAGAATTTCAAGAACGTAAAATGGAGGAAAGGTCCCAGGGACTTGAACCTGGTCAGGGTTTCAGGTGAAGGACTGTTCACAGACATTGTTGACATTGTTTAGTTAGGGAAATGTCCAAGAGCATTGCAGCCTTTCTCTTCATGGTCACGCTCAGTGTTGTCTAGTGTTCACCATTCTTCCCACATTGACATCACTCTCGGCACACCTGACAGTAGTTTATGGTTTCGATGCGAATTGTACCCCCTACATGTAAAGAGAATCGCTTATAAGCATCACCTGTCAATAAAAAGCCGATGGCCAATGAGCTGAGGCAGGAAGTAGGAGGTGGGACACTGGCAGCAAGGGTGAGGATTCTGGGAAATCATGAGAGAATAAAAGGAGACCACAGAGAGCATATAAAGAGAGTCAAGAGAAAGTGGAGGAGACAGACCAAGGAGTCTGATGTAAGCTTGCAGGAGCTAAGGACAGGAGAGCATAAAGAGACCCACTGAGAGGGGATAAAAGGAGATGTCAGGAGAGGCCTGAGAGAGATTCAAGCTAGACACTGAGGGGAACGCAAAGAAAGAAGTGAAGAAAGAAGCAGGCCGGGACTGAAGAGAGGTACATAACCAAATGGCAGACATAAACTAGTTTAAATGGGTTAAAGAAGTTACGAGTTAGTCAGGAAATGAGATAAAGCTGATGACCTAGGCATTTATTAGTAAATAATTAGTCTCGGAGCCATCATTGTGGAAGCCAGGGCTGGGAAAGGAAAACATGGAATTTAATAATTTTATTACACCTGCAGGCTTACTTGGTGGTGGAACTGGTCAGAAAGATTGTGGACCGGTTAGGAGGTGGGATCTTGCTGTAGGAAGTGGGTTGACTGACAGGTGGGCCTTAAGGCTTCCTAGCCCAACCTCACTTCCTGTTCACGCACTGCTTCCTGACTGCTGCTGCAACGTGACCAACAGCCGCTGGCTTCTGCCATCACGATTTTCTACCGCTGCCAGGATGGACTGTACCCTTTCACAGAGTGAGCTGAAGTAAACCCTTCCTCCCTGAAGTTGCTTCTTGACGCGTAATTTTGCCACAGCCACAAGCAAAATGAGTAACCCGAGGGTGAAGGCTTTTCTGTCCCTCTTGTGGTTAGGGAGAGGGTGATAAGCAGCAATGTGGAGTACAGCTCCCAGGGCATCTCTTCCTTTAGGCCTATCTTCCTTCCACGTCATGGAGCTGACGCCTGTTACCCTTTCAGCACTTCTTTTGTTCTAGATCAGTTTTCTCTAGATCCCCACCTCCTGCATGGTACAGATGGGGCTGACATTTAGCTCAAATTACAAAGCCATTGAAGTACATTTCTGTTGATGCCTGTTCCTAGCCTCCTGAATCCTTCTCTGACATCCTCCATTTCCCCCTGGAATCCTTCAGATATCTGTTTCTTCAGTAACTAAGGGGTTGATATCAACCCAGAATATCCAGCATACTCTTCAGTAACTTAACGCTAGACATCAGCATGCTTTCCAATTTTCCCCTGCCCCTGCTTCTTTCAAATGTCTCCTTATTTACACAGAAGGTTTAGAGACTTTAATCTTCTCTGTTTCTCTTTTCATCCATGCGCTTAACGAGGTTTTGTGTGACAGCTTTGGGCCAGCCCTGGGCTAAGTGTTGAAGATATACACTAAAGAAAACCAGTATGGAAGAACACACAGGGGTGTAGAGACAGATGAAGAAAAGTAGGGGAGAAGTAAATAAATATATACAGTTTGGGCATTCTCAATTTCAAACCCCAACTGCTCCCAAACCTAAGACATTTTGAGCATCAAAACCAAATCACACATGGTCAGATGAGTACCGTCAGGAGTCCAGTTATGATCGAGAGCACTGGCTGCTCTACCCAAGCCTTATTCCCAGACTGGTGTCTCATGACTCTCTGTAACTCCTGTTCCAAGTGGGCTACCACTCTGTTTGAGCCCCTGAAGGGACCAGACATGCAGCTCGTGCACAAACATACATGCAAGCAAAGCACCCATGCACATAAAATAAAAATAAATGTTTTTTTTTAAAAGCCCAGTTACACTAAAAACATTGGACACATAAGCTTCAGGTTATTTGTATATTCTGTACATGAAACAGAAATGGTTCTTATCACTGGACTTGAGTCCCATTCTCAAGAGAGCCTGTCTATGCAAATATTTCCCAACTAGAAAAATAAAAAACCAGAAATACTTTTGACTTAAGCATTTCAAATAAAGGACACTCGGACTGCTCCCTCAAGTTCTGACAGGGCTGCTAAGTGAAAGAGGAGGGAGGAAATTGTGAGGAAACCTGGAACAGATGTGCTTTTAGGCGGGAGGTCTTGAAGGACTCTAGGCAGAGATCCTTAGGCACAGGGACACAGCACATAGGAAAAAAAACATGGTGTCAAATGAACTTGACCAAGGTCATCCAGCTCAGAGGGAGCCGGTCTGGGCTCGGAGATGGAAGTCTGTGTGACTATGAAATTTGAATTCTTTTTCTCCCCTTTGGATGACCTTGCTATGCTCGCTGAGACACCTTCCCGAGATTGTTAGGGGTGGGACTCAGATCTGCACATCATTGCTGGCCTGTCTAGACCATAAGCAAATACTCTCACAATATAAGATACAACCAGAGGCCTCCTGCCTCCTCAGCCAGTATAAGTGTGTCTTCAACTAAACTGGGCTGGACCAGGAGAGTCTCCTTGGAGCTAAATCCTTGGAGGGGAGGGAGAAAGACCCCCCCTCCTCTGATGCACAGCATACTAACATCCTCAATCTGGACTTCATTTGAGGTTGTGATGCAGCTACTCCATCTCTGGACCAAGCTGAGCTCCATCTCTGGACCAAGGGCAGATGCCTGGCCTCAGGAAAGGCAGTCTATAGGCAAAAGAGATGCAAAGACCAGGGAGGCTAGCCTCGTGAATTCGAGACAGTGAGGACAGCATGCAGGGCTTCTTTTTATCAGATATTTTGATACCCGATAAATGCAAGGAAGCCAGTAAGGAGGGAGAGGTGAAGGCAGCCCATGCACCAAGAACACATGGCCTGGCTGTGGCATATACGGCTAAGTACCTCCTAGTGTCTTTTATTCTTGGTGCTGACAAATCTGGCTGCCTCTTCCTGCCTGGAGGGTGTGGAAGGGAAGCAGTCCTGATTTCCCGTCAAGGTTGACTTCAAGGCTGATGTCAGGGAGTGTCCGACTGGATGGGAGGATGGATGGATTCATGCAGTTGGCTCCAGGACACCACTGGGCCATCTCCTCATGTTTTCATCCATGGACATCCCTTCTGAGGCTTCTTAGGGCAGGTGGCCACCTGATTATAAGTGACATTTTTGCCCCTTAGGTGTGGCCATATGAGCAAAATCTGATCGGTGGGCAGTGAACAGCCTTGATCAGGCAGCGTCCCCTTCCCAGCTTTGAAAGCACTGCTGATCACTCCGGCCTCTCTCCTCTCCTGCAGGCCGGACTTGCAGTCCTGACCTCCTCTCTGCTCTCCTGCAGGCTAGACTACGGATAAGCTGAATTAGTTACTTTCCTTATTGTGGACAAAATATGTGATAAAAAGAAACCCAGAGAAGGAAGAGCTGACTTCGGTTCACGGCTTGAGAGGACAGTCTGTCATGGAGGTGTGAAGAGAAGCATATCCGTGGCTGGTCCCATTGTGTCCTCAGTGAGGACGGCAAGAGGCATGCGTGCTGGAATTCTGGTGCCTTCCTATCAAGTCTGAGACATTACACCATTGGACAGTACCATCCACATACAGGGCGAGTTTTTTCCTCACTTCAGTCTCTCTGGAAACATCCTAAAAGACATGCCTGTTTTCTAGATTATTCAAATTCCAGTGAAGCTGACAGTGAAGTCATACATCCTCACACACACAGTGAAGATGAGGAAAGAACACTGAGGCCAGAAGCAACAGTGTGTGAGGGAAACCCAGATCTTTGTATCCAAGGAACAGAGCTACCCCAAGTGCTGTCTACTTAGCCTGTGGTGTTTCTCAAGAGAGCGCTCAGCGTGTGTGTGTGTGTGTGTGTGTGTGTGTGTGTGTGTGTGTGTGTATGGTTTGTTTGTTTTTTTGGGTTTTGGTTTGTTTTTTTTTTTTTTTTGAGACAGGATTTTACTAATTTAGTTTTCCTAGAATTTGCTATGTAGACCAGGTTGTCCTGGAATTTGCTACGAAGACCAGGTTGGTCTCAAACTCATAAAAACTGCCTTTCTTTGCCCCTCAAATGTCGATACTAAAGGAATATACTACCATGCCCAGCATAGTGTGTATCTCATTTAAGACTTGTATTTTGGCATCCTCTTCCTTCCTTCCTCCCTCCCTCCCTCTCTTTCTTTCTTCCTTCGTGCATTGTTATTCTGCCGGAATGTCTCGGCTGTGTCTTAGTCTGTCTTCTCTTGCTCCTATGAGGTAGTTTATAAAGGAGCTTTGTTTAGCTTACCTTTTTGGAGGCTAGGAAGTCTAAAGGCAGGATGCCAGCATCTTCTCTCTGTCAAAGACCTTCCTGGTGTATCTCAGCATGGCAGAGGGCTTCCCAGGACAAGACAGGGCAAGCCTGCTATCTCTCCCTTTCCTTCTATAGAGAGGGCCCCCATCTCACTATTTTATCAACTCTTATATTTTCAAGGCTCTGCCTTCGAATATCAATATGAATTTGAAGTTTTCAACCCAAGAATGCAGGGAGGGGGGAAACATTCAAACTGTGGTAAGCTTTAGAAATTAATATCGAACTTTACTGCTTCCAGCGGAATCTTAGAAATTGTTCTAATGAAGACTTCAAAATTGTCTCCAGGGCTGGGGCTGTAGCTCAGTTGGTAGAGTGCTCACCTAACATTCGTGAAACCCTGGGTTTACTCCCTAGAACTACCTAAAAGAGGACAGGGTGGTACACACTTTTAATCCCAGCACTTGGGAGACAGAGGCAGGAGGGTCAGAGGTTCGAGGTCATTCTTATCTATACCAAGATAAGTTTGTTTGATACCAAGATAAGTGAGTTAGAAGCCAGTCTGGGTTATCTGAGACCCAGTGTTCAGCTTATTATTTTTCCCTCACCACAGACAAGATTCTTATTAAACTGTCCATCTCTGTTCATTTGCTCATCCATTCAACCCTTCAGCCAAAAGTGCGTGGTTCTTCCTGTGTGCTGTAGCTACAGGGATAACTAAGACCGGGCTTTGTTTCCAGGAATTCAGTCTGTTCAACTCACTGCAAGCGCCCTAAGTACAAAGCAAAGTAGCCAGTGCTATAAAGGAGCTGAGATGCTGTGCCACACCAGGGAAAATAGCTTTCCTCAGTCTCAGTGTGGGGCTCACCAGCAAGAGAGACACAGGATGGAGCACAGAGAGGTGAAGATGTTGTATTCAACCTGGAAGCTGAGCATCCTGTGAGAGGAAGTGGCCGGTCGGTCGGGACTGAGGCTGGAAGGAGATGCAAGTTCAGGATGTGGCTGGAGGACCTTTGTAAACAGTCACAGAAACCACAAAACGAGATTGTGATTTTTCCTCCCATTCATTGCCTGCAGCTGCTGGGCCAAGATCAGGGTCCAGAACTCCTTGCAACCTGACCGCACAGGGTGGCCACACACATCATTTCCACCATGGAGGATACTGCAGGGGATTGACCTCGACTGAGAGCACCAGAGAACAAGCCAGTGGTGAAGGAACAAACATGCAGTACCAATTCTGTTTTATGGCCTTATCTGATGCTCAAACACGTAGAGAGGGCACCAGGTCATCTCTGGTGCTACGGGGACATAAATCAGGCAGTGCCCTGCTTCCTGAGGCCCTCACCAAGGAAGACAGGACCTGCTCAGCTCTAAACTGAGATCAATGACAGGCATTTCTCTGCTTGTCTCAGTTACTTCCACAGACCAGTGCAGGCCTGGTCCCAGAAGCAGCTCCCTGACCGTGTCTGTGACAATATGCAGAGCTCTACTTGGACAGGCCAGAGGCCAGAGAGCTCCATAAACAGGGTAGAAGGAAGAATAGCAAATTAGGAGGGGTTGCTTTTCTATGTGCAGCCAGCCAGCCCAAGCCTCAGGGAGCTGAGGCCCAGCAAAGTTGAGTGACTTGCCTAGGACCACCCGCCTAGGAATTGGTGGAGCCCAAAATCCAAATTCAGTTCTGTCTACCTCTCTAGGCTGAGTTCTTAAATAATGATAAAGAGAGAGCTGATCTAGACAGGTTTTCTTGTTTTGTTTTGAGTCCAAGAGGTTTGGATTCAAATTCTGACTTTTCTACTTCTTCCCTGTGTGACCTGAAGAAAGCCACTGAACTTCAGGCGCCTCAGTTTTCTCATCTGGAGCACGGGGAAAACAGACCCTCCCCCGTGATGTTGTCGTGAAGATTAAGAACCATGTATGTAAAGTGGATGGAAACGCTCCGTAGGTGGTAGAGATAGTACCACCTCTGCCATCCATGCTCTTACCTCCTTCCCCCATCACAGTCAAGTACCACAGACAGGAGAGTGCTCAGAAGGATAGGCCAGCGTGAGAGGACAGTGTGTCTGGAGGACTGATGTGCTGTGCCTGACGTCGAAGGCAGTGGCCAAAATAGAGGCAAAAAGCAGCCAGGACCAGATCCCACAAGGGCATCGTGGAAACCAGAATAAGGATTTATGGATTATGCCAAGTTAGGCCTAGAACCACTGGGCCGTCTTACCCAGATGGAGGAGTAGTGTAGTTGACTTTGTGAGTGCCATGTGCCAGGCGCTGCTATAAGGCTCGGAAGGATAGAGGTAGCCTGTGAGGCCCAACTTGCGATGTCAGGGATGGAAGAGGTTTGGACGAGCCCAGAGGATGGAAGAAGACATGAAGACTCATAGGTAGATATACTTTATTTTCCTACACTCGGGCTGCTAGGGAGGTAGATGCCAATGGGAGGTGGACCAGACAACAGTGATTGAAGCTGAGGAGAGAGTGTGGAGCTGGAGTGTAAGAGAACTCTGAAGAGGAACTTGGAAGGGGAGAGAAGAGAGGCAGACATAGTGAAATCTCAGTGAGACTCTTTGTCTCTGTCTCTGCCCCAGCCCCCAACCCCCGAGCATTTACAAACAGGAATGTTTCCGTAGAGTTGACTCTAAAGATGGAGAAAAGAGAGAACCTCCACCTCTTCTAGGGGAAGCTGACCCCAGCAGACAGGAGGCACGGCGATGGTTAATCTTGATTGTCAGCCTGACAGATTTACAGTCGCCTAGGAAACACACATCTGGGTGCCTGTGTGAAGTATCTAGGTTGGGTTTACTGAAGTGGGAAGATCTACCTTAATGGTGGGCGGCACCATTCCTCAGGGTGGGGTCCCAGACTAAGGAAAAGAGAACGTGGGACGTCAGCTCTCATCTCTGTCTTTGCTTTCTGTCTGTGGATGCAGAGCGACCAGCAGCTTCAGGCTTCTGTTGCCTTGCCTTCCCCAAGCTGGACCTCGAACTCCAATAATCCTTCCTTCCTTACACTGCTTTTGTCAAACGTGTTTGTCAAGGCTGTGAGAAAAGTGACTAGTACAGAAGTTATGTGCAGAGATGCAGATGCTAGCCCCGAGCCTCTCTCCAGAAGAGGGGGCACGGAGGATGGGTGAGGTGGTGGTGACACCCAGAGATGTGGGGTGGAAATAAGTGTCAAGGTCTTCCTAAAAGCTCATTCCTATGCGTGATCCCCAAGGGAGGGGATTCTGACATTAAATGGACCAAGGCAGAAAAAGAAGGAAGGAAGGAACGCATGTATGGATTTGGTCCTGTTCAAGGCCATAAATGTTTGACAAATATATCCAGAGTCTACCAAAGCCAGTCCAATCTGGTTGAGAGAGCTAGTTGAGAGATATATAAATCTAAAGACTGTGTGTGTGAGAGAGAGTGTGCTTTTTGTGTGTGAGTGTGTGTAAGGGTGTATGTGTGTTCCTCTTGGTCTCAGGAATAGCTTGTTTCCAAGACTCAGGAATCCTAGAAACTCAGAAGACATTTGAACTCCTCCAGGTCTCAGGGATGAGACCTCTACCAACACCACGTAATCTCATCTGCAGCCGTCCTGGTTTCATTCTGTGACTGTGATAAAACCTTCTGACCAAAAACAACTTCAATAGGGAAGAAAGGGGGTAATTCCATTTTACACTTCCTTGAGGGAAGTCAGAACAGGGACTCAGGCAGGAACCTGAAGGCAGGGCTGCTTGCCCTTTTCCATGCAGTGTGATCTCTGACCAGGGAATTCACTCACAGCCAGTGGTGTATGGCAGAGGAACATTCCTTGCTGGCTTGCTCTCAGGCTCAGATTCACTTTCTCATGTTTAGCTAGTTTGTTTGCACTGCCCAGGGAATGGTACCTCCTACAGTGAGCTGAGCTGGGCCCAACCTCGTCAGTTAACAGTCAAAGCAGCCCTGCACAGACCTGCAAGCACCCACACTGAGCAGACATAGACCACCACTCAATTGAAACTCTTCTTTCAGGAGATTCTAGTTCATATCAAGTTGACAGTCAATGTTATCTAGGACAATAGCTTATGAACTGATAAATTTTAGGCAACATCTGGATTGCTTGGTAGGAGTTGGGGGACAGTAGTAAACACGATGCTGTATGCCATCAGAACATAATCAACACCCTCACATTAGGTAGTCTGAGAAACATTTAATGAAGGGTCTTTGGAAAGCTGTAGGCAGAGTTTAGGGAAGCCACAGGTAGCGCAGAGTCTGGGGTTCTGAGGGCAAGGCTGCTGCCATACGCCGTTGGCAGAGAGAAAAGAGCAATTGCCTCTCTTCAGGGGCCCTTTATGGAAAAGGCCACCAAGAACAGAAATCTTCAGCCCATGGCAGCTTGGCAGGGATAAGTCAAGGAATACATACCCTTCCCCACCATCTGCCACACCCTACACCCGCCCACCCCCACCCTATCCCACAGTCTCTTCTTTAGTGCTTCTATTGCCTGAGGCCAGCCAGAAGCCCAAGGGTAAGAGTTCACTGCTGAGATGCCTAGAGTTCACTGCTTGGCTCCTGGAGGAGAGGGGATGATAGCAGTTGTCCTGTGGGTGTGATGCTTCTCATCACTGTGACCAAACATCAGCCAAGAACAGTCCACCATGGCGAGGAGTCATGGAGACAGGAATAGCTTGTGCCTGTGGTGGCTGGAGGGTGAAGCTGCTTGCTCCCCTTTGGTGGACCAGGAAGTAGGGCATAGACAGGAAGTGGAATCAAGCCTGTGATGACCGTCTTCCTCTGGTAGGCTCCATCCGTGGAAGACTCCACAGCTTCTCAGAACACTGCCTCCATCTGGAGAGTGAACGGAAGACCTTCCTGATCCACCAAAGTGTGAGCTGCAAAATAACACGCTGCACTTGGTTAAGGCACTAACTCTATGCTTTGTAACAGCAGGAGCCTCACAGGCAGTTATTATCACAGACCATTAAACACATTAGGGACTCTGGAAACAGCAGCTGACTGAAGGAGGCAGGAAAGAAGACGGATACCGAGGAATGACAATGGCTGTTGGCTCTGGGTTCAGTATCTATACATCTCTATGGATGTGGAGGGTAGAGTGATCTCTCTAGATGACACACCACCTCATGACACAAGTATATTGCTGTGGTTCCCCTCACAGGATACAGGGCATCCTCAAGAAGGGCGGTAGACAATAGTCTCCAAAAGAGGTGAGCTGGGAACATGAGGTAAGTATAGGGTGATAGATAGCTCCTCACATGGGGCAGAGGTGCAAGGCTTGAGGTAGAGTGTGGGAGATGGCATGGGAGGCCTAATAGTCCAGACAGTACAGGAAGCCATGATGATGCTGGCCATGGGGGAGAGAAAGAAAGCATCCTCTAAGGGTTCTGAGCCCTGCAGTTATTTGGACTGGCAGCCAGGCAGAATGTGTACAAATAATATGATGGCTCCACGAACATGAATCAGATCTGTTCTTGTGAAAAATAGAGCCCATTAGAGGCAAAGCTGGTCCCTTCTCCCAAAACAGGTATGTTAGTGTTTTAACTCAGGTACCTCAGAATGTGACCTTTTAAGATAATCTTTCAGATGTCATTGAATTAAAGTCATTATCTCAAGCAACTATTGTTCTTTTTTTTTTTTTTGGTTTTTTGAGACAGGGTTTCTCTGTGTAGCCCTGGCTCTCCTGGAACTCACTCTGTAGACCAGGCTGGCCTCAAACTCAGAAATCCACCTGCCTCTGCCTCCCTAGTGCTGGGATTAAAGGTGTGCGCCACCACTACCCGACTCAACTGTTCTTATAAACAACAGAAATCTAGACGGGTATGAAGAGACAAAGCGCACAGAAAGATATAGATAAGCCAAGGGGAGAGGCCTAGGTCAAATGCTTCCCTCATAGTCTCCTGGGGGAACCAATCCTGAGACACCTTGACCTCACCCAGTGGCAGCCCTGGCAAGCCCTGCCTCCTGCTGCTGCCCATCATGCAGGCCGTCAGGGAGCTTCAGGATGTGGGATGTGGGAAAGGCTGCTCGTGAATGGAGTGGGACAAGTCCTGTGGTGGAGGAGAGGAACATCCATTTCCATGGCCGACCACGTGGCTACAGGCCTCCACAGACAACAGCTGTGTGGGGGCAGGAACAGCTGTGGGAAACTGGCTTAGAAGGACAGAAAAACGCTGCAGGAGGATGTTGAAGGCCCTGGGGTCAGCAGAATGGTACGGCTGCTGTGGGAACAGCTTTGTTATTTTAGCATAAGTGAGATAGAAGATGGAGCCCAGGGACCTCTAAAACTTGGTGGGAACACTTTGCAGGGAGCCTGGGGTGAAGACAATGACTCAAGAATCCTATTCACAGACTCACAGATCGCCCCAGTTTCTTCTCCCCCTCACCCTCCCTCAGCAGTCAAGGTTACCAGCAGTAGCGTCCCACCCCACCCCCTTTCTTTCTCCCCTCTCTTCCATCTTTGTTCAAAGTCCCCATGCCCTATCTGTTTCTGCAGAGTGGCCTCAGATCTCAAGCTTTTAGGGAAGTGAGTCTTCCCATAGGCATCTCTTGGATCCTATTTAAATCAGTGTAAAAAGCAAGCTCCTGTGTGTTGGGAAGGAGCTGCCTTGGAATTTGGGGACAAGCCCTGTGCAGGAAGAAAAGGGAGAGCAGAGACATGTCTGGACACTGAAGATCTGGAGGTTGTAGCAAGTATACAAGACTTAATGAAAGACTGGCTTTGAGTGAGGCCTGGGATGGATTATGGTTTTCTACAAGGTATCCTAAGAACCTGCCCTGAAGTGACGCCCATCTCTGGGGCCCCTCCACCCCCGTTTTAAAGATAGGATAGCCTGAAGTTTGCAAAACTCCTGCCTCAGTCTCTCCAGCTCTGAGATCATAGGCACAAGCTACCAGATCTGAGCTTCAGGAAAGTTTTCAGCTGAATCACTGGGCAAGGAGCTGGGTGTGTCTGTCGGTTCATGTCTGTAGATGACTTTGCGGTATTCAAACATATCTACCAGTTCCCAGCACTCCAACTCTCTGTGACTGCGTAGCTGTGGCAACCCCAAACAACATTCATGCTGTTCACAGACCCGCAGTTTGGGGCAAGCTTGGCAGGAATAGTTCAACTCCATTTAGTATTGTGGGGACAGACGTGATCATCTGAAGGCCCTGGGACTTGAAAGTCTGAAGGTGGAGGCCAGGACCTTAGCTGGGGCTGAGCCAGACCTTAGAAGTGGGCTTTCATTGTAGCCTGGATGTTTGTGTAATTCCTGGGTCCCACAGGTAGGTGTCCTCAGAGTGAGAGCCAGGTGGGTGAGAGCCTTTGAGGGCAGTGCACATTGGGCTGCATTCTACTCACTAGCAGCTCCCTGGGGGCTGCCCATCTGTAAAGGGGAAGAAACTAGAAGCCAGGTTTTCTCAGGTAGAATGTGTAAAACTGTGCCGCTTGAAGTCTGCCTGACTGTCTCTACATTCCGAAGAAGCTGGGTAACTTGCCAGAGTGACATAGACATAGGGGGTGGGAGAGATGGCTCAGAGGCTAAGAATATGCACCGCTCTTGCAGAGGACCAAGTTTGGTTCCCAGCACATTCACAGCCACCTATAACTCCACCTGAAGAGAGTTCAGTGCTCTCTTCTTTCATTTCCTTAACTACTGAACCGTGTTCCCTGTCTCTCCTCGTGTGTCTGAAAGCTGGAAGTTTCTAAAAGTTGTGTGTGTGCTGTTGCCTTAGCAACTAGCTTCTCTTATGACAACACGATCCTCTTTCACTTCACAATGATTTGGCATTGAAGTCTATTTCGTTTTCACATTAGTATGGGGACCACGTTATGGTCTTTTTGCTGTTGGCAAGACTTCAGAGTGTTTGGTTTTAGGTTCAAAGTCCTGCTGTCTGCTAAGAAAATAGGATGGGAGAGCAGAACCTCCCTACAACCCTGGAGAATTGTTTTGTCTCTGGTCAAAAAGTCTCTAAATCGGTGGGCCATACACAAAGCCATGAATTTACAGCATTAACAGTAGATATGTGCACATGTCTGTGCACACAAGAAGACACGCCAACCAAGCAACCAGTGTCCATGAAGGCTGCACGCCCCAACACCTACCCCCTACAACTCCTCCCACCACATACCTACAGAGCAATGGGCAGACTCGTCAGACAAAGGAACACAGAGAAAGCCGGTGTGGCTTGAGAGAGGGAAAGGAGGATGGCATAGGAGGAGCTAGGCTGGGCTAGCTCAGATCACAGCAAAGGATGCACTTTTATTCTCAGTGTAGTGGGGAGCTGTGGAAGGCTGTAAGCAAGATAGCATGATGCCATGTGTATCTATCAACGATTACTCTCCATTCTGTACAGAAAGTGGGTTGTAGGGGACCGAAGGAGATCAGAGAGGATCAGGAGAACATAGCCGTGGTTTATGCGGAAGGTGATGGCCACAGCATGTAGTAGTATGGTGGTGGAGATGGGGAGAAGAGAGCGGGTTTTTTGAAGGGTTCCCGGGTGACCTCACCAGGGCTGGCTTCTGGGCATGAATGAAAGAGCAATCAGGCGTGGCTTCCAGGTTAAAGAACTTTGTAGACAGAGTTGTACTGCACACTCAAGCTTCCTTAGCTGGAGAACCACAGGGCAGGGGTATGGCTCTGTGGCAGCACATTAACCCAGCATGTGTAAGGCTGTGGTCTGATTCCCACCGCAACCGTAAAGGAGGCGGAGACACTGAGAGCCAGTAGAATGGAGCAGGCTGGAAGCTAGAAGTTTATTTTTACCTAATTAAGTCCAGATTGCTTGCTTAGTACCCTGCCCCCTAAAGTGATGATGGCAAACGGGTGGTTGCACAAGAGCCTGGTGCCCAGCGGGAGGGACGAAGCCTTGGGCAAATAGATGTTGACAGCCTGGAGGCTGTACAAGGTGACCCAGGGAGAACAGGAAAGGGAAACTGGGATAGTAGCTTCCTCTCTACTGCTGTAATGAAAGAGGTGACAAAAACCAACTCTGGGAGGATGGTGTATTCCATCTTACACCTCACAGTCCATCATGAAGTGAAGTCAGCAGGGGCTCAGGGCAGGAACCTACAGGCAGGAACAGAAGCAGAGGACACGGAGGAGTGCTGCAGACTGACTTTCTCCTTGGGGCTTGCCCAGTCTGCTCTCTTATGCAACTCGGGACCATATGTCCGGGGATGGCATCACACACACCAATCATTAATTAAAAATAAAAATGTCTCACAGACTTGCTTAAAGGCTAATATGGAGGCACTCTGTCAATGAAGATTCCCTCTTCCCAGATGGGTTACATTTGTGTCAAGCTGACAAAACCAACGAGCACGTTGGAGCTTGCTGGGAATTTTGCTCATGTCGAGATGATGAGAAGCAGTCTGGGGAGAGGAGATCTTGAGGGCAGACTCACTTCAGATCAGGTCAAGTAGAGAAGGTGGAAGTAAGGAAGCAATATCAGAAAACTGATGGGCTTGTAGGACTCCCATCCCAGAAGGCCCAGTGAGAGGCAACCTAGAAGAGGCCTGGTTTTCTGGGGTCTCTCAGGCTGGGAACTGAAGGGTGTCTGCTAACACATTACAGGGAAGTGTTGACAGCTGACAGGAAAACCAAGGGAGCTCTGGATCACTCCCCCTCTTCCAACCCCATGTTTGCCCCACCTACCACAAGCTTCCTGAGGAGTCTTCTGCCTTTGCCTCGTTGCCGACTGTGTTGCTCAGAACAGATGTGACCCCTGTTTGTTGGCCTTTGAGATGATGAAAGAATGATATTTGCCTCTTTCCCTAAAACTATGTAGAATCCTATGACCTCCCCCCAGGAAGAATATTCTAGCAAGCTCATTATACAGGGAGGGATATTCTCAAAGGTACTAAGAAAGGAGGATGGTAGTGGACATTTCTCGTCCTCTGAGCACCTACAGTGGATCCCATGGGCTGAAGGGAGGGCATCGGAACCTGTTCCTAGAAGAGGAGGAACCTCAAGCAGGACTGGGTGGTGATAGGTGGATGGACCTTACGTGAGACCAAAATGAGGAAGGTGGAGCTTTTACAGCCTCCAAATCCAGCCCTGGGTTTGAGTTTAACTTGTTGTTCCTTGGGAAGCAATGACAACGAGCAACCATGAGGCAGAGAGGCAGAGATGGCAGAGATGGCTGGCCAGAAGAGTGCAAAGTTAAAAGCTGAAATATGAGATGTGGAGGGAAAGAGGTCAATCTATTGCTGTTATTGAAGTTGTTAGGGTCGAAGTCTGGCCCACTTCTCCTTAATACTAGGTCAATTAAAAAGTGCTAGCGAATGTGTAAAATTGAGATTTATTCAGTGTACCACATTTTAGTGTGTATGCGTGTGTGCGTGTGTGTGCGTGTGTGTGTGTGTGTGTGTGTGTGTGTGTGTATCTGTGTGTGGGTTTGTGTACAAGAAGGCATCCAGAAACCCTGGAGCTGGAGTCACAGGCAGTTGTGAGCTTCCTGATGTGAGTGCTGAGAACCAAACTCAGGTTCCCTGCAAGGAACCTACACATTCTCAATGTGGGCCACATTGAGAAAAGGAACAGGTAAAGAGGTCCAGTGACCCCCCCACGCCTTCAAAGTCCTGACTTAGGTTTAGAGAGATGGCAGAGGTGTGTACAAGCAGAGCTGGTCAAAGGGTGGCCTGCCTGTCATGGAACCCAGCATTATTTCAACTTCAGTCGGCCTCTCAAGGACAGTTTGACAATTTCCCAGAACCATACGAAGTCTCTTCCTGAGACATGAACTTCAACCTTTCCACTCTCCCAGCTTGAGATCCCAGGAAAAATGTCAGTTGCTTGGGGCCCGTTGTGCCAACAGTCTAAAGCTGAAGAGAGGGCACAGGCATCTCTACAACACCTTTTCCTATGTGCTCAGTTACACTGCTGTAAGTACAAAGTAGCCAGTGGGCCACTGGTTCACACCTCCCCCAGACACTCCCACCCCCACCAGATAGTCCCGCTTCCCTCAGCCAGTACTGCTAGGGAAGTCATCGTTTATTTCTGTTTCTAGATATCAAATAAAAACCTTATTCAGAAATGCTTAGTCTGGTCTCTCACTTCCTCACAGGGTGGATCCTATGGCCTCCCACTGGTCCTGCCTAAATCTCTGCTCCGGAGTCCTATTCATAGGAGTGGGGGATTCCCCAGAGCAGTGTTCTGCTGATCGATGGTGCTTATCTGGACTCCTCTGTCTTCAGTCTCACCCTCTCTCAACTGAGCTATTTCAGCTTAAGACTCCTCCATCTATCCTAGTAATGCCTCAACTATCAGGAAGCGAGAGCTCACCTTTCTCTGGGCTGTTTAAGAGTTTGCTAGGGAAGGCCTGAGAACATGAAGTCAAAAACAAGAACGGATTCCACCGTCCAACCACAGCCATCCCCTGGAAGCCCAAATGGTGAAGTGATGACCAAGGCTTCTGGTCCTCTGCAGAGAAAGAAACTCTCTTAGAGTCTATGGAGGTCACTGGACTTCCGTGGACAGTAGGCCTTCACCTGGAGGCTATGGAGGGGAAGGGCATGTGCTCAGAGGAACTGAGCCCTGGGGATTAAGAGAGAACTTAACAGGTATGGGACTTGCTCTGTGGCTCAGCACTTGCCTGGCATAAAGTCCTCATTTTCATTCCCTACACTGAGGGAGTGGGGTGGGATGGGGGCGATGGAAAGAGAGGGGGTACAGATAACAGAGTCTCTGTACTGTGTACGTTCATAGACAAATGTTTATGAATACGAGGAAGTCTGGCTGGTTAAAGGGGGGAGTCTGGAATTAAAACACTTCTGGCTATGTGATTCAAAGGCTTAGCAGGCTGTCTGACACACTGTCTGTAAGTCTCTGAGATGTCTGAAGATGTCTCTGGGGAAGGGAAAGAGGCATGGGCAGGAATCTCCAAGAATTTCCCCTCAAACACTGTCTTCTCCGCCACAGGCCTCCCTGTACTCCTGAGACTAGGATAAAGTAAATTCATCTTCTGTGTCCCACAAGAGAGGGAAACTGACGCAGTCTCATCCTGGTATTTCCTTCTTTTCTACTTGGCTGCAAATTCCACTCTTCTCACTTTTAATGAGTAGGCAGATGAGGGTGGTGAGGGAGGAGACTTCTGGGCTTTCAGAGATTAATTTTCTCTGTTAAAGGCAAAAGTCTGCTTGTTGCCACCAACATACCCTTCCTATCTAACCTACTCACAGATTGGATTCTTGTTCTTGTTCTCTCTCTCTCTCTCTCTCTCTCTCTCTCTCTCTCTCTCTCCCTCCATCCTTCCCTCTCTCTCTCTCTCCTTTTTTTTCATCACAAGGTTATGGGCTACAGTTACAGTATTGAGTTCTTTACTTTTTTACGATTTATTTTATTTTGTTTTACTTTATATTATGTGTTTAAGCGTTTTTCTGGCAAGTATGTATATACACCACATATGTACCTGGTGCCCTTGGAGGTCAGAAGAGGGTGCTGGATCTCCTGGAACTGGAATTTCTAATGGTTGTGAACCATGAAAGTTAATCCCACTGGTGAAGAACAAGACCGCTACCATAATTTTTGATCCAAATTAGAACAAGCTTTAATTAAATACTAGCTAGGATGATGGACTCTGGGCAGGTCTGTTCTGAGATTCCCAGAAAATGGCTGTGAGTCACATTTTGCTGAGGTTTTATAAAGGAGAATCCATAAAGCTATGCACTTCCTGATGTACTTCCTGCACACATACTTCTCGTCTACATGTGATCAAGCACATCCAGGGAAGTTGGGTCAAACAAACTTGTTTAAGGGAGTAAAAAAAAACGTGTGGTTTGTTATCTCTCATAACAGCGCCCAGCATTTCAGGAAGTGTCTGTTCAAGGGGCTTACAGGCTAGAGACATTTTTGTTTTATGGATTTCTTAGGCAGAGCAATTAAAACTTAAAATGTAACTTTGGCCCTCATGACGTAGGTGCTGGGAACTAAGCACAGGTCTCCTGCAAGAATAGCAAGTGCTCTTGACCACTGAGCCATCTCTCTCCAGCTCCAGTTTTGAATTAAGTAAATGCTCTGCATTTAGAGCACGGACATTCAAACATGGACTTGTGTTTTACTAATCTGCCACACCTTGCTCTCCCAGTAGGCTGTGGGCAGCACAACGGCACAAGCTGTGGCATCCCGTTTAGCTATGTGATACTAATAAAGTCGGAGGCTTGAGGTAGCTCCTTTCCCATCCCCAGCTAGTTGAGCTAAATACCGAATGCTGACAGTGGGCGTGATGACTCGAGACACAGACACGCAGGCTTCTTGCTAATACAGCCCAGGATTCGTTTTATCCATCGGGCTGAAGAAAGTGAAGGAGATACATTGATTTTTTTTCCATTTGCTGTTCATTCTTAACAAACCCAGAACACAGAGCTGCAGGTTAAGGTGTATATTCCCAAAAAGAAAGGAAAGAGGAAGGGCAGAGGAGACATTTCTGCTGCTTCCCCAAACTAGTCATTAATGTAAGTCCCACTTCCTCCCTGAAAAGGGAAGGAGAAAGCAAGCCAGGAGGGTCATACTGAAGGAGGTTCTTTTACATGGCAGGAGATGTCAAGTATATGGAAGAACATCCTCTCTAAGCACATGCTCCAGGCAAGGATCCTGAAGTCACTACATAGTTCACACAAGCCAGTAGTGAGTATCAACCACCCCTTTGGTTCTCCAACGTCTTAGTCTTCTTTTCAGTTCCTTTTCACCTCCTAGAGAGGTAAGGAGGTAGCGGCTGATGATTTCTAGATTTCTAGAAGAGATAGGGTCCTGCCTATCCGCTCCTCTTGAGCTAGAGTGAATACCATAGATTAGAATTTGGCACACCCTGAGTCATAAAGCAAGACCTTCAAGAGCAGACTCTGTCATTGGTAATTGGTTTGAGGGGCAAAAGGCAACTCTATCTGGCTTCTCTTTTGGCAGCAGGCCCCATATGTCTGGGAGTTTGGGCAAGCCGCTAACCGCAGCAGCAGCAATGGTTATCCTCAGAGAACTGATTCTGGCTGTGTGGCCACGAAGTTGGTTCTCTTTGTTCCCAGAGATTCCACACGTTAACCAGCATCCGTTTTCTAAAAGTTTGCTTTCTGCTTTAATCAGCCTGAGCCAGTCTGCAGCAGACAGTCAAACCCAGAACAATGATGGAGGGATTAGACTGTGGGAGGAATAGGTGTTTGGCAACAGGCCCAGGAGGGTGAGAATGAGTCTAAGAATTGGTTCTCAGGGCCTAATGGGGCCAAAGAGAGTGAAAACCCAGCTTTCAGCTCTGTGGTCTAGTGGGTTAAGGATATCTTTGTGAAAATATCTCATTATTAGAGCTTCTAGTCACTCAGAAGGATGTGTCCACATCAAGCAAGACTCTAAGGCCCAGAGGTCATTGCTTCATCACAGTATGAATGATATCGAGATCTGAAGAATAGGAGGTGGTGTGGATGTGTCTAACTACGCTGTTCAAACCCGTATTCTAACTCCTGAGTTAAAATGTCCACCTTCAATGGCTGTAGGCTTAGATAAAAAAAAAAACCTACTTTTAATAAGATTTCTCAAATGCTTGTATCCACACTTCTAGCCTACTGTCCAAAGGTAGGAGGGAAAGGATGGTAAATAGGGCAAGGGGATGTAGACCTGTGTAGAAATCGTTCCTTGGGGAGATTCCAATCTCTGTTTGTCAGAATACCAGCAGTCCAGTTTAGTAGTGTCGGGATATCAAATCAGCAGCCGTGGCATCATCCAGCAGAAACTACCAGGCCTCCACCACATTGGCACCAGTCAGCAAGAGTGACCAGAACCAACTGGGGTGCCAGGAAAAGTTCTCTGCTGTGCCTCAAGGAAGTGAAGAGGAATGAAGATGGTAGACCAATGAAGTGTTGCACAGCTAGATGCTGTCACACACAAGATGCTGTCACTGTCCGGTGAGTCCTATTTATACTCTTTCCAAACATCATGTGTCCTCCCACGGATCTTGCATGAGATTGTCTTAGCAAAACACCATGTCGAGTCTGCATCACATGACATATCCAGAAACATTTCACAGATACACCAGCAGTCCAGCTCGGTAGAATTGGGATAGCAAACACGAATCAGCAGTGGTGGCACTCCCTAGCAAAGGTAGCCATGTCCCAGCCTCAGCACAAGTCAGCAGGAGGGACCAGCAGGAATGCTAGGAGAAGTTCTTGGCTATGCCTTTCTCAGGGAAGCAAAGATTAGTGAAGACCAACAAGTGTTTCACAGCTAGCTCTATAAACAAGCCTAGCTCAGGCTCACACTGTCCACTGAGTTCTATTTATACTCCCTCCAAACATCACAGGTCCTCCATGGGTCTTGCCTCAGCACATGTGACTGTCTAAGCTGACAACACTCTGCCAATTAGCCTTAGTCTGAGGAAGCAGCAAGAAACTGCAGTAAGCTGCAGCACACCACAAGAAATTTTTTGGTATGTTTATCTCTACGGAGTACCAACAAATGCAGCTCAACTACACAATGTAAGGCAGACCAATACATGTGTGTTGTTAGTGAAGAATCCTTCATCACGTGTCCTTTAAAAATTCATGCTTTAGCAGAACATCCTTTCTCCTGTGTTTGCTTCAGTGAAATGTTCCTTCATGAGTCTGCCTTAACCTTTCACCTGTGTCCACTTCAGGAAAACACTCCTTCAGGTGTCTGCCCCAGCAAAACACCATCCAACACAACTGACTTCCTAAAGAACCCTCAAGTTTCCACATCACACCAGTCTGCTGGGATGTAGACTAGAGGGAGGCATCTGAGGAAGAGGAGGAAGAGGAAGAGAAGGAAGAAAGATCTGAGAAGAGGAAGAGGAAGGGACAGAGAGTGGAAAGGGAGACAAAGGGGAGTGCAGGGAGGGAGACAAAGGGGGACTAAAGAGAAAACACTTTAGGAGACCAGAAATGTAGAACTAGAGATGCATCATTCAGTACTCAGAAAGCAGTTTCTATAAAGTCAAACTCAGGAAGAGAGGCAAAAAGGGATAGAAAAATAATGGTGTTTTATTGACAAAATTTTGACACCGATGTAAACAGACTCTGAGAGTGCTAGGTCAAGGACATGATCATATGGCATTTGGATTGGACTGAATTTATTGATGTGAAGATAAAGATCCTTATTTTGGTAGGTGATTTTGAGTAGCCAGAAGGTTGTTTGCTTGGTTTGTTGTCTGAATCTTGGTTGAAACAGTGATCTACAGAAGACAGTTCTATGATACCATAAATTCCTGGTGTAAAATGGAAGAGATGTCAGAATACTTAGCATGTCTCTATGTGTGATGGATCTCCTCCCAACCTCTCCTGTATTCCCACAGTGAACCTGAGGCAGGATAGAAAAGCAAGGGAAACTTGGGGACTTGAGAAAGGAGAGGAGCCCTTCACACCAGAGTCCGGTGGAAGCCTCTTGCCAGCAGGAAAGCAAGGATAGAAACAAGATTTCCAACTACTCAAGGCCTTCCCGCCTTCCCTGCCAGAGTCTCCTAGGAATCACACCAGAAACTCACAGGAAACAAACACTGACTAAACCTTTTGATAAACTTAGTGACTCCTGGTTTTACCTTATCCAACATCCAAGATATCACTGGATTCATTCTGTTCATCTCTCTTATTAAAAGGGACAGAGGGAGAAGAGAAAGGATAAGGTACTTTGGTAACTTGTAGAAATAGGACTTTGATAGTCACGAAAAAATGGTAGCTGTGGCTAGCGCTAAGACAACTGCAACCCTTCCTTAAGGATCTCTGCTTATTCTTGTGTGTCTTATTCTTATTCTGCTTATTCTTCCCTCTATAGTGCTCCCTTGAGGAGTCCTCACCCTCACTGTCCCTTGGGAAGCAATTCACACTTGGGTATGTCTTTCTTTCTGGGTGCCTCTTTTCTCCTTGCCCTTCACGCAATAAGCCTATATTAAAATGTCTCCTATAAAACCTCTAATCTGTTTCTGGTTGGCCTGGCCTGAAACTTTAGTGTCGAAGCCACAAATCTTAGTTTGGTCTGGGTCCCTACATAGTTAAGAGAACCTCTTGGGCTTCCGGAGGTGACAGCATAGAGCTAGATCTCTGTCCCAATTGCTAACATCCCTGGAAGTCAATGAATTCGTGAAAACATTGAGAAATCCATATACTATCACTTCTGAGAGCTGCTGCCACGGTAGAAACGGTGCTGAAACAGGCTTTCTGGTTTCAGCAGGGGTAACAGTTCCAGAAGTTTCATTTCATTTAAAACATTTTCCCATTATGTTCATATTTTCCTTTAAATCTTCAAGCATACCATCTCTGCCATTCCTAGGTGTGTTATACGTTATAAGTCTCATTTTCTCACCTTTTCACTTATAACTTTCATTAAGTGCTGTACATTATAAATTATATGTTATTGACAAGCTGAATTTTGTTGTTTTTCATTGGAGGCTATTGAGGTCTGGGCAAGGATCGGTTTGTCAGGTCACTTTACTAACTTAAACATTTTTATTTAAGGCTGTGCTCTGGGTTATTTTAACTCTGTGGTGGTTTGAATAAAAATGACCCCCATAGGCCCATAGGTTTGAATGCTTGGTTACCAGGGGGAGGCACTCGTAGGAGGCATGGCCTTGTTGGACTAAGTGTGTCACTGGAGGTTGGCTTTTCAGAAGTCCAAGCCAGGCCCACGGTCTCTCCCTCTTCCTGATGCCTGCAGACCCAGAACCACTTGAAGGGGATTTATTAGAATGACTTACAAGCTAATACAATAATGACTGGCTATGAATGGAAAGTCCAAGAATCCAGAAGTTTCTCAGTCCATGAGACCGGATGTGCCGATCTACAGTAGACCCTGAAGTAGAATCCTGAAGTAGTAGACTCTAATGTGAGTGAGGAATGGTTAGTGAGGCAGAGCAAGCTGGCATGGAGCAAAAGCTCCTTCTTCCGTGCCCTTATATAGGTTGTCAGCAGAAGGCGTGGCCTAGAGAAGGCGTGGCCTAGAGTAAAGGTGTTTCTTCCTGCTTCAAGACTCAGACTAAAGGCACGCATCCTCCTGCCTCAAGATGGGGTTAAAGGCATGTGTCTTCCTACTTTTAACGCAGCAAGATCACTAGTGTTCCTTTCCAGGTTTTGCATTTTAGTTAATTCCAGATGTAGTCAAGTTGACAACCAAAAATAACCATCACAAACCCCACTGCTAAGCTGTGACCTTGTCATTTATTCTCGGCAGAATGCTCTGGGTTTTGAATCATGTCCTTCCTTGGGGTTGTCACATAAGCATCTCCCAGCCTTTCGAGAACTCTGGAGGTGATGGCTCTCAAAGCTCCCCTTTGCCTCTGCCTTCAGACTTTCATCCTAAGCACTCAGTGTGTCGTTCAGCCCAGAGGAGACCCTATGTGGCTTTCTCGAACTCATCCTTTCCCAGGCTAGCTCTGCCCTGGTACTCTGCCCCATGAGCAGCAGGTATCCTGACTGGTGATTGGTTTCTTGGTTCAGTAAGGCAGGTATGGTCAGCTTGGCTCCTCACTTGCTCCCTGTGCTGAGTTCAGAAATACCACCAGGTAGAAAGGCCTGGCAACTGTAGAGCCTTCCTCTCGTGTTCTCCTTCTCTTGGGGATCATCATCCTGTACCGCCATCACCGTGGTACATGAATTCAGATGTTGCTGATGTAGGGTCTTGAGAGGTGATTAGACTGTCAAGGTTCCATTTCTGTGAATGGGATTGAAGCTCTTACAAAGGAAGGTTTATACATTGTTCAGCCATCTTGCCCTTCTTCTCTGCCATGTATCTGCTTCGGGGTGGAATAAAGATGCAGGCACCATTTTGAAAGTAGGGAATGGCTCTCAACAGACATCCAAGCTGGCCTATGCCTTCTCTGGGACTTCCCAGTCTCTGGACCATACGAAATAAATTGCCTTTTGTTTTTCAATGCATTTGGAATACAGGAAACTATTCTAGCTAATTATGAGATACTTTTTTTTGACACCGTAATTGTTCTTGATTGCCTCTCTGTTGCTATAATAAATACCATAACCAAAAGCAACGTGGTGAGAAAAGTGTTTATTTCATCTTATGCTTCCAGATCACAGTTGATGGTTGAGAGATGTCACGACAGGAACTCCAACAGAAGCAGAGGCAGGAACTGTGGGGGAATGCTGCTTGCTGGCTTGCTACTTGGCTAATGTTTGGCTACCTTTTTTTATATAACCCAGGACCATCTGCCTAGGGGTGGTGCTACCACTGATAGTGAGCTTGGCCCTCCTACATAAACTAGCAAGTGAGAAAATGTCTCACAGACACAGGCCAAGCCTATGGAAGCAATTCTTGAGCTGAGGTTCCCTCTTCCCAGGCTTTCGGCTTGACAACCAAAATTGGTTATAGTGATCTTGGAGAACGGCGTTTTACTGCTTTGTTAGCATACAGAATAATTAGTTTCATCATATATGAACACATATATCATTGTACTTGGCTCGCATCTTCTCATTACCTTCTTCCTTCCTCCCACTTCCTTCTGGTCCCAAATTCTTGCCCATTTAAAAGTACCTGGTCTGTGGTATTATTCTGCTGCAAACACTGACACCTTAGAGACAATGCCCGCATCTATGGAAGAAGTTGTTTGATGTCTTTGGTACCGTTTGACTGATTATCATGAACAGGGTTTATCTGTAGCAGTTACTGCACAATGGGGGAAGAGAGACCGTTTGTTCCTTTCGTAACCGTCTGAGGATGTCACATAGTCCATGGCTTGGCAGCTTTTGATGCTGGTTTCCAGATGAGACTGGGCATGTTTGGGTGGCATGGCTGTAGACTCGGTGTTGATTTTCACACACAGACATTTAAAAGAGGATGTTTCCCTGTGAATACTACTTATCTTTACCTAACAAGTTTCACTATGGAGCGTTTTCCTTATTATTTAATTGAAATGCTTTCTAATTTTCACTATGGTTCTTTGATCCATGGGATATTTGAAGTTATTATATTCTGCCCCATTTCTCTATAAACTTATTTAAAAAAATTTATCTATTTTATGCATATAGGTGTTTTGCCTGCGTGTATGTCTGCTTACCGTTTGTGTTACTGGTGCCTGCAGAATCCAGATAAGGGCATCAGGTCCTCTGGGACTGGAGTTACAGACAGTTGTGAGCCGCTACATAGGTTCTGGGAATCAAATCCTGGTCCTCTGGTAGAGCAGCTGGTTCTCGTAGCTAACCCATCTCTAAATTCCCACTTAACAATTACATCTATAGATTTGTGCCCCCCCCCTTTACAGTGCTGGAAGTTGACAGAACTTAAGATTCCATGTATCCAGCACCTTTACCACTGAGCTGTGCCTTCAGATTTTTTTTGTTTGTTTTGGGTCAGGGTTTCACTATGTTTCCCAGACTGGTATCGAACTCATTCTGTAGCCCAGAGGGAGGTTGACTTTTCAGTCTTCCAGCTTCAGCCTCCCAAGTAGGTCAGGTTAGGCCTGAGCTACCAGATCCAGCTTTCACGTTATTTTATTCTGAATTTTTATTTGTTTATTTTGTGTGTGGAGGGGTGGGTGGGTATGTGTGCCAGTCGCCGGGCAACTTTATGGAGTCAGCTCCCTTTGGTGCCAGGTGGGTTCTGGGGCTATGGACTCAGGTCACCAAGTTGACAGCAAACACCTTCACCCGATGAGCCATCTGGCCAGCCATTAACATTTATTTTTAAAGTGCGTGTCCTCCAGGTTTGCGGTGTTGTTTGTTGGAGCAACGCAAATGCCCTAAGACAAGGTCCTCATAGCTGAAAGTGACTGTCCCTTGTTTAGTCCAGTTTGCCAGGTGTTCATGCTGGGAGGTATAGTTTGAGGTAGGCTACTGCAAAAATGGAGGAAGTGGGACTCTTTTTGTCTTTAGAAAATTATTTTTCTTCTTCTAACTTTTTAGGTATGTGGCCTAACTTCTAATTTTCAGCTCTGTCCTTCCCTCCTTCCTCCCCCTCTTTACCCTCTCTCAAACCATCTCAGTCAAGGTCTTTATATTTAGCTCAGACTACCATGAAACTCATGATGTAGTATGCGCTGGCCTTGTAATTGTAATCCTGCCTGCCTGGACGCAGGGATTATGAGCAGCGCCTATTTTCTAACCCTCTGTTGCCAGGAGCTCAGTGGTCCTCCATTTGGCTTGTACTCAGGGAAGTTATCAGAACTGACTTACACATGGAGTTCCCCACTCTGATTTGGCTTGTACTCAGGGAAGTTATCATCAGAACTGACTTACACATGGAGTTCCCCACTCTGATTTGGGGGTCTCTCAGGCAAGATCAGCGCCATGAAGGTGACAGAGATGCAGATATTTAGACACCGGTTCTGTGTTACCTCTGGAGGCTCCTCCAGATGGGCCTGTCTTCTCTTACTCCTCTCTTACGATTGCTAATCCTGCCCGGACTCCTGGACTACCTGTCAGCGCCCTGCAAGCCTGCCTCCTCACCCCTCGTGCTTAGTCTTTTTGCATATTAAATTCTTAGGAACATCCTAACTTGAACATGTTGTTTGTTCTGTATATTGACGCTGACTAACGCACAGGGATGTTAGAAAAGTTTTAAGAGACCCGACCTAGTTCTGACCTAATGACCTAATTCTGAACACCTTTGCTAACTATCCTTTTGTTTTATGACTTTAGTTTAGAAATTCTTGGGTTTCCCATGCAGGTGTCCCAGTGTCCTGCCCTGGGTGACCATTGTGTTTTTCCTTCAGTTCCTTTCATTTTGCCGTTCTCGTCTGTACAGCCATTCTTCAGCCTCCATTCTAACACTCAGCAGAAATGCAGTTGTCTTGTTCCCGGCTTTAAGTTGAAGGTGCCGAGAACGATTCTCTTTTTTTTAGATCTCGGAGCGATGCCATTTGAAGTTAGCAGGATTTTCTTCTCTCTGGGTTTGTTAGTTTTTCAAATGACGAACAGATGTTGCTTTCCTTCGCAGTTTGAGGTGACCACAATGTTCCTTTCTTCCTCTTTCTATTCCCTCTTAGTTTCTAGCCCTATCCTGGAAGTACATGTCAAGGTAAAGGCTGTGGGCCTTTCCTTTCTTGTCGCAGTCTCAGAGAGCAGGGGTGGAGCCCACCCTACACCCAGTCTTCTTAGGTCAAACTGATGTCTTTGGGGATTTTCCATAAGGAGCCTATAAGATGCCCATGCCCGCAGCATCGTGCTGATGTACTATTTTGCTTATGAAGCATCCGTGTTTGTGTTTATCCGAGAACTCCAGGGGGTCAGTAAAGAAAGGAAGTCATAATGAAAGTAACAAGGAGACAACCCCATGCTGATCGGAATTTATGTTTGCAGCAATTGTACCGAGCAGCCAAGCAAGCAGGAATTAGCCTACTTGGACAGAAGAGAGGACACAGGCTCAGAAGGGGGAGATGCCTTACTTGAGGACAGCACAAAGCCAGACCGGACTCTACTTGCAGGAGGGTGGGGGGGGATGGGGATGTAGCTCAGTTCCACGGTGGCCTAGCAGGCATGGAAGCCTGGGTTCTAACCACACTGTACTGTTATAGTGGTGCACAGCCACGATCCCAGCCCTGGGAAGGTAGAAGTGAGGGAATCAAAAGTTCACCGACACCCTGGGCTACACGTAAAAAAGAAAACAAGAAGAAAAGAAACTCTGCTTTCTCCTAACAGAGAAGTGAGACCCACATCCCCCTACCTCACCCTGTGTCCTTTCCCCTCCCTTAGAGCATCAGGGCTAAGTGTCTCCAAGTCTGCTTCCTCACTTCCCAACTTCCACAGTGGCCCTTTGACTGTGCTCCCAGACCTTGTGGGCACTCTGAGGTGGATGAGATCCCGTCAGTGTTGTGAGTATTGGCAACGTGCATGTGTGGAGGGGTAGGAGTCTGAAGTCCTCCCTGCTCTGATTCTGCTGCTTTCGAGATGGGCAGGTACTGGCTGCTGCCTGGTCTCCTCTTTTCCCTGCCTCTGGTAACAGGGTGGACCACTTCCAAATGCCTGGTGACTGAAGGCTCCCAACTGCCCCTGGTCTCCCGCTATTTCTCACTCTGCCCCAAGTCTAAGCTACCCTTTCTTGCTGCATGCTTCTCTGTGAGCAACCTGACACAGACATTGGAAGCTGTACCTCGGACTGTGGAGGGACTCTGCCTCGGTGGTTCTGTGTCTACTATGCTTCCGGATGCTTTCTCTGCTTTTCCTGGACTCAAGATCCTGGGACTGACTCTGCACCTTTCCCGACTCCTGCCAGGAGCTCTCCGGGGCCTGAGACAGTTACGGGACCTCTCTTTTTTGGACACTCCTGGTGGGAAGAAATCTCTCTTTCTACCTCTCGATGCCTTTGGTGACCTGATTTCCCTCCAGAGACTCCAAATCTCTGGCCCCTGCCTGGATAAGAAGGCAGGTGTTCATCTGCCTCCCAGTCTGCAATGGTTGAGTGTCCAGTTCAGTTGCCTTCAGGATGCGGGAGAGCTGGCTGGCATGTTCCCAAATCTGGTGCAAGGTTCCTCCTCCAGGGCTTCATGGACCCTGAAGATGTTGGATCTGTCACAAAACTGGGGGCTGAAGATGGCTAGTCCTGGGTCCCTCCAGGGTCTCCAGGTGGAGATTCTGGATCTGAGAGGAACACAGCTGGATGCTGTGGCAGTGAAGGACCTGGGACTTCTGAAACTCGATGTCTTGTATGCAGAGACTGCCACGGCCGAGCTGGCTGCTGAGACTGTTGCCCACTTTGAGCTGCAGGGCCTGAATGTGGGAAGAAGCAAGCTAGGATCTATATCTCAGGAGGCCCTGGCTTCCTGCCATAGCTTGAACACCTTGGGTCTTTCAGGCACTGGCCTGACTAAGCTGCTACCTGGCTTCCTGGCTGCCATGCCTAGGCTTCGGAGACTGGACCTGGCCGGAAACCAACTGAAGAGCACGATGCTGTGCATGAATGAGACGGGAGACGTGTCAGGACTCACGACTCTGGATCTGTCAGGCAATGGGTTGCGTGTCCTGCCTCCAGCCGCCTTCTCCTGTTTACCACACTTGCGAGAGCTGCTGCTTCAGGACAACCAGCTGCTCTCCCTGGAGGGAGACCTATTCCAGGATCTACAGCAACTAGAGACCTTGAAGCTGGGTAGAAATCCCCTGCTTAACCTGGGTAAGAACTGGTTGGCTGCTCTGCCTGCGTTGACCACCCTTAGCCTGCTAGATACCCAAATTGTACTGAGCCCAGACCCTGGCTTCTGGGGAGCAAAGAATCTGCATACCTTGAGCCTGAGGCTCCCCGCTCACCCTGCCCCAGCAGTATTGTCCCTGCCCATGTATCTGACCAGCTTAGAGCTTCATGTAGCTTCAGGCACGAGGCATTGGGCACTGTTCCCAAATATCTTTCCTTTCTTAGAGACCTTGACTATAAAAGGCACGGGACTGAAGCTGGGAGTCCAGAATGCCTCTGAGGTCTTCCCCGCTCTCCAGAAGCTCTCCCTGCTCCAGAACAGCTTGGATGCCTTCTGCTCCCAGGGCACCTCCAGCATTTTCCTCTGGCAGCTCCCCAAACTTCAGTCCTTGAAGGTATGGGGTGCTGGAAGCAACTCCAGACCCTGCCTTATCACTGGGCTTCCCAGCCTACAGGAACTGAAGCTGGAGTCACTTCAATCCATAACGCAGCCCCGTTCGGTACAGCTGGAGGAGCTGGTGGGTGACCTTCCACAGCTCCAGGTATTACAGCTGTCCAGCACAGGGCTCAAGTCACTGTCGGCCGCTGCTTTCCAGCGCCTGCCCAGTCTCCAGGTCTTAGTGATATACAGCGAGGAAGACTTGGTGCTGCAGGACAGTCTGGGGGAGTACAGCCCTCAGATGCCCCGCTATATATACATTCTGCAGTCAACATTGGCCTGCCAGTGTGACAATGCATGGATGGAGCCGTGGGTTAAGCAGTCCACTAAAACGTACATACACATAAGAGATAATCACTCATGTCCAGGAGAAGTCAGGGTCTCTCACAGGGACTCCCTTACCTCCTTTCTCTGGGACCACTGCCCCCAGACTTTGGAGCTGAACCTCTCTTTGGCCAGTTCTGCCTTGGTATTACTGCTAATTGCCTTGCCTCTCTTCCAAGAAGCCAGGAACACTTGGATCCCCTACCTGCAGGCCTTATTCAGGGTTTGGCTCCAGGGTCTGAGGGGTCAGAGAAACGAGGGGAGGAGGTTCCTTTTTGATGTATTCGTGTCCCACTGTAGGCAAGACCAGGGCTGGGTGATAGAGGAACTTCTGCCTGCTTTGGAGGGCTTCCTTCCAGCTGGCCTGGGCCTACGCCTCTGTCTCCCTGAGCGTGACTTTGAGCCCGGTAAGGATGTAGTTGATACTGTGGTCGATAGCATCGTGAGCAGCCGTACCACACTCTGTGTGCTGAGTGGCCAGGCCCTGTGTAATCCCCGATGCCGCCTGGAGCTTCGCTTGGCCACCTCTCTCCTCCTGGCTTCCCCCTCCCCTCCAATGTTGCTGTTAGTCTTCCTGGAACCCATTTCCCGACACCAGCTCCCGGGTTACCACAGACTGGCTCGGCTGCTTCGACGAGGAGACTACTGCCTGTGGCCTGAGGAAGAGGAAAGAAAGAGTGGGTTCTGGACTTGGCTGAGGGGCAGGCTAGGGCGGCCATAGCTGGCATTGGTGTGGGGTGGCATTTGTGAATTTTAGGGTGGGGATAGGGGAAGCAAGTATGGCTGTCAAGGAGTCAGTGTGTTTGTGGGTAGGGGGCTCATAGAGATCTGAAAGGCTGAAGTAAACCTTTTGCAGGTACAGGAATCCACATGCTGGGAACACAGGTTTTCGGGGGCCTGGAGGTTGAATGAGGGAAGCTGAGAGATAGAAAGTGTCCATGGGGCATGTGACATTCCCAAGATCTTCAAATCCTCAGTAAACTTGCTAAATCCATGAAATGCTTGGCTTGGTTGAACTTTTTATTTAGTGGAAATGCCAGGAGGCAGATGGCAAAGTGGGAAAGGAAGGTGGAAATTCGTGGGGCATGCTGGGAAGGAGGGAGGGCTTTCCTAAGCCATGGAACTTGGGATCTTCATACGCCAGTGGGTCCTCTCGCATCTAGGATCCTAAAAGCTGTTTTAGTTTCACTTCTGTCGATATGATAAAACACCTGGACCAAAATAAACTTAAAGGAAAAAAAAGGGTTTTGTTTGTTTGTGGTCTACCCTCCCCAACAACTCCAGGTCACACTCTGTCGATGTGGGAAATCAAGGAAGAAATTCAAGGCAGGTTTGCTTGTTATTTCACACAGCATTACAGTCCAACCAAGGAACTCACTTCACAGCCAAGAAGTACAGCAAGAGCCATGGAGGTGCCACTTGCCAGCCAGCTTATGCTTAGCCTGCTTCCTTATAGGGTTCAACACCACTGCCTAGGATCGGTGCCGCCAACAGTGGACTTGTTTCTCCAATTAACAACCAAGACTAGTCTCCCACAGACATACCTCCCAGGGCAATCTGTCCTAGGCAATTCTCAGGTGAGACTTTCCTCTCAGGTGACTTTAGGCTATGTCGGTTGACAGTTAAAGCTAACAAGATCAGAGTTGACAGCTAAGGCCCAAAAAACTGGGATGTTACCAGGAGCAGACAGATCATTTCTCCTTCAGTGAAAACATGAAGCTATGCTCATGTAGAACACCCTCCTGAGCCTCAAAGAAACACTCTCACCCCGGATGCTCAAGCTGTATGATTCCAGCCACATGTAGCTCCCAGAACACTGTGAACTCTTGCCTCTGGGCCTTTGCACATACTGCTTCCTTACTGAGAACACCTTTCCCCCAGCACCTGCTAAACATCCTTTAAAGTTCAGCTCAGACATCACTTTCTCCAGAGGCCTGTGCTGAGCTCCCAGCCTGGGACAGCATTGTTGGAAGAAAATACTTTATTAATATTCTTTTCTTTTTCTCTTTCCCTCATCCACATCCCCAGCCTAGCCTAGCTTTGGAACTCTCTAAGCAACTGAGGATGGCTCTGAACTCTCAATCTTCTTGGCTCCGAATTTCAAGTGCCAGGATTATGGGTGTGTATATTATCTGGCCCAGCTATATTTTTTCTTTCTCTTCAAAATCTTATCTTTTTCTGAAGCTAGATTGCCTACTTTTAACTATGTGGTTTTTGGTATGTTAGTTTGTACCTCAGTTTCCTGTTCTGTAAAATGGTATAGCATCACCTCCTATCCCTCAGTATTTTGTGAGAATTAAATGTGTTAATATGTTTGCAAGAATAAGAAAACCACCCAGTTCATTACTCATGTGTTCAGTAGGAGTTTATATTACAGGACTGAATTCATAACTCATATTCAGTGATTAATAATCCACACTGTTCTTGCTGAGGACCCGACTTTGCAATCTAGCACTCACTTTGGGGCAGGCTCACAACCACCTCTAACTCCAGCTCCAGGGGCTCTGACGCCCTCTTCTGGCCTCAGAGTATACTGGCACTCATGTGCACATGCCAACCCTAACACATACACAATTTTAAAAAAAGAAGCTTTTAAGAAACAAAATGAAAACAATGTTTTATATTACTATGTGTGTATCATTTATAAGCATATACACATACATATATTGGAAACATACTTGGGAAGTGTGTTTTACACCCAGGAGTTCTTGATCTTGTGTGTTTGGAGATCAGGTCTTGAAGCAAAGATCAAGATTGATGTCTTCATCCTCAGAGCCTAGTCCTACCAGCTGAAAAGATTCATATTGGCAAATGCGAAACAGACAGAACCCAAGGCTGATTCTGGCAGGGATTTGTCCTCTTATGGAATTTTTTTATTTTAATTTTCACTTCTGTAATAAGGCCAGGTTTTAATTAGACAAAGGCAAAGAGACACCTTACAATTCCAGGCTGGATTTAGGGTGAGGGGCGCCCTCTTGTGGCCTAATAGTGTATTTCTCTTTCTGTGCACTACCTCCGTTTCTGCTCTTCAGGACAGACTCAGCTGATGTGAAGGTCTCACCAGACCTCGAAAAGCTGTTTTTCCACCTTCAGACCCAAACACTGTCTCTGACAACTCAGGCCACTCAGTTCTCTTTACTGTGTCAATGTTTACCCAAGTCCTTGGCTTCTTCCATCTCTGGTCTCTTCTTCATGAAAAATCAGGCAGCGAGCAAGGAAGCTTCTAGGGTTTTAGGATTTAAAATTCCAGCCTCAGTACTTACTGTGTATATGATTTTGAGCAGGCTAATTTATATCTCTAAGCTGCCACCTCTTTTATAAAATGGGGTAACAGTACCAACCTCATCGAGCTTCTGGGACAATTGGACAAGGTGTTCTAATGTAACCTGTTAATACCAGCACACTACATATGCTAAATAAATCACATGATATATTAAGAAATAGGTCAGAAACTGGGTGGTGGTGGTGCACTCAGGAGGCAGAGGCAGTTGGATCTCTGAGTTTGAGACTAGCCTTGTCTACAGAGTGAGTTCCAGGACAGCCAAGGCTACACAGAGAAACCCTATCTCAAAAAACAAAACAAAACAAAACAAAAAAAACAAAACAAAACAAAAGTCAGAATAGAATTTCTAGCTAAGGAATTTGAAGTGAGTTACTAAACCTAAGATGTAGAATTCCCTCTAAATGCAACACTAGCTGGCGTAATGACCCCTTTCCCAATGCTAGCTACTGTCAGATTTGCTCAAGTTTCATAGCTCTCAATAGAAATAACAGCCAGTAGCCATTCAACTTTGTGAGCACCAGGAGGGAGACAAGCTCTTCACGTATTTTGCACATTTTTTCCCCAACAACACTCAAAGGAAGATTTTGTTATTATTACTCCCATTCTCCAGACGAGGAGACTAAAGCCTTAGCAGTTTAGGGAAATGTCTTAGTTTGGGATTTCCATTTCTATGAAGAGACACCATGACCAAGGCAACTCTTATAAAGGACAGCATTTAACTAGGGCTGGCTTACAGGTTCAGAGGTTCAGTCCATTATCGTTATGGCGGGATGCATGGCAGTGTCCAGGCGGGCATGGTGCTGGAGGAGCTGAGAGTTCTACACCTTGTTCAAATGGCAAACAGAAGACTGTCTTTCAGGCAGCTAGGACGAGTGTCCCAAAGCCCACCCCCACAGTGACACACTTCCTCCAACAAGGCTATACCTACTTCAACAGGGCCATACTTCCTAATAGTCCCACTCCCTGGGCCAAACATTTTCAAACCACCACAGGGAGATAGCGCAGTTGATAAGGTGCTTGCCACATGATCAGTAAGGGTCTCAGCTCAGGCCCTCGGCATCTGTGTAAAAGCTGGGAGTGTCAGTGCCATAGGTAACACATGTACTGGCGAGTGGGATGGGAAGGCAGAGACAGGCAGATTCCCAGGGCTTGTGAGTTAGCTAACTTAGCTGGATCTTTCAGTTCAGTGAGGGACCCTCGCTCTAATGAACAGGGTGGAGACTGCTCCATAAAGGGCATTCATATTGACCTCCACAAGCATGTGCACGTACACACACGTGCATCTATCCACGCAACCATATGCGTACAAAAGAGGCTTCTGCACTTTGCTGGAGGTTTTGCAGCTTGGGAATGTCAAGGCATGCACCTCACATTAAAAGGTAAGTGGCTTGCCAGGCGGTGGTGGCACATGCCTTTAATCCCAGCACTTGGGAGGCAGAGGCAGGCGGATTTCTGAGTTCGAGAGTTCGAGGCTAGCCTGGTCTACAGAGTGAGTTCCAGGACAGCCAGGGCTACACAGAGAAACCCTGTCTCGAAAAAAACAAAAACAAACAAACAAACAAACAAACAAAAAGTAAGTGGTTTGACTCCATGCTTTACCTAAATATTATCTTTAATCTATAAAGTACTCTGAGATGTAGGCTTTGTTCTGTCACTTAAAATTTAGAGCTGAAAAAAAATTAAAGACCATCGTGATGAAGATTTTTTTGTTGTCGTTGTTCAAGGACGTATCAGAGTTTGGATCTATGGCTGACTACAAAACTCACACTCCCAGCTTCCTATTAGACTGCTCACACCTCAAGAGTATTTACAGTGGCTATCTTAGGGTTACTATTGCTGTGACAAAATGCAGTGAACAAAACAGCTTGGGGAAGAAAAGGTTTATTTGGCTCACACTTCCACATTGTAGTCCACCACTGAAGGAAGTCAGGACAGCAACTCAAACAAAGCAGGAACCTGGAGGCAGGAGCTGATGCAGGGGTCATGGAGGGACACTGTTTACTGGCTTGCTCAGCCTGCTTTCTTATAGAACTCAGGACCACCGGCCCAGGTGTGGCCCCACCCACAATTGCCTAACCAATTCCCCTATCAATCACTCTTCCAAACCACTCAACTAAGTTGTGAATTGGAAATTGTAGTTACAACTGACAAACTCTCTCCTGCCCAACAGATAGCCACTGTAGTTACCCTCTTTCCTTTTTTATTACTTATATCCTTTTTTTTATTTTTCCTTACTCTCTCCAGCTCAACCTAGGGCTCCAGGCTCCTTCAGTAGACCCCACCCCATTTTCTAATCTAGACTCCACCTACTAGGAGGTACCGTCACCGCAAAACCAATGGAAAGAGTCAGAATAGTACCGAGCTACACCCCCAGGCGTTGATCCTGCAAGATTATTTGTTCCGGTACCAGAGCTCCTGAGACGATGAGACGCTCATTGGCTGACGTCATCTGAGAGGCGGCCGATAGGGGAGTTGCCCACCGGTTCTCGCGCGATGCCTTTTGGGAGTTGTGGTCTCAGAGACGGAGTTCCCGGGCCGCCGGCGCCAGGACTCTGCGTCCCAGCATCCCCTGCAGGAGTCCGGGAGCACTTCCGTCCTGTTGTGAAGTGGGTGTCTCTGTGGGTGAGTCTGGGTGGCGGATGGGGTGCAGCTGAGTCTCAGGCGTTGGGCTGGAGGCTTTGGAGGTGGTGGTACCCGGGGGGGAGGGGAGCTGGGAAGGTGAGGGGGAAAGCATCGTGGCGCGCGCGCGCGCGCGCGTGTGTGTGTGTGTGTGTGTGTGTGTGTGTGTGTCGGGGCGGGGGTGGGGGCGATCAGACTATGCAGCGTCTGGAGATGGGCAGGGTCACCGAGGGGTCGGGATGAAGAGTGAGTTGGAGAGGCGGGCAGTGAGGCGGGTATTACAGAGATCTGTGGGTGAGGTGGTAGGGATGCGTTTTGGCTATGTGGGGAAGTCACCTTAGAGTCTAGAAAAGCACAGTCAAGGGGAGAGAGGATTCAAGAGCCAGGCAAAGAAGTGAAGAGGCCCTGAGCTGGAAGTCTGACCTTAAAATAGTGCTTCATTCTCCACACCCGAGTTCATATCATCAGTGCCGGGACTAGCTATTGTGTTCAATCCCAAACCTGTACTTCTTTCCTCATAACTGATGGAAATGAAAGGCATCTTTATCTACTGACCCACCTACCCTCTACTGACCCACCTACCCTCTACTGACCCGCCCACTCTCTGCTGACCCGCCCACCGACCTACTTGTTTTACCAGCTGATTCCGCCTGCACCCGCATTCTTCCCCACTCACGCTGGTTTGCCTTACACTGTTCCTAGCTTGCCGTTTCTTTAGTTATCTCTTAAAATTACTTCTGTCTTCCGAGAGCCTCTGCACAAGTGTCTACATTTTCATTTCTCCAGCTCGGACAAACATTGCAGCCAGTGTGATCTGTTGAAACCCTCAACTCTTGATTGTACTTTCTGTTCATTCTCCAGCTTGGAATCCATCCCGGGCATGCAGCACGTGTTGAATGAAATCTGATCTCATAGATTCTTTACAATTCCCTTTGCAGCCCACGTTTCCCATACTGCACACTCTGAGGCTGCCAAAGTGTTCCCCATTCTCTGGGCGGGCCATTTTGGTTCTCCAGTATTACATAGCCCGTCTCTCTGCTGTACCCATCCCCTCTTCTCTCTGCAGAGAACCACCCAAGAACCAATTCAACAGTTCCCTTAAGCCAGTTGTCACCTCCAACTTCCCAGCTCCCAAATCATACTATATTTACAACATTGGATTAATATAATTATCTGTGACTTTTTTTTTTTTTTTTTTGTCTTTTCCACTTGTTAGCTTCCTCAGGACAGGGAGTGTCTGGATCATCTCCACTTTCCTTTGTCCAGCCCAGGACAGTAAACACCTAATGTTGAACAAGCAAATGAGTAAATGTTTGGCGAATGTGGACTAAAGACTCTCAGGGTGAGTGTTGTTAGACCTTGTTTGAAGATGGCTACGGACTTCCAGGGGTATGAGCTTCAGTCTTCTTCTGACATTCATGTCTGCTGGGAGCTGAGGCTGTTGGGGGCTTAAGGACAGTGTTGGCCAACACATAGGGATGTATACAGTGGTTTCCTTTTCCCGAGGCCTTGCCATTGCTAATTGATCACAATGTCTATTCATAGGGAACTTATTTCTCAGCAGGCTACTCTAGGTGGTTACCCCCACGATGGAGGATGGTCTGCTAAGTGAGTCCTGTCTTCCGTTGCTAGTTCGAGTCCTTAGATGGGGGTCTCACTCCTTACAGCCATAGATTGTACAGTTAGCCTAGTAGGACTGACAACCTTTGGGAGCTCCCAGTTCCTTACTGTTTCGAGGTCCCTAACCAATCCAGTCCTTTCTCTGGACCCCAGGAGCATCTTCTCTCCCCTCTTGTTGTTACAGGAGTGGGTAGAGGGTGGAACTTAGCTTCACATTTACATCCGGCGCCCCAGTTGTCAAGGCCCCGCTCAGCTTCCTCATGGTTAAGTGGAACCAACTAAATTTTTTAAAAAAATTGAATGTGAGAATTTCATACAATGAATTCTGGTGGCCCTGATTTTGATTTGGGGACTCTGCACTCCTTCTAAGTCTTTCAGGGTACTGGAAGAGAAACCTTTGTGATTTATTTATCCCAGACTTCTGGAAAGACACCTTGCTTCAGTTCAGTGTCAAGAAAGGCTCACAAAATTAAAAGCAGGTGGGGAGTAGCGGAGACATAGGGAGTAGCACCACATGCAGAGACGTAGTGGGAGCCCACGTGGGTTGAAGTCTGCCATCATGCCTTATTTAATCCTCATGTGTCTGAAGCAATTCTGGCTGTTGTCAGCATCTGAACTCTAGAGGTCTAGTTTCTCTTGGAAAAGATGGAAGAACTGGGGACATCCTGGGCCCCGTCCCCTCAGGGCTTCATGGTGGGTCACAATCCCTGCCCACTTCAGTGTTCATGGTTTCCCTTTCAGGTTCGTTTCAGGCTTGCTGACTGCTTATTCTGCTCTTGTTTCACAAGTTAGCCTGGGGTAAGAGCTGGGTAGGACAGGAGGCTGTCTGATCTTCACGGCGTGGCACTCAGCTAAGAGGCAGACGTGGCTGTAGAGTCTCACTCTTCCCTGGATGTCCTTGTCTGTTTCCCATAGCATTACTCTAGCAGTCAGGAGGATGTGATGGGATTACAGAAAATGGTGGGAGACTGACCTGGGCCTCGTCCTACCTCAGACACTTGGTGGGTCTCTCTCTTTGAGAAGTTCTGTTTCTCTCTATACATCATAGCTTAGGAGTCCTTTGGAAAGGACTCAGTGAGCACTCTGTCTTTGCATAAGCTCACTAACACAGCCAGGTTTTCTAGTGTGACCATGAGACAGAAGAATTGACTTCTGTCTGATGATGTGGTGGGAAAGATAGCCTGTTTCTGTTCATTGACAAGAAAGGCTCATGGAGTAGCGGAGACATGGGGACCAGCACCACACGCTCACCATGGAACAGTTATGGGTGGAATCAACTCCGAGACTTAGAGAGTGTGCTTTCTCTCTCTCTCTGGTCTTCCTGGGTCATGGGTGTTCCAGGTCATAGACTTTCATCTTAGCACTAAGGACCCTCCACTTCCTTGTCTGGAAGATTCTGTGCAAATACAGATGGAGAATGCTTAGCACTGTACTTAGTGTCAATAAAAGGCACCTCTTGGAGGCCTGGATCTATCTCTGGTGGCCTCAAGGCTGGAGAATGCCCTTGCCCAGCTCCTGGATGACTGTGTTGACCTCCCTTCCCCTGCAGTAGTCTGTAGTCCATATGGGAAGACAGATATATGATTCTGAAAGGGGTTTCTACTATCTGTTTGAAATGAACATTTGGGGGTTTTTAGGATCTCTCCCCCCAAAGATGTCCTCGGCTCTGGCTTGGTGACCAGTGGCTGCTCATTGTCTGATGGGTGTCCCCTTATGCAGGAGCGTAGGAACCTTTGCTTGCCAACTTACTGTCTGTTCCTAAACTGTAACTTTGTGAAGGCTGAAGGGACTCTCTGTCCCAGCTATTGCTGGATCTGGAGCTCCCTGTACAATGCAGGGCACATGATGGGTGCTCCGTGAATGCCTGACAGGTTAGTCCTTGGGTATGACAGTGACAGATTATGTGTTTGGATTAGTGTGTCGGGAAAATGTGTTTTTTTTTTTCTTAAAGTTATGAAATGTTAATTCTTATGTAAATCACGGACATTCTAGACTTTTGATATAATAGATTCATATATTTAATACAAGGCAACAAAATACTTTAATGGTCCTGCTGTTTATCGTATTGAGGGTAGGTATACTGGCCTGTTGTAGTGGCATTGTCCACTGTAGGGATAGGTGACTGCAAAGCATGAGTGAGCATTTATCTCAGAGCCATGTATCAGCTGCTTTGGGGGGGGAGCAGGGATGGTGGTGGGGCGTGACAGAGCACACCAAGGAACTCTTCCTGGAGGAAGTGACATGTGGCTTAGTGGCAGGGGGATGAGCCAGAAGTAGCCCAGTGGCCATGTGTTCTCTAAGCATCTTCCTAAGTACAATGGAAATCTTTTTGGCTAGTCTCTATTTTTTTGTCACCCTTGCTTTGTCTCCACACATCCCAGTTAGATGGCCCAGGACACCAGATGCCACCATCCGTCGCCTCTGGTTCTGCTGTGCCATCCCTACTTAGATGGAGTCAGTGCTTCTCTAGGCAAGACAAGGTATCTAGAGGATAGTCAAGTGAAAATGTTGGAGCCGTGAAGTATGCAGACAGCTTTGGCTGGAGTTTTAGAAATTTCAATTTAGAGATGGTGAATAACATCAGGTATGTGGGATGACTGGAGAGCGGGGGTGATTTTGCCAGATGACCGTTCATAAACGAGGACCAAGGTTCGAGTCTCGGGAGGCAGGTCTCAAGGAAGAGGTGACCCTCTTGGAGTCCAGCTTTGGGGAAGGTTAGCTTTGGCACGTGGTGTAGCAGAGAGGACAGCCACACTAGAGTCAAAGACCAGAGGTTCAAGGTTCTTTGATTAAACATTTAGGTGTGTCCCAAGAGATATAACATGGTGCTGTCTTCTTGTAAAGTGAGCTGGGTGCTGGCTTTAGTGCTTGATCATGGTCTCACTTCCTGCCCTTTGCAAAGCATTGTCTCTGAGACTTCCTGTGCCTTCACAGGTCATGGAAGGTCCTCTCCCTCACCGTGTCCTTTGTCTTTCTGCCTTCACAGTCTTGGGGAGCAGTCCCTCCCCAGGAGTCCGTTGAAGGACACATTGCTAATGCAGGAAGCCACCACCGGATGAGGACAGCCCTGCTGAAGTGAAGCATCCAGGCCAGATGATGGCTGTGGCCTCGCCTCCACCAGAGCCAGAAGACCTCTTGATTGTGAAGCTGGAGGAGGACTCGTGGGGATCAGACTCCAGACCCGAGGAGGAGAGCCATGGCCCTGTCCCTGGCCCTGAAGTTTCCCGACGGTGTTTCCGTCAGTTTCAGTACCGGGATGCGGCTGGACCCCACGAGGCCTTCAGCCAGCTCTGGGCCCTCTGCTGCCGTTGGCTGAGACCTGAGCTTCGCCTCAAAGAGCAGATCCTGGAACTGTTGGTGCTGGAGCAGTTCCTGTCCATCTTACCCAGGGAGGTGCAGACCTGGGTGCAGGCACGACACCCTGAGAGCGGAGAGGAGGCGGTGGCCCTGGTGGAGGATTGGCACCGAGAAGCTTGGGCTGCTGGACAGCAGGTGAGGCTAATAGTCTGATCTCTAAGAAGCTGGTTAGGTAAGGGATTGAATTAATAATTGCCCCTAAATTGCAATAATAGTGATCATTGAGCAACTACCGTTTACTGAGCCCTGCTGTGTAGCAGGTAGTATTCCAACTGCTTGATTTGTATTAACTCATTTAATTCTGCCACAGATTAATGAGGTGGGTCGGTACTGTTAGCCTAATTTTCCTAGTGAGGAAATGGAGGCAGAGAAAAGACAGATAATTTGTTCAAAATCACCAGCTACTGGATTGTAGAGGCAAGATTTGTACTTGAAAAAGCCTGACTAAAAGGTGTGTGCCTAACCACCATTGAAGCTGCCTCCCAGTACCATTCAGTGTGCATAATCTGTATAATGCTGGATGTCCAACACAGTCATCACACGCCCCTGGATCGCTTTGGATGCTTATTGCAGCCCATAGGCAGAAATAGCTTTACTGTTTCCATTTTGTAGATTAAGGTTCTAAGAATCAGATGGTTCATGGAGGACACTGGGAGAGGGAACCAGAGCCTAACCCCCCTGATCTTTGGGTTTCAAGGCCATGCATGCCCTTTCTGCTAAGGAACTGATGCCTCATCTTCAAACGTGCAGTTTAAAATGCTTCTGAGGGTGAGGCTCGGTTGAGCATTCTCTGACATCCTGTGAGCGAGTGCCCACTGTGCTTCAGGCCCTCTTCTGAGTCTTTTATATGCGTATGTCACCCAGTCAGCCACTGGGTGCTGTTTTTCAAATGATCTAACAGCAAGGTGAGTAGCTTGTCCAAATTTGAGAGTGGTAGAGCCAAAAAGGGGCAGTGTGGATTTCACATCCTCAGTCTCAGTGATTGACAAGCAACTCTGAGAGTCTATGATATATGTCATTTTCCTGTGGCACACAATTTGGATCCTACTTGCAGCTGCCTTGAAGGGTCAGCCCCTGTAGCTGACTTTCACCTCAAACCCTTGCCGCTCTCCACTTGTTACAGTCAGGAATCCCCATGGCCTCATACTTGACCACATCTGGTTGTGGGGATTCTGTGTTTGAGAATACATATGCTGTAAATGACAAGGTTCTCCGTCCGTTTAAACTGTAAAGCTCTGTCCAGATGAGAGAGGGAGTTGCCAAGGTCGGTGGCTCTGCCCCCAGGCTCCTTTACAGACTGGCAGAAAGCTGCCATTTCACATCTGAGAACAGAGGTTGAGCTTATGCCTCTTAGTATACCCCCACCCCTCTTTACATCTTTCAAGAAGCCTGAAGTGTCAGAGAAGAAACAGTGGAAGACTTGAGACTCTGGAGCTGGAGGACGAAGAACGTGAGACCCTGAATGAGGATTGACAAGGTGTTTTCAATACTCCATCTGGGAAGCCAGACTAGGCTACTTTTTCACAAGGGCCACCCCTGTGAGGTGGCCAAAGGTTGAACCCTCCTAATATAGAAGAGATAAAGCACTGGCATTTCTGTAACTTCCACTGACTGGTTAGAGTGGTTGTACACAGTGTGCTCCAGGGATCCTCCTGCATTCTCCTCTCTTGGGCTGGGATGACAGGTGCACACTAGTTTTTACCTGGGTGCTGGGAATCAGAACTTAGTTCCTTATCCTGCTGTGGCAAGCACTTTACTGACTGAGCCTTCTTCCTACTGCCCAATTGACAGTTTCTTAATGATTATGAACATCTATTCATATGCTTTTTTGGCATCTGTAAATCTTTGGTGAGGAGTCTGGGCTATTGTGGTTCTTTTGCCTTTCTCTATAAACTTAGAATCGATGTTAAACAAAGATCCAACAAAAATTCTCAATAAAATACTTAATAGCCAACTTCAAGAACAGGTCAAAACAGTCAAGCCAGCTTCGTCCCAGAGATACAGGGATGGTTCAACAGTAACTAAATGTAGACTTCCACATAAATTGATTTAAGTGCAGAAACCACATCTCATATGCAGAAGAGGCCTTTGACAAACTCCAGCATCCCTTTGTAATAAGAGTTCTAGAGAATGGGCGAATACAGGGGACATAAAATGTCATAATAATGGGTATGATACCAGCCCACAGCCAACATCAAACTAAATGGAATATTTCTGCTGAAATCAGGAATAAGATTAGACAAGAGTATCCCCTCTCTCTTCTCCTGTTCAAGATAGTGGTTGTATTCTTAGCTAGAGCAATAAGACAGGAGAGAGATCAAAGAAGCAAATAGGAAAGGAAAATGTCGAAATATCCAATTCATAGCTGGTAAACACGTTTTAAAAATTATTAGGATACAAAATTAACACGCAAAAATCAGCTTCCTGTATGCAAACAGCAAACACTAGAGAGAAATCAGGGGATCATTATTTACAATTTCCCCCCTTCCCACCCCCCCAAAAAAAAAAGCCCCTTGGAATAAATCTAACCAAGAAACTGAAAGACGTGTACAATGAAAACTTTAAGACACTGAAGAAATGAAGGAAGATACCAGAAAATGGAAAGACATTCCACGCTTATGGATTGGTAGGGTTAATATTGTGAAAATGGTCATTGTACTGAAAACAGTCTACAGATTCAATCCAGACTCCATCAGAAGCCCAACACAGTTCTTCATAGAAATTGAAAAAAATCTTTATATAGAGACACAAAAGACTCAGGATAGCTAAAACCATCATGAATTAAAAAAAAAAAAACTGTAGACATCAGCATCTCTGATTTCAAGTCATACTTTGAGATAATGCTAGTAAAGCCAGCATGGGTCTGGCACCCAAGCAAACATGTTTGATAAATGGGGTAGAAGTGAGGACCTGGATAAAAAGCCCACACTTTTACAGCCACCTGATTTTGATAGAGAAGCAAAAAATACACAGTGGGGAAAAGACAGCTATCTCAGTCACTGTTCTGTTGCTATGAAAAGATACCATGGCCAAGGCAACTTGTAAAAGGAAGCTACAATTTCAGAGGGCTAGTCTATGACCATGATGGGGGCAAGCAAGGTGGTGTGTGGGCATCGTGCTGGAGCATCAGCTAAGAGCTTACATCCTGATCAGCAAGATAGAGGCAGAGAGAATAAAACTGGCTTGCTCAGAGAGGTCAACCCACCTAGGAATGGCACTGCCCAGAATGGGCTAGACCCTTCCACATCCATTAGCATAGGGAAAATGCCCTCCCCCAGTTGAAACTCCCTCAGATAGCTCTGGGATGTGTCAAGTCGACAGGTGAATATGACCAGGGGAGGGGGGAATCTTGTGGGGAAGGGTAGAATACAGGTGTCATGAAAAGGGAAAGAGAATAATGGGGGAAAAGGGTTAAAGGGATGAGGGAGGGCAAGGTGGAGCAGGTAGTGTCGGGAGGGATAATAACAAGACCTTTGCAGATGCTATATGGAAAAATGACACACACACACACACACGCACGCACACACACACATACACACACACACATACACACACACCACACACACACACACACACACACACCACACACACACACACACACACACGCACACACACACACACACACAGACACAGAGGAATGGAGTTACCCTACAAAAGAAACAATGCTTTTCCCAGGTACCAGGCTGTTAAATAAAAAGCCTAGTTCCAGATAGGGTTAACTCTTTTCAAGTTGTTGGTCAGTGGGATCCCAAAGGCCACTCCACAAACATTACAGGCTATAGCCCTTGCCCCTGGTTGCCCTCCAGGACTTAATGGTAAGACCCTGTTGCTGAAGACACTGCATACTTGAATTGTAGCACAAAGAGAAATCAAGCTGGTACCACCCTGGAAGTTTCATCCCCACTGGCTAGCTTTCCTGGTGGCAGAAGGGTTTTTGCCAGACGAGTGGCCTGGCAAAATCTCCCCGCTGGTGCGATGTTGGTGGCAATGTTATGGGGGATAAGGTGGCCTGATTTCGTTTAAGGCCTGCTTCACAAGATGGAACTCATGCTTTATACTGTTAGCTGGACTAAAAACCTACTGACTAGGTCACAGGCCTTAGCGGAGAACCAAATTCTGCTAAACAGACATAGTATTAAACTGCCCCTTAAATTCTTACCTTTATTTCCATGGATTACTGCATCTTCTGTCACGAGAGAAACTATTTTTGCAGTAGACGTGGATTAAGGCAGAGACTGACAGCTTGTTACCGTGCAGAGTAAGAGACTGGAGTCCTGAGCTCTAACCGGGACGATCTACCGTATACTCTCCCCCGAGGCTCAGGAAGCATCGCAAAACGGGAGACAGGGAGTAGCTGCCTGCAGTGATAGATTCTTTGCCAGACATGGTCAGGCTGCTATACTCATGAGCTCCGGGCTGGGACCTCAACCTGCTCTTCTGGAAGAGCATCGCGTGCTCCCAGCTGCTGAGCCATCTCTCCAGTCCTGGCTTCTTCTGGATGCAGTGCTGGTAACTCACCTCCAAGCTCTGTAATTCTCACTGTATCCCGAGGGCTTTTCCATTTTTATTTTTTTAAAGTTGTAGTTTCATGTAATTTAAAGTACTTTTACATTTCTCTTGAAATTTCTTCCTTGACTCAAATATCTACTTGTATATTGCTTGAGCCCCAAGTATATTGGAATTTTCCAGCTACCTTTCTGTTTCTGAGACACGTCCATGTGATTTGAGAGCACACATGTCACGGTCCTGTCCTTTCACATTCTCTTAGTGTGTTTTGTGGCCTGTCATGTGGTTGCCGTGGCAATGAACTATCCATGAGGGTAGATCTTGTACTCCTTTGTTAGAAGTTCTACCTTGCAGAATTCAACGATCCCTCTGCTCTTCCACCCCACCAATGAGTCTACGCCACTCGCTCTCTTCCCTTCAGCCGTCTTTGGTTTTGGCCGTTCCAAGAGCACTGCTGACGTTACCGGCTGTACTCATCCTCCTCTGCTTCTGCCAGTTTTGGACTGTGTTATTAGCAGTACAGAGGATCCAGGTGTGTGTAATCCTTACCTGGATTGTGGATCAGTAAGCCTTTGTATCATAATTGACCCCTGTATCATATCATGAAGCCATTCTTCAGCCCTGGGAACTTCTCTCACTCTGAAGTCCGATGTTCTGAAATTCACACAGATTCTCTCACTCCACCCTCCTTCACGTGCATGTGTGTGATGTGCATGCGCATATATGCATGCATGTTTACATGCCTGTGAGGATGTGCTTATGTGTGTGTGTGTGTGTGTGTGTGTGTGTGCTTGGAGGCCTGAGGTTGATGCCAGGAATCATCTTTAATCACTCTTATACCTTGAGGTGGAGTCTCAGTCAGACCCAGAGATCACGGATATGGCTAGTCTTACTAGCCAGCTTGCTCTTGGGATCCCCAGTCTTTGCTTACTAAAGCTGGCATTACAGACAGGCCGCCATGAATACCCTGTATTTACCTGGGCTGTGGGGAACTGGTTTGACCTGAACTGCTTGTGTCAAGAACTTTAACCACCGAGGCATCATCTCCCAGCCCACTTTCTATTGGTTAGGGTTAACTTGTTACCTCTTACTCCCTTTCTGGCATTTTATCTGTAAGATGTCGCTGGATTTAAAGTGGGTTTCTTAGTTACAGCAAATATTTGGGTCTTATTTTATACAATCTTGGCCTTTTAGTTGGTTTGTTTATTTATCTTTGAAGTAGGGTCTTACAGTGTAATCCAGCCTGGCCTCAAACTTGCAATCCTCCTGCCTCAGCTTCCCAACTGCTGGGATTGCAGACAAGAGTCACCCTGCCAGCTAGTTAATGTGTTTAGACCATTGACACCTGGGTTACTATTTTTTAAGTTTTGTGGTTTGATAATCCCAGCTTTCTGCTCTCTGACACTGGTTCATGCTTAATAGTCTTCAAAATGTTGCTTGCCTTTTAGTGTGCCTTGTAAGCTTTGGTTAAAAGGTGGCATATGATGTCTTGGGTGGAAGAGCTATGTAAACAAGTCTTTTGTAATGAGGTGGCAGTGTGTGTCTGTGGGCAGTCTGTAGCTCTGTGATCAGCCTGTGCTCTGGACTCTGAATTTTATCAGTATGTCTCAGGCTTCCTCTTTTGGGTGGAGCAGGCTGCTAGAAAGGGCTTCAGGTGGGTGCTTCCATCACCTGTGCAGAACAGTAGGGAAATGGAGCGGGCAGCTCCTCTATGTAAAGTAGGCTATGCTCAGCAGTGTTTCACTGGCGTGTTTCACAGTGGTTCCTGTCCCTGCCCGACCCCGCCCTGCAGATGCATGAGGGGACTTTTCCCTCACTGCAAGGAAGGGTGGAACTCTTGGAAGTAATACCCAGTAAAGCTTACCTGCCCTTGTGACTGGGTCTCCTGGAGCTTGACTCTCAGGTTGCCTGCCAGCTGTAGGGCTTTTGTGCCCGCACTGGGCCCTTCAGAGGTCTCTGCTCTGGTGAATTCACCCTCTCTTACTTCTCCAGCTTTGAGGGCAGGCATAGGTAGTAGGGGTTCACTTCTCTTCTGGATGTAAGAGCTTTGAGTTTTGTTCAGTTTGGGTTTGTTCAGCTTACTTCTTGTTGAGGCAGTGCGACGACTTCTAAGCTCCTTACTTACTGGGTTAGAAACTCGAGATCCTCCTCATGGTGTCTCATGCATCTCCATTGTCAGTTGAATCTGCCTTTCTTCTGTGTTGGCAGTTCTGGTCCAAGGATTAAAGTCTTTGCTGTGGTATGGCAGTGGCTGGAGGGGCTGGGTAGAGAGAGAGTGAGGATGGTCTTTGCGTCTATTCATGCAGTCTCTCCATTGACTGTAACTACTTAAGAGGCAAGCAGGCTTATAAATATGCTTGCAAACTATTTTTAACATCACAAAATTTTATATCATTTGCTTCTGTAAATCAAGACCATTTTCAATAGTGATCACCTGCTTGAAATACTTGTGTAGCCTCCCAGAATTCAACAAGACAGAACTCATTTGGTAATATATACAGAGCTCATTTGGTAGCATAGAGAAAACTCATTTGGTAGTATAGACAGAACTCATTTGGTAGTATAAATGCCGATTTGTTTTCTGAAGTCAGTCCGATAGCTTTCTTGTTGTGTTAAAACCCTCTTTGAATCTTAAGAATCTGTTAGTTATCCCCATGGAACACGCTCATACTCAAAATAACAATCCTGTCCCGTTGAATGGACCATACCGATCGGATAGTTGGAAGTTTTAACTTTGTGTGTAGGGACTGGAGCTATGCTCTGAAGACTCCAGGTCCTTCGAAGCAGTTCAGGAGTTCCAGAGGTTTCAGCTGCAGCCAGTGGCCCACTGCTCTGAGGGACAGCCTCGGAAACAGTGGGTGGAGAATACATGTCCTGGCCTTTCCAAGATACCACCTGAGTCCTTGAAAGAGAGTGGTAAGTACCAAGGATATGGGGACATAAGAGAATGAGGCCTTGCCTCCCAAGGATGGGCTTAGGAGGTGGGGAGAAAGGACATGCAGAATTGAAGGTACACGATGGGATGGATGTCTGATGGATGTTGTTACTGAGCACAAGGTTAAGAAGCTTTGTGAAACGGGATGCTTGTAGCACGCCCCACTCGCTGGAGTTTCACAGAAGGTGCTGGCGTTGCAGTGGGGTGGGTGCTGCTCACAGGATGGGGTCTGGTACCTCACACATGGCACATCACTGAAAACAGCTTAGGAGTCCCATCCTCTATAGGAAGTGAAATGGCAAGTGTGTGCCGGGCGTGGGGCACCCTTGGTGTGATCCCACCGTGACCTTTGGGAAGCTGTGTCTCAGAAGGAAGTGGTTTTAGAGAACTGAAGCTTTTATCTCACGAGACTGTTCTCTTCTTCAGCTGTCTTTACTCCCCAAGCCCTAGCTGTTCCAAGGACAGCGAGCATTGGCGATTGGGAGGTGGCAACCAAGTCTCAGGTAAACTACTGTTTTCTTTTCATGTCATCCTCTTGGATGTGCCCCACCCCCAACTCAGGCCTCCCCAGCAGAGGGGTATAGAGCATAGAGTGTTAGCCCTTGCCCCACTGGCCTGCTGCTAATCCATTGACTGTGATGCTGGCCCCGCACATGGCTGTAGTGATCTCTCTTTGGCCTGGTCAGGTTCCCAGGCTGTTTTTAAAGTGTCATTGATATTTAAGGTCCTCTGTGTATGTGTCACAGGAAACCCTGAGCCCCAGTAGACAAGCCAAGGAGGAGCCCTGCCTGGACCCTGCAGGAGGTGATTGTGGGAACGGTATGTGTCTGGGTAAGGAAAGCGTGCTCTGCTCCAGGGCCCAGCTGGCCTATTTCTCGTACACTCTGTTCCAAGAGAGGGGTTGCCATTTCCTTAGAACCAGAGCTCAGCCCTCTGGACTTTGAGGGGAGGAAGAAGACTGGCTCCTTGTAGCCATCCATGTAGAGTCTGCAGGTTGGGATGGGGCTGTATGCGGTTTCCTAGAGCTGGCCCTGCTGGGGCTCATCACCTGGGTATAGTCACCTTGGTCCAGAACTGGAAGAGGCTCTCTGTCTCAAAAGTTCAGCACCCACTGAGAACTCCTCTTGGGGTCAGACTACTGCAAAATGGTCATGAGAAAAGCGAGTAGCAAGGGCTTCCAAATACTCAAAGCTCATGTGGCTGGCACACCTTTCTCTGAAGGCCACCCATGCTAATGGGCCCTTCCCCGGAGGGAGGGAGGGAGGGAGGGAGGGAGGGAGGGTGACACGCAAATGGGATGAAATAGGAAAGGTTGTGACAAGATTAACTCGGGATAGGCTTAGACTAGACATCTGAGGGCTGCTTACTGGACAGTGGCACCCCAATAGTGCTTGTTTAAATGAACCGATCAAGAAATGCTGAATTAGGGTACCCTGAAAAGGCTTAACATCCAAATTCTTTATCTAGATCGCCTCAAACATTTCCTGTAACGAAAGGCTTTCTGCATTGTTAGGACCAGGTGCTGTCGGGAAGGTCTTCCTGTAAATCAGCTACATTGTTAGGAGCCCAAAGGAGGAGGTGTTCCAGGCATGCTACCTGTTAGCTCGGCAATGCTCTAGGGCTCTACGTTCGATTCATTCTCTCTCTCCCTCTCTTGACCTTTCTCTCTCCTTCCGTCCACCAGTGAGTTGTGTCTGATGGGGTTGTTTGAGGCCCTGTGTTTGTCACCTGTGACTCCATGCTAGCCCCCCTGTTCTGTGATGTACTTCATAACAGCATGGCAGCTAGCCGGTCCCTTTCATTTTCACTGCGGCTCCTGTGTCTCTTCTAAGCACCTCTCTCTAGGGAGATCATCATGGGAGTTTCTCATCTGTCTCGTGGAGGAGAAGGGTGCGAGTTTCAGGATAGAAAGGAGAAATCCGTCTTGTGGAGGAGAAATACAGTCCAACAGGGTCATTTCTGCTCAGTCATTTCTGTCCTTTCTTTTGTGTAGGAGTTCCAGCTTCAAAGCCAAGTGTCACCTCCCAGCATGAGCAAGGACCAGAGATTTTGGGTCTGAGCCTTATAAATTCTGGGAATGGGAGCACTGCAGAGGATAGCCTGGACAGTGAGCAAGACAAGCCAGCCCAGGCAGCAGTCTGGGCAGACTCAAGGGCCTGGGAAGAGCCATGCCAATGGGGTGCGGAGGACATGAAGGTGTCAGGTGTTCACTGGGGCTATGAGGAAACCAAGACTTTCCTGGCAATCTTAAGTGAGTCTCCTTTCTCCGAAAAGCTCCGGACTTGTCACCAGAACCGGCAGGTATACCGGGCTATCGCAGAGCAGCTGAGAGCACGGGGCTTCTTGCGGACTCTGGAGCAGTGTCGCTACAGGGTCAAAAACCTTCTACGGAATTACCGGAAAGCCAAGAACAGTCATCCACCAGGGACCTGCCCCTTCTATGAGGAGCTGGAAGCCCTGGTGAGGGCTCGGACAGCCATCCAAAGAACCACAAGTGGGCCAGGAGAGGTGGTGGCACTTCCCAGGCTGGGTGACAGCGACACTGAGATAGATGACCAAGACGAAGGGAACTGGGAGCCAGAGGAGGCCACGGAAGACGGCAGTGGTTCTGGCCTGGCTGCCGAGGAGTCTGTTCAGGGCCCCAGGATTGCAGGGGGCCCAGCTCTGCTCCAGAGCCGTGTTGGTAAGAACATGGCCTTTAACTGGGTCAATATCATCGAGGCTGCCCAAGGTTAGAGCTCAGTCTGTGAGTCGGATCGCTGACCCTAGAGTAAGGTGCTGAGTACCTGGGCCCTCCTCAGGCTCACTCTTCTCTGTACCACGTCTCTTAGTTGTAGCAGCAAATAACTCTGAAGACTTACTAGGCCTGGAGAGATTCCAGTTGCTTCTAAACGGTGTCACTGAGGACGCTCCCAGGTGGCACCTGAGCAATTGGATCGTGTCATTTCCATAGGTGTGTTTCTCTTAATGCCTGTGAGAACGGCCCTTTAATTCACAGATAGCATGTCTGTGGTAAGAAAGTGAGTGAAATACTGGAGTGTAGAGAAGAAACCAATAGTGTAGCCTTGAGAGTCACTGTTTGGCAAACACCTAATCTTGCAAAGGGAGAGTCACTGACAGCCATAGGCACATAGGCAGGATCAGAGCCTGGGCTTCTTCCTGCCTTGTGTTCATACAGCCCCTCCCCCATGCAGCCTCCTCGGGTTACATCACTTACCCGAATGGAGACTATACTGCATACCTTTCCTTCTTTGACCATCGAGGAAGGCGTGTCCTCAGCTATAGCCTGCCACCTGGTTAGTCAAGGTCCATTTGTGTCTCTGATCCTTGGGGAGTCTCAGATTCCATATATTGTTGAAAGGAGGACCCACAAAGGAGCCAGGGCATGCATTCTGAGTGAATTCAGGGAGAATGTCATGGATGAAAGTCACTTGTCAGCTGAAGCCAAGGGAGTGGGTCGCTTGATGCAGTGGCTAAAGCATGGCCACTATGGCTCCCTGTCAGCAAGACTGTCTCTTGAAATGGTGAGAGAGGATGCTTTGGCTGACTTCCCTAGTGTGTCTCTGAGAAGCAAGTTTGTGTTCCCAGGTCCTTCGACAGTTTCTGAGATCTGTCTTCTAGATAGAGAGGTGCAGGGGACCCCAGTCCTGATGACCTAGGTAAAGCTCCCAAGTCTCACACGTCTGACCTCTTCACTTCTGACAGCAGGCGTGCACTGGGGCTTCGAGGAGACCAAGGTCTTTCTGGCAATCCTCAGTGAGTCCCCCTTCGCTGAGAAGCTTCGCACCTGTCACCAAAACAGCCAGGTATACCGGGCCATTGCGGAGCGGCTGCGTGCGCTGGGTTTCCTGCGGACGCTGGAGCAGTGCCGATACCGATTCAAAAACCTTCTTCGAAGCTACAGGAAAGCCAAGAGCAGCCGTCCACCAGGAACCTGCCCATTCTATGAGGAGATGGACTCACTGATGAGGGCTCGAACTGTGATCAGAGCCATGGAGACGGTAGAAGACCCAGGTCTTCCTGGATCTGGGCAGAGTGGTACTGAGGCAGATGACCAAGAGGCCTGGGGGGAGATGGAAGATGAGGATGCCATTAGGCTTCTGACTCCAGATCCCCAGACTCCAGATGCAGGTGAGCCTGGAGGCACTGGATGTTGGCAGAATCTGCAGCCCTGTACAAAGATGGGTGTGGAAAGCACAGGGCACACCAAGACCAGCTTTGCAGCACGAAGGAGATTTATTTGCCCCAGAGGGACAAAGGGCAGGGAGTAAGAAACAAAGAGAGAAGATAGAGGATGAACAAGAGGATAAAGAAATAAGGCGGGGTGGCATGGCGGGGAGTGGTATTTTCCCAGCAGGAACAAAGGTCTGCCTTTGGATAGAGAGGAGACAGATATGTCCCATAGGCAAATGGTTTATAAAGGTACAAGGGGAAACCCTGTGTTAGGATGAGGCATTTAATCGGGCATGTTAATTAGATGAGCCAAAGGTAGCTTTTGATTGCTGGACTTCAGTACTTTGAACCTTTGAACCAATACAGGACCTTAGTGGTCAGCCTCAGGAGGAGGAAGTGGCCAAATTACGGGGACTAGACCTTGGAGGCTAGCTTTAGGAATGTAATCTAACAGTTCACCAAAGCAGAGAGAAGGGCAAGGCCTCCAAGCCATGTTTGCCATGCTCGGTCTACTAGAGCCCCTCAGGAACCAGGTAGATCATCTTTGTTTCTGAGCCAAAAGAATGAATGAGAGCAAACAGGAAAAGCCTGTGCTCTGCATAGATGCTATCATATGCCGTCATGTTTAGTACCAGCCTGCACTCTGGGTGGCCAATCTAGCTTTTACTGGGACATACCCGGGTAACTATGGGACTGATTGATGACACGGGGTCTGTTTAATGTGCTGGGGGACGAGAAGAGGTGTTTAGTATTGAATACAACTTCAGAGAAATGGCTGGGGAAGAGCCAGGCTGCATGGTCACTAGGGTGGGGTTACTGTATTCTAGACTGATGGGTAGCGGGGAGAGCCAGGCTTCATGGTGGCTGAGCTGCAGGGTAGGGGGTGGGAGGTTGGGGTGTTACATTTATAAGACGTGGGCTATAATATACAAATCAGTGTTAGCCAAATCGACAAACTTATGTGATATAGGTACAGTAATGCTAACCAGTGAATGAACAGATACCTTCCATTCCTGTCTGTTCTTTCAGGTTTTGAATTGAAGCATGAAGATGAAGACCAGATTTCAGAGCAAGATGTTTTGGAGGATTTGCCTGGGGCCTTATCAAGATATACCACTAAAGCTGTTTGCCAGCCTCATGACTGGGGAGAGGATCATGAGAACGGAAATGAAGGGGAGTGGAGGAGCACTCTCCCATGGGATGAGTGCTCCTCTGAGGAGGACTTAGAAAAACTCATTGACCACCAAGGCCTGTACCTCACAGAGAAACCCTACAGACGTGACACACGTGTGAAAAGCTTCAGTCAGGAAGTGCATTGCTTGGCCCCTCACCAGAGCCATGCAGGTGAGAATCCCTACAAGTGTCTTGCCTCTGGGAAGAGTTTTAGTGACTGTGCCAACCTCAATATCCACCAGCGACTCCATACTGGAGAGAAGCCATACAGATGCCTGGAGTGTGGGAATGGCTTCAGTGAACCTTCTCACCTCCTCACCCACCAGATAGCCCACAGAGGGGAAAAGCCCTATAAATGTGGGATGTGTTGGAAAAGCTTCACCCAGAGCTCAAACCTCCTGAGACATCAGCAGATCCACTCGGGAGGACCTCCTGACCATCAAGAGGAGCCTGGGGAGCATCTTGGCCAAAGTCCATCATTTAATGCTTACTGGAGACATTCTGCATGGGAGAGACCCAAACAACCTGAGGATCTCAGCACGGGTGCAGACTCTCCGGGAGCCTATCACCCAAACTCAGGGGAGAGGCTGTACCCGTGCCCCGAATGTGGAAGGTGCTTCTCTAAGAGCTCCGCCCTCATTAGTCACCAAAGAATCCACACAGGCGAGAAGCCATTCGAGTGTGGCACGTGTGGGAAAAGTTTCAGTAAGAGCTCCAGCCTGGCTAACCACCAACGAACTCACACCGGCGAGAAGCCACACAAGTGCTCCGACTGCGGGAAGTGCTTCAGCGAGCGCTCTAAGCTCATCACCCACCAGAGGGTCCACACGGGAGAGAAGCCCTACAAATGCCCCGAGTGTGGCAAGTTCTTCCGAGACCGGTCCAACCTCATCACCCACCAGAGAATTCACACGGGAGAGAAGCCGTATAAGTGCAGAGAGTGCGGGAAGTGCTTCAACCAGAGTTCCAGCCTCATCATTCACCAGAGGATCCACACCGGGGAGAAACCCTACAAGTGCACAGAATGCGGCAAAGACTTCAACAACAGCTCCCATTTCAGTGCCCACCGCAGGACCCACTCGGGAGGAAAAGCGTTGTAGGCCACACCTCCTCCTGACAGAAGAGCAATAATGTGTATCTATACCTCCCACATTACTAAAACACGCTAGAAAGAAACCCTCCGATGTTTAAGCGTGGCGTATGCTTAAGGACACCATCTTGGTAAAATTCGGGTAATTCAGAGGTTAATTTACAGCTACTAAGGATGGCAGTCCGAAGGTACTTCTCAAGTGTAATTTGGTTTGCACACTCCCAGCACACACACACAATCCTTAGGCTGTCCTTACATCTGCTGTCACTTGAGAGCTTAGTCAGTGAGACAGATGGGCAATGTGTGCTTAGAGTTGAGTCCGTGGCCCAACGTACTGGTTCCAGTTTCTTCCTGTGCCTTCACTACCCTTCCCCATGGAAAACAGTTCTTGTTCTTGGTAGTTTGCAGTTGGGGCAAATCCCCATAGGGAAACCTTGAAACCTCACAGTGAGAGGAGGTATAAGCCGAGAACCAGTGCCTGGGGTACCCCACCTCGAGGTCAGCAGCAAATGAGGCCACAGCGAGATCATCACAGAATCTTTAGTAATAGCAGAAATAGCTGTTCATTGAGCATTTGCTCCTTGGCAGCCCATGTGCCAAGCGCTTTATGTATCATCTCATTTAATCCTTAGAGTAGTCCCAGAGTAGAAAACGGAGGACTGGGCAAGTCAGGTGACCCACATTAATCACACATCTGAAAATGGGGGAGGCAGAATTCATCAAGACTCATGTGTCCCCAGAGCCCAAGGGGCTGTGTGCTCTCCCAAGCCCTCTTACATGAGGGCAGGTAGCTAGCATTAGGATCTCAAAGTATGATCATTAATGAACTCTGCCTTTCACACATACAGAAGTTGAGAGTTCCTGCAGATGAGAGGATTTGGGATGTTCAGAATTGGTGAGACACTCTTCCTGAGGCTGAGTTGTTACCAGAGCGATGGGTGAGAGTCACCATCTTTAGAGTAATATGGGTGAGAGGTAGGTAGACAGAGTCGGGAGCGTCTTGCAGTGAGATAGTGCTTTGGCTAAGAAGTGAGTTGACAAGTCCTTCCTCAGATCAGGTCTGCTTGTTGGTCACATGGCTGAGCACAGGTGACCAAGTCTTACCAAACAGGCCTTCCCTGTGCCCAGTCCCACCTGCCTTTTGATCTCTCTGGCTCATTTTCTTCATTTTCAGTCCGGATGCCTGAGGTGGAAGGAGTTGACACATTGTCCTCTACTGAGAGGGCTTAGAAAGGGTTCCATATTCTAGGTTCATGGCACCATTTTGGCTTGAGCCCTCTTGTCCCAAGATGCCCAGTGTGTCTCTCAGACCAGCCACTCACACGACAGACCATGACAGGTAGGTCCACACAGGCCGTGACAGGTAGATCCACACAGGCCACAACAGGTAGGTCCACACAGGCCACAGCAGGGAGGCCCATACACAGTGCTTTTCTTGCTTGTAGCACTTTGACCTCCATAGTTTTCCCTTAGGGTTTAAAAATGTTGACTAAGGACTCTGGCTTTCATAGACTTTTTTAAAGGAAGGTGACTTTCTTAACATCTACGTGTGACCTTAGAATGCCACTCGTATCCCAGTTACTTCAGGGCTGTGGGAAGTATTGATCGGATGGATAATAGCTGTGAAGAACTCGAAGACTGGAACGTTCTATTTGCATGTGAGAAAGTAGGTGGAAAGTCTTGCCATCCCTCCTAAAGGAGGTTGCTCCCCGGCCTTCTTCTTGTACCAGAACCTTTCCCAGGAACCAGTCCACTGGAGGCTACTTTCTGTCAACTCTCCTCAGCTTACCTTTCCTGGCTTATCTTATCTCAGGATCAGGGGTCATGGGGTATGCCCTGGCTAGAGATCAGCAAATGTCAGTTACTGCAATAAGAAGATGCGTAGAATACGCTGGGTCTGAAAGGAAGGTTCCTGAAAGAGAGAAGAACATTCTAGAGAAAGTTACTGAGGTATAAAAGACCTGGGTTCCAGGTGGAGGTAGAGGCCCAGGTTGTAGCCTAGGGTAAGGGACCGGGATGGTGGGACGGTGGCATCAGGGATTGCACAGATGCTGGGACAAGGTCATTCCCGGTGCAGCAATGCCTTAGGCTCTTTCCTTTCACAAGTTGGAAGTTTAGCTGGGTAGGCCCTTACTGGTGCTAATCTTTGTCAGTTCCAGCCTCTTTCAGCATATGCCTTAGCTCTAATTAAACTGCCTAGTGCTTTTTTTCTCTCCAAACCGTACATTTTGTATTTTTTTCTGTCTCATTTGTTTTTCATTAGAGTTATTGGTACTAACTATGCCACAGGCACAATGTTACAGTATTTTGAAATACTCCTTAAAAAAAAAAAAAAAA
>NW_021621113.1:1712567-1730036 GCF_004785775.1 Grammomys surdaster | reverse complement strand
GTGTGTGTGTGTGTGTGTGTGTGTGTGTGTGTGTGTCTGTGTTAACAGCCACTTAGTTAAAGCCATAGCCTCAGGTCTGTGAAAAGCAGAACCCTTCTCACTCATTGATTTTCTAAATTAACTGAACCTGTGATCTGGGGATTCACATGGCCATTAGCTTCTTACGACATCATTAGTGATTTTCCACATAGATTCTTGTGTTTGCTGCTTATTGCTAAAGTCATGCCTGCTTTTTACATTTGTGTTGTAGGAAAATACACCATAGTCATGCCACCTGGAGGACAAGGGTCACAGGAAGTGGCACTTAAAAAATCAAGTTCTGATAACAGTATCAGGCATTCACCTGAGCCCAAGTGGAACAGGGGCTGCGGCTGTCACTGAAAACTGTTGTCACTTGTCTTGAGAGTTCCTGGGGCTCAGGGAGCCCTACTTAGGTGGCAAGTGGTGAATCAGGAGGGAAGGGGTGTCTCTTTCCACACAGAAGCTGGGTTTAACCTCAGGGCCCTGGACAACTAACAGAACACAGAGAAGTGGTGCCTCAGTGGCGCCCCCTGGCAGCAGTGATCAGAAGCTTTCTATAAACATACCGGCCCAGAGCAGGAGAGGGCACCGCTGTGGACGGCGGCTGATCACATCTGAGAAACCACCCTGTTCCTGAAGTTTCCAGGAAACATGAAAGAAGTGAGGCTGGACAGGCAGGGGTCCGGCTAGACCTGTCTGTCAGGGAAATGAAGTAGGTACAGTCAGCAGGAATTTCTCCATAGGCTAATTCCTTTGGAAAAATAGACATTTGCAATTGACTTTTAGTTGTGTCCTGAAGTTAGAATTAGTTGACTCAGCCTGTAAGAGACTGACTGAAGACCTTAACTCTAAAACAGACAGGCCCTTCGGGCGTATTAAATCACCTGGCTTTATTTTATTATTCTGGCTTTGTTTTGCTTTCTCATTCTTTCCCATTTTCTTTCTTTTCTATGCTAGGCAAACTCTAATTTTAGGGTGAGATGGCCTGCTGAGTAAATTAAACGATGACCAAAAGGGGTAGGGGAAGAAACTAGATATAGATTCTTCTAGCAACTTGTTTATTTACGCAAGACGGGTGAACGCGGAAGGGGAGTGGTCAGGACATGGTGCTGCCTCAGGGAAGATGGAGCCAAGATCTTCAGGCTCTCGTGCTGGGGGACAATCTTTTCAGACATGCTTATTAGCTCACTCTTCATGGCCCACTAAGCTTGCTTTTTATATATAACCCAGATCCACCTGCTTGGGGATGGTGCCACCCACAGTGGGCTGGGTCTTCCTAGATCCATCATTAATTAAGAAAATGTCCCATAAACATGCTTACAGGACAATCTATCTGATAGAGGCAGTTTTCAGCTGAGGTGTCCTCTTAGGTGACTTAGCTGTGTCAAGATAATAGCACAGTTCTAGTCAGCACAGTTACCCACCAGTTCTGACCTATTGATCTTCCGTCATAGGAGGGGCTTTGGGGAGGGTCGTTAGACCTTCACCTGAAACTAACTATGCATTCTTTCAAGTAATCCCTCTGTTATCGAAGGAGAGCTTTTGTGAGGTGGTTATCCATGCAGCTACTGGTGGGGTTTTTGGTGATACAGCTGTTGTTGATCATAAGAAATGGCCTGGGAGCTGGAGAGATGGCTCAGTGGTTAAGGGTCAAACTGCTCTTCCAGAGGACAGGAGTACAATTCTCAGCACTACACTCAGCAATTCACAACTGCCTGTAATGCCAGCTCCAGGGGATTTGCCGCCTCTGGCTGCCTCAGGCCCCGGCCGGCATTCGGTGCACATACCCACACACAAGACAAAATTAAAAATAAAAATAAAACTTTAAAAAGATAAGGAGCAGGGATTTCAAGAAAATTTCCACCCAGTCCAAAGTATTTTGTTTGCCAAGGCAAAAACTTGGGCTTTTTTCCATAAAGGTGTGTAGCCTCGGACCGTTTGCGGACACCCACCCAGGGCCAGCCAGGTTTTTAAAGGGTTTCCTGTGACTCCACTTGAGTGGGTAGAGCTCAGTCTCACAATCTCATACAATTGGCTGATCCAGAGCAGTGCAGTTCCTAGGGGGAAATGAAAGCCGAGTCTTATGTATTGTGACTTCAAGAAGGGCTAACTGTGGCGGAATTTGAATTTCTGCCTAGTGACTTCTTCATATTTTTGAAAATGGTGTCTTGTCTTATTTAGCCTTTTGATAATAGCAAATTTCTTTTACATTTTCACAATTTCCTTTTTTTTTTTTTTTAAAAAAAACTATCTGGTATTCATAAAGATGCACCTGCAGATGAGTTCCGTGAGTCAGAAGTGCCTGGTGTCAGCCTTGCTCTGCCTCCCAGGCTATCTTCGTGTAGCTGGTTTTTCTTTTCTTTTTGTTGTTGTTGTTTGTGTGTGTTTTAAATCACACCTCTTAATGTCCTGGACTGCTGCTGTACAGCCAATGGCTGAGTAGGGAGACAGAGGCGGGACTTTTAGATTGTGCATGAGCAAGGACCGGAGGGGCAGAAGAGAGAAGAGCCAGGACTCAGAGGGAGAGGATCAGATTTAAGAGCTGTAGGAGAAAAATCATTTAGCAATGTAGGTGAAAAGGAAAGTGGCTCTGTGTGGGGGCTGGGGGGAGGTGGCTACACAGAAGGTAACAGGGCAGCAAAGGTAAAATGTAGATTGAGAAGGTGTTAAGCCAGGAATACCAGAGGGGAATGTGTGCTAGCCGCCAGGAGGTTTCAAAGTGTTCAGCTAGTGAGCTAGTCAAGGCACATCAAAATTGAATGGCCTGTGTATGTCTTTCATTCGTGAACGCAGAACTCATGGAGGGTGCAGCATGTACACGACCCACCAGGAGCCAAAGTGGTTTAACTAGTCAACTGCTACAGGGTTTATTTAGCCTACACTTCCATGTCACAGTCCATCCTTGAGGGAAGTCAGGGCAGGAACCCGAGGCAGGAACTGATGCAGAGAACACTATGGAGGGATACTAGTTACTAGCTGCCTCCCGCTGGTTCACTCACTTGCCTTTCTTATCCAGCCCAAGCCTACCTGATCAGGGGTGGCACCATCTGCAGTGGGCTGGGCCCTTCTACATCTGTCAGCAATTAAGAAAATGCCCTCACAGATATGCCTACAAGTCAATCCGATGGAGGCAATCCCTCAGCTGAGCTCCCCTCTTCCCGGGTGTGTCAGGTTGACAACTGAAGCTAACGCTGAGGGTTTACTTTGGCTCACAGTTTGAAGGTACAGTCACCCAGCATGTCAGGAATGTCACAGCAGCAGGAGCCTGTGGCATATGCAGTCAGGAGGCAGAGGATGGGAGCGCCTGTGCTCAGCTCATTTTCTCTTTAAATGGTCTAGGATCCCTTCCTAAGGAATGGTGCTACCCACAGTGGGCTAATCTTCCCACGTCTCACCCTGATCGAGACAGTCCCCAACAAGCATGCCCAGAGGGTCATCTCCCAGATAATTGTAGCTCTCATCAAGTTGATAGTTGAGGTTACCCATCCTACTCAGTCTTCTGGAAACAGATTCCTAAAGGATCCTGAACCCCTGGAAGCCTTTTGAAATGGTGGCTGCTCAGTTCTCAGAGCTGAACCGCTTGGTGGGGACACGGGTTGTATAGCATTCTCCTTAATCCTCTGCTCCCCTCCCACACACTGTTACTTCTTTGCTTCCCTGTTGGTTTGGTCAGTCACTTAGATCTCTTACCTGCAAAGGACCTATATGCAAACACCCTAAGTTCAGCCTCAGTGAGGTGACATGGTCACCCCACTGAGAGACCCAGGTTAGTAACTTGCTTTAGGTAACATCCAGCTGCTATGCAGAAAAGCCGTAAAACACAAGTCAGATGCAGTATGTTGGCTCCAGGGCTACTCTCCAGACCAGCACTCCACCCCAGTGCTCCTCGGCACAGTCTTTGTATCCCCAGCATCCTTCCTCTGCCTGTGTCAGCTCTCACCTGCTGGGTATCCTCCTGCAGCCACCCAGGTCTGCTTCCCCTGGCTGGTTTTCCTCCTCTGCATCCAGTTCTTGCTGTCAACCTGGATGACTTGGACACACACAGGAGCTCAGGTGGCATTGCCATCTTTGACATCACAACTGCTCACTCAAAGCCTGGGCCTCAAACCCTCCACCCCCAGCACCCACAATTAGTGTGATCTGAACTCTTGCCTCTCTGGAGCTTCAGATGTTCTCAGCTGGTTTCCCGGCATCTCCCCTGGGTCTCAGCGTGCCCCTGTGGATTTAAGCTGATTTCTAACCCTCCACCCTTTTGTGTCTCATCCAGTAAAGAGTATCACCCACCCAGACATGGCAGTCACGCTTGAACCTCCTCTCCCACTGTCTCTCCATCCTTCTAGCATCTCTACACTGTGAGATCAGTCTCCCCAAGGGATCTGCACTCCATCCATCCCTGTCCATTGTCACCACCGCTGCCTCCACCCTCGCTGTGTTTACCCCAGCCATACCCAGTTATTGCCATCCCAAACCCAGTTGTTGCCCCTCAACCAGGTTACTGCCCCCTAAGCCCAGTTATTGCCCCACCCAAACCCAGTTACCATCCTCACCTATACTCAGTTGCTGAACTGATACATCTGTTGCTGTGCTAGGCTCACTTCAGCTGGTGCTTCTCTGATATTACAGAGCAAGACACCGCCACCCCTTTCCGGTTACAGATGTGTTGATTTGCACTTGTTTCTGTCACACGCTCTTTTCCACACTTCCTCGCGCTCTGACTACCTTGGTCTCTTTCAGTTCCTCCCACAGTCTGGGACCCTGCTGGGCTTTACACAAATCGGTCCAGCTACTGGAATGCCGTTCCCGGCACTCATGACCTAGCCACCTCCCACATATCAGGTCTCAGTTGAAGTCACAGAAAGGCCCTAATTCCCACCCGACCTGGGTCCTTCCCCCATTACTTTCCTTGTAATGTTCCTTATAGTCTGTCAGTACATGTCAGTACATGTTAGTGCTCTGTCAGTGCATGTTAGTGCATGTCAGTACATGTATAACTCTTAGTGCCTGTGCCAGACCAGGTTGGGCTTCCTGAGAGCACAATGGTTTTGCTCAGGGGAACTTACTCTCACGAAGCCAGTGCCATGCATGACACAGCAGAGAGAGAGAGTTGGGGATCCGAGCTAGGCTGATCTCCATCAAAGTGATGTCTAGCTTTCCTAAGCCTCAGATTAGACTGAGCCACACTTCCTCTTCTTCACTACAAAGAGAAGCACGCCTCAGGACCGTCTTCCTCTCTCCTTCACTCCGTCTCTAGCTCAGGCATATAATTTCAGGTACAGCTGCCAACAGAACAAAACCTCACATGTCTTTGGTGTGTCTTTTGTCACGTGTGTTTGGTACTGACACGGTCTGTCATGTGAGGATCCAAAAAAAAAAATGCAAGCTCTGTTGCCAATATTCTTGCTATTGACTGCAGCTGGAGGAAAAAGAAGTGTGACCAGAAAGATTGTCACCAAAATAAATCCACAGCCAATTAGGTCCTACACAGTGCCCAGTAACAACCCTATGAGCTTGCTTATGGCAATAATATGATGGTAAAACATTTTATAATGGAAACACTCAATGAAAGGGGTTGGGATACAAATTATAGCACTGGCAGGCTTGGAAAATAAGCAGCTACTTAAAGTGTGGAAATAAGATGCATTAATGTGACGGAATGTACAAACAACCAGTCCACAATAACTAGTTAGCTCAGATGTGTAACAGTATCCATAATCACGTGACGTGAGCCCTGCTGGATTTACAGCATGGAGCTAATGTGATTATCTCCGAGTTACAGATAGTTATTCTTTTGTGTGTATGTTTTTTTTTTGTAATGGTCACAATTAATCTTTTCTAAAGTGAGGTTATTTATTTCTTTATAAAATGAAGGCAGGGGCTGGAGGTTCCCAGGGCTGTTCCCAGGCGTCTAAATTCTACCGCCTCTCTTTCTGTCCTTACACTACACTCCAACAGACGTGCGTTGGCTGGGCACTGTGTGAGAATTTATTTGGGATATTATTTACAAAGTTTATGTCTTAGGGTCACATATTATACTTGTGTTTAATCTAGGGGATTGATTTATTGTTTCATATTTGTCAGGTATTTCCCTTCCTCCCAGCCCTGGGATGATTTACATGAGGGAAGGGCCCGATCTGTATTCTTTGGAGAAATTCCCCTTTATACAGTGTAACCCCAGTGTGTACACAGAAAACCTTCTAATCACCGGGGGATGCAAAATAACCCACTCTGAGGTTTTTAGTCTCACACCTGTTGCAACAGCTGCTGCTCAGAAGATTTGAGAGAAAGATTAGGATGTGGAGAAACAGGAGACCTGTGCATGGCCGGTGTGAGTGGAAACTGGCACAGCCATTATGGAAATCAGTATGGAGGTTCCTCAAAATATTAAAGGTACAACTACCATAAAACCCAGCTATCTTACTACTGTATATCTAAAGGAAAGAAAATCAATTCGTCAAGGAAATATGCACATTATTAACATGTCTACCACAGTGTCATTCAAAACAGTAAGTAGATAGTGACCTGTGACCATCCACAGGTGAAGGGCTAAGACAATGTGGTAGATACATAATGGAAAAAAAAAACAGGAAGAGCTTCCAAAACCAGGAATGACTTGTCATCTCTGAAGTGAAATCAGGGAAGGGGTGGAAGATGTATGCCACACAAGCTCATTTGTGTGCAGAATTTTAAAAAGTTGGGGGAGAGGGTCACAGAATGGTGATCAGTGGGGGGAGAGGATCACAGAATGCTTATCGGCGGGGGGTGGGGGGTGGGGGCTAGAGAATGGGGTGAATGGGAGGTGCCGACCAAAGGACGGCCACATTTCAGTTAGATGGAGGAGGCAGTTCAGAGGAGCTCACTAAAAACACACTCTCTGTGTGCTTGAACATGGCCGAGTAGGTTTTATGTTCTCCCAGCAATAAGTGTATGAGGTAACTCATGTGACTAGCTCGGCTGTTCTGCAAGGAGTATATGTTTTACTGGGTTTATTCTGTACACTGGAAGTAAATGCAGGTATAATTCAGTCACTAAAAACAAATAAAAAAGAGTTGCCAGAAAAATAGAATTTCAGCCCACACATCCAAATTAAATACCCTCAAAGCATGTTTTAAAAGGTATTGGAGGCCTGATACTTCCACCAACTCTTTTTTCTTCCTTCCTTCCTTCCTTCCTTCCTTCCTTCCTTCCTTCCTTCCTTCCTTCCTTCCTTCCTTCCTTCTTTCCTCCTCCCTCCCTCCCTCCCTCCCTCCCTCCCTCCCTCCCTCCCTCCCTCCACCCCTTCCTCCCTCCCTTTATCCTACATTTTTTTCCCGAGACAGGGCTTCTCTGTATGGCCCTAGCTGTCCTTGAACTCACTCTGTAGATCAGGCTGGCCTCGAACTCACAGAGATCCAACTGCCTCTGTCTCCTGAGTGCTGGGACTAAAGCTAGGCATTGCTGCTAACACCAGTTTGAAGTCTAAACCAGCTCATTTGGGAAGACAAGGGTGATGTGGGACTCACAGCCTTTGCTTCCTCAAGTCCCGTCACAGCTGTGTGGGACCCTGGCTGAGGAGTCAGCCATTTCCCCAAGGACACAGTTCCTTTGAGTGAATGGTATCCAGAAACCAAGAGTTGGGGGCCTGTGAGCTGGCTCAGCGGGGAAAGGTGCTTTCCTCCAGACTCAGTGACAAACTGAAATTCCATCCCACAGCTCACATGGTGGAAGGAGAGGACAGCTTAGTTCAACAAGTTGTCCTCTGATGTCCACATGTTACCGTATAAAAACAAACAAACAAACAAACAAATGACAAGAGATGGAAGCTATACCCATTGCTTCTGGGGCATATCACTTCTGAAACCTTCAAATGGATAGGAATAAGAAATAAATATGTTATATATTTATATGTAAAAACATACATATTTATATTATATACTAATATACATAAATATATATTTATAGTATAAACATATACTATATATTTCTACATATACACATGCATATGTATACATATGTACATATATATTTCTACATATACATATATAATATATTTATGCATATAACTAATATATGTTTAAGCTAAGAGAATTTACATTATTGATAACTCAAATTTAAAATCACATATTTTGAAAAATGAAATATATTAATTATTTGATAATTTTATACAATGTATTTTGGTCATATTCACCTCCTCCTTCCCCCTAAGTCCTTTCAGACCCACCTCCACCTCCTCAATTCCTCAACTTTGTGTCTTCAGTTTTAAAAAAATATATACCCCACCAAGTTCAATGTCTACTACCCATATACCCCTGTGTGTCCATTTGGGTCTAGTTGACCTACCAAGAGCCACACCATGAAATACATTCCTCTCTGCAGAAGCCGTCAACTCTCCTCAGTTCAGTGTAACAGTCCTTCACTGGAGGAAGTCAGGGCAAGTGCTCAAGTTATAAAACCCGTAAAACTGAAGCAGAGACAATGGAGGAAGGTTGCTTATGGCCTTAGTCCTCCTGGCTCACGCTGAACAACCAAGGACCATCTGCTCAAGGGTAGCATTGCTCACAGTGGGCTGGCTACCCCCACATCAATCATCAGTAAAGACAATGCCCTACAGACATGGCCACAGGCCAGTTTGATCTGGGTAAGTCATCAGTTGAGACTGTCTTCTCAGGTGACTCTTGATTGTGTCCAGTTGACAAAAAAAGCTAGCCAGGACACTGTGTGGGCTTGTGACCCTCTTCCCTGCTCTGCACTAATGTGCTGACTGGATTAACCTTGTGCAGTACCCACAGCTGCCCTGTGGTTGCTGGAGTCATGGGGACAGAAGACAAGGCTTCACTCTGGTCTTCTACAACCTCTGGCGCTTACCTTCTGCCCACGGTTCCTGAGCCTTGGAGTGTGTGTGTGTGTGTGTGTGTGTGTGTGTGTGTGTGTGTGTGATGTAGATGTTCTGTTTGTGGATAATCAGTCCACTGATACTTACTCTGCATACTTTGACTATTTGTGAGTTTCTTCATTAACCAAAGAAACTTCTCTGGTGAAGTTTGAGAGCCGTACGATATGCAGGCAGGGACATACGAGTTTACAGGGCAGCTTGACTCTAGGTCCATTTTGCAGACAATAGGAGTAGGTTCACCTCTGTGACCTGTGATCCCCAAGTGTGGGTTCTTGGCCAGATTTACTTTACCAGGTATGTGTTTTCTTCTGTGGAGTGGTGGCTTGCTCCTGGGGATCATGGCAGGATTTGTTTGAACTGGGGTTTTCAAATTGCAACTCTAAGAATTCATTTATAAACTAGAGATTTCTATAAAGGAAAAAAAATCTTAGCATTAGATGTCCCCTGCTCTCTCTCTCCTCTCACTCCTTCTTTCCCCCCTCTTTCTCCCATCCCCATTCCTCTTCCTCTTTCCCTTCCTCTTCCTCTTCTTCCTCCTCTTTAGGACCTTAAACATAGCTTATATTCGCCATTCACAACTGGGTTTCCCATGCTTCTTTGCATCCTTGTCAGAGGATGACAGTTCTATTGCTTCTTTGTGTATGCCACATGCTCACAGAGGGAAGCCATGTCTCTTAAAGATTGAGCAACATGTGAAAACATATCTACACGCACCTCACCCATGTGGATTGGTTCTAGTATAAATGTCTGCACTTGTACTGGGATCTGGTGCTCCTGTGCAGGTGTCTCCACAATGACTACCTTCCTTACCCTCACAGTGCGTCTCTGCCATATAACTACTCACAGAGCACTGCTACTGTGTAACTGCTTCTGGGTCTCCACTATTCCTTTCTTCCCATTAGCTTCTCGGCATTGGTCTCTACAAACTGCCTCTTCCTGTATGACAGGCTTATTTTTGAAGAGACTTGGAATGTTCCCTTTCTTTTTCTCTTTGCAATGCTGGGAAGCAACCCAGGGCTTTGCACATGATAGGCAAGCACTCTAAAAGCAAGTTGCACCTCTGGCCTGAATGCTTTCTCTTTACTTAAAATCTTGAAGTTTTCCTGAGATGACTCAGAGCTGAGCACACTGGATTATTTTTTCTCAGAAACTTGGTGTGTCTCTTAACAGGTAGAACAAATTTTTCTGTTACTTCTAGTATCTTTTTTATGTAACTTTAAATATTAATTCTGCTTGGTCGCTGTAGGTTTCTTCTTCCAGGACTCCCATCACACACGAATCAGCTTTCTCTTTATGTTTTCATCTTCCTGTTTGGTGGATGTTCTGGGTTTTGCTATGTGACCTTCATTGCATGTTTGTTCTGTATCTATCATCCCTGTTTAATGTGCATTTTTTTTCTTTCTAAGGTATGTCTGTCATCTTAAAATCTATGTCCACTTCTAGCCCGAGGTTTTCAGTTCTTACGTGTGCTGTAATTGCCTGGGTTCTTGCTTGCGTGTGTGTCTGTGTGTCCTATGCATGCAGTGTCCTCAGAATCCAGAAGACGTTGGATCCTCTAGGAGTGGTGTTGCATACGGTGTGAGCAACCCTTTAGGTGCTGGAAATTGACTTGGGGTTCTCTGCAAGAGCAGGAAGTGCTCTTCACTGGTGAGCCATCTCTCTAGCCCCCGTGCTATATTTTCGCTTAATTTTATTAAATTAACGTTAAGCTGCTTTCAAAAGGCATTCTCTTCTTATGTATTCCTAGAGGAGAATTTTAATTAGATACTATGCTGTACTACCATTTTCTGTATTCTATTTCTCTTGTGTGTACATATATGTACAGGTATATATGTCTGTGTGTGCCATATGTGCATACCATATGTGCACACCCATGTGTGTGTATGTGTGTACAGCTGTGCATGAGTACATGCCTGTGTGTGTGCATGTGGGTGCACTATATATGTTCATGCATGTGTGCATGTGTGTGTGTGTCTGGGTATGTGTGTGCATATGTACGTGTGTGTGTGTGTATGTGGGTGCACATATGTATGTGTACATTCAGGCATGTGTGCATTTGTGTGTGTTCACATACGTGCCATACACAGGAATGGTGGTCAGAACTTTCGGAAGTCAGTTTTCTCCTTCCACCTTCTTGAGGTAGTGTCTTCCTGTTGTTGCTCCTGTCCTGTGACCTCCCGATCAGCTGGCCTTTCAGATGCCAAACAAGTCTCCCATCTCCTCTCCCATCTTCCTGTATAAGTACTGAGGCTGCAGATGCATATTGAGTCTGGCTTTTCCACATGGGTCCCAGGGATCAGACTCAGGTTGTCAGGCCTGAGCAGCGAGTGCCTTTGCTCACGGCTCCATCTTGCTGAACCTGTACTTCTTATTCTTGTGGAAACTATGAAGATCTGTGGATGCCCTATGGTTCATGATAAAACACATGTGCAGAGCTCTGGACAGTTCTGGTGCGGGAAGGGTAAGGTGGCTTCGGTTGCTTATGGTTTCTTAGTTCGAGGGTGCGGGATTAATTAGTTTTGCTGTGACCAAGGACTCTGCAGGAACAACTTCAGGGAGGAAGGTTTTGCTTTGTGTTACAGTTTGAGGGTACAGTTTATCATTGTGGAGAAAACATGATGGCAGGAGCTGAAGCAGCCAGTCACATTGTGTGCACAGTCAGAAAATGGGGGGAGGCGGGCTCCTATTAACCCTCAAGGCTAGACCCCACTGACTTACTCCCCCTGGCAAGGCTGGGTTTCTGAGAGTTTCTACAAAGCACTAGCCAAGGACCAAGTGTGCAAACACACATGTCAGTAGGGGTGGGGGGGACAATTTGTGTTCAAAGCACAACAGGTACCTTCTTCCCTTGTGCAGAGGGGCTGGCGAGCGTGCTGTCCCTTGGCTCTGTGGTCACCCCGCCCCTCTTTCTGTACCCTCAGACTTAAGGAACTCTTGCCTTGTCCTGGTGTTTGGGGACAGTGAGAAATTACCTGCTGCTTTCCGGATGAACCGGGGTAAAATTCTGTTCTGAGCCATCTCCTTTGCAACGGGGCTTGTTTCACCCATGGCACCTTCTGACAGCGAACCCTGCCAAACTGAGGGAGGTTTAGTGGCAAGGATCAGCCCATACTTCTGGCTCTCATTGGCTAGAAGGTAAATACTAGATGCTGTATGCCAGACAAAATGCCTTCACCAAAACTGGGGAAGTTGGCTTAAATTGGGTCACTAAGAAGGGAAGTTAGAACTGAAGTGCAGTGAGGACGGATGGACATGAAGCCAGGAGGCTGAAGGTAACCTGGGCATGCTTTCCACATAAAATGACAACTTCCCAACCCCCCCCCCCTCCCAAGCTCTCTGTTCCTTTAGAGACTGCCCTACCTGGAAGACCTCCCCACACCCTGGAATTCGTGGAGCCTGACCTCCACAGTCCCAGCCAAACTCCCTCTCCTCATCACCAGGAAACACCTGCCCCCAGCCACGAAAGAGGCCATAAAAATGTAAGAAAACCAATGCAAAAATTTATATTTTATTTGAATTCAAAAAATTTAAAATTGCTTTCAAATTCCGGAAAGGACCATAATGCAGAACCCCAGGGGGGGAAGCCTCATATACAGAGACAGATAAATTAAATGCACACACTGCAGACAGGCCAAGAAGGGGTGTAGATTACATATTTACAGCACGGGATGCTTTCTGAAAACCATATTTATACATTTTATTACATTTACAAAAAGGCTCCCACACCATTTACCTACAATAATGAAAAAAATGTACACCTTTTTTTCTGTCTTTTTTTTGGTACTGTACAAACTTTGTATAATAAAAATATATCTCTGTACAAAAGATTTTTTTTTGTTTTTGTTTTACTTTTTTTTTTTCCTCATGGGATGGAGGTGGTAGGTACAGGGTATGGATGGTGGGTGAAGGGCTTCATCTGTCTTGTTCCCTTCTGAGCCCCTGGGGATGAAGAGACAGTGCCCAACGCCAGAGGGAGGGTGACACACAGCAGGTGCTGGGTACCCACCAGCCTTTGCTCCTTGAGTGTCTCCTGAGATCTCCCAAGTATACACAGGGGAGGGAGCGAGGCAGGGCTGAGTGAGCACACTGGGTTAGCTTTGGGGAAGAAGGGGGAAGGAGCCTGAGAACCTCCTGCATTCACCACCAAGGGCAGAATGAGCATGAACTAGTTTGTCTAGGCTGGTCCTCTCCCACCGGGTGTAGGGATGCAGAGTCCCAGAGGGCCAGAGGGTGTGTGGGCAGGAGTAGGCCTGCCCTTGTGGTCTTCAATGTACCTGTTGGAAATGGAGAACCCCTCACTTCAGCCCATTCTCATTGAGCTCTTTTAATTGTTCCTGTGAGCGGTGCAGCTCTCCCTGTTCATCCCTAAACGCATTCTGTTTGTTATTTCTGTATGTCCTGCAAGCGTCGGAGGCTGCCGTTCACACGGAAGCAGGCGTGTATGCTCATGGAGACCTTCCGTAGATGTGGAAAAAGTGAATCTAAATGTCATTATGTTGATTTCTAAACTCACGAGCTTCCCCAACACACTCATTAGGAATTCATTAATGACCTAAACACAGTGACATTGTCTAAATCAGTGGTTCTCAACCTTCCTAAAGCTGCCACCCTTTAATACAGTTCCTCATGTGGTGGTGACCCCCAGCCAAAAGATTATTTCCGTTGCCTATTCATAACTGCAATTTTGGTACTGTTATGGATTATAATGTAAATATCTGATATGCAGGATGGTCTTAGGAGACCCCTGTGAAGGGGTCACTTGACCCACAAAAGGGTTGTGATCCACAGGTTGAAAAACACTGGCCTAAGTGACTCTTGAGCCACCCACCAGGAGCTGGAGAGAAGGTGACTTCATTCAGTTCTCTTGATTAAGGGGCTGCCAGGTCCTCTGCTGTGGTTGCGGGCCATTGGAAGCCAAGGGGCAAGCACCAATTCAGGAGGCTGGGGCTCTGGTGCTTGATCTGGTGCTGCCCAGGCACGGACAGCAACATTCAGATTAGACACGCACTTCCTCTTGTTGAGACTCCCCTACCTTCCTGCCTTTGGTGCCTCTTGTAGACACGAGTTTTCTGGCAGCAGGCGCGGTAGGCTTGAGGGTCAAAGAGATTCGTGTTCACATCTCCGGTGTTCTCGGTGGCTCATGCTTCCATCTTCCCTGACCTCTGAATGGAAATAGCAAGTCCTGCTTTGGTGGTGTTTTAAGAACTAGAAATGACATGTAAAGAGTCAGGCACGGAGAATAAGTCAGTAAGCGGTGGCCACCACCTTTTGGGAGCCAGGACTGGTTTGCTCCTGTCCTCTCCGGGGTGTGCTGTCTGTTCTGTAGAGGTCTTTTTCTATTCTCTTGGTCAGCTGACAGCCAGATGTGATGCTAGGCTCCTGAACCAGATTCCTGTTCTATCCCCCAACTCCACCATGACTTTACCCTTCTTTGCCAAAGCTGCCCAGGACCCCAAATGACTTTTTATTTTACTGGGTTTAGAACTCAATGCCATTGTGGTTGAAAAACATTTGCATCGATTACCTAATTAGATCTGAAGACTTTACCCCCTTCTCTTCCAGGTAATCCTTGCTATAGTTGTGCAAATAGGGCCACCCCTGCAGCCAGGTGGCTTCTGCATGCTGCCTTCCATGGGATGTGTCCTTCTTACTCATTCTCCGGGTCCCCATGCATGGGGACATGTTGGTTTGAGAGGTAATGATGCCTCTCTCATCATTTCCTCTGGGTTTGTGGGGAAGAGTGTCTAGGGCATCTACACACACACACACACACACACACACACACACACACCCTCGCATGCATACACTTCCCTTTTTTAAGCCTCTGTGGTCTCTTCCGTAGGACACAGTGAAGGAGAGGCTGGGTGTGCTCAGGTGCACACCCCTGTTTTTAATCCGTCTGCCTTCCTCCAGCTGCAGCCCTCTTCCTCTACTGCCCTACACCAGGGCATCGTGGAGTCCTCTCCAGGGTGACAAGCACAGATGGAGGCAGGGCGGGCAAGGGCCTGAGTCCCAGCAGTGGCAGACGTAGGCGGAGGGACAGACGAAGATGGGCACTGGGCGCTGTGCTCAGGGGAGCTCCTTCCTGCCCCCTGGGGAGCTGGGAACCAACAGACCACACACACAGCAGGTAGTGGAAGAGAGAAAGGAGGGGTGAGGTAGGGTGTGAATAGAAGTGGGAGGGGGGGTGACAAAGAGGTAAAGCCAAGCAGGAGGAAAGAACAGAAGGGTGTCAGTTGGTTCTGTCTTTCAGTTTTGGATTTTAGTCTTCTTAAACTGGGGATGGGAATGTGTTGGAAGTGTGCACAGCGGTAGAGCACTTATTACCCAACCCCTTCATGTGTGTGTGTGCATGCACACCTGTGTATGTGCATGTGTGCGCACACATGTGTATGTATGTCATGTCTGCATGTTTGCATATGCACGGGCAACATAAAGTGCAGTGCTCATGCATGCATACATGTGTGTGGAGGCCAGACGTTGATTCTGGAACCTTCACATGTCAATTAGTCTGGCCATCATCTTGTTCCTGACACCTCTCTCTGCCTCCCCAACAGTGGAATTCCAGATGGTTGCCACATCCCCCTGGCTTTTTCCTGGCTATGTCTTTTATTCCCTTGTGGGTCAACTTTCCTACTGCAGTTCAGATTCTGACCCACTCTTCTTAGATACACGGCCTTGTTCAAGTTTTTTAATGTTTACGTGCTTAACTTCAATTGTCTCATCTGCAGTGAGGGCGTGATGAGGGGGTGTCCCTGTGTGCAGGAGCAGTGTGTACATAGGTCCCTATGTCCCCTGCAGAGCCAGTCTGTCTCCCACCCTCCTCCAGACCCCAAGTCTCACCGGCTGCTGGCGGCGGGGCTCTCGGTGGCGGTGGCAGCTGCAGCCAGGCCTGGGGGCTATACCGCAGTACACACTGTGCTGACTGTGAATTCCGCCTCGTTGCTCATGATGTCTGTGGGCTGGATGTTGCGGTCATACATGGGGTTCTCGAATGTGGCCCGCACGTTTGTGTTCTCGTGGCCAGCATAGCCATTGAATGGAACTTTGGGTCTTCTCCTGGGAATAAGAGACCTTGAATTAAAAGATGACACAGGATCCAAAGCAAGAGAGGAGAGGAGTCTTTTCTCCCTTTAGAAAGTTACATTCTTCTGAGTCAGGAGGATGCTGGGTGGGGTGGGCTGGGCTGGGTCGCTCTCCCTGGCCTCTGCCTTCAGGGTACTAGGTCTGGGTACATAGCTGAGCCCCCTGGGTTTTGCTTTCAGGGTACTAGATCTGAGTACAAAGCTGAGTCCCCTGGGTTTGGCTTTCAGGGTACTAGAACTGGGTACACAGTTGCTTTCCCTGGTCTCTGCCTTCAAAGTACTAGGTCTGGGTACAAAGCTGAGTCCCCTGGGTTTGGCTTTCAGGGTACCAGGTCTGGGTACAAAGCTGAGCTCTCCTGGCCTCTGCCTTCAGGGTGCTAGATCTGGGTATACAATTGTTCTCCCTGGCCTCTGCCTTTAGTGTACTAGGTCTGGGCACATAGTTGTTTTCCCTGGCCTTTTGCCTTCAGGGTACTAGGTCTGGGTATACAGTTGCTCTCCCTGGCCACTGCTTTCAGAGTACTAGGACTGAGTACACAGTTGCTCTCCCTGGCCTCTGCCTTCAGAGTACTAGGCCTGGGTATACATAGGTACACAGTTGCTCTCCCTGGCTCTGCCTTCAGGGTACTAGGCCTGGGTCACAGCTGAGCCCCTGGCCTCAGCCTTCCCACTACCTGTGTTTGTAGAGATAGAGGACAAAGCCAGCAATGATGAGAGCGATGAAAGGCACCAGGATGGCAGCGGCCACTGAGCTGCTGTTGGAAGCAAAGTTTCTGCCGAGGCCATCGTTATTTTTTGTCAACCCGTTGCCATCTGCAAAGTGCGGAAACATAACACTCAAGTCACAGACTCACCCTGAGGTGATGCTCCCTGCTGGCCACTCTAACCCCCGAGGTGGTGCTCCCTGCTGTGGTGCTCCCTGCTGGTCACTCTACCCTGCTGCCCGTCAGGTACTGTCAAGTGCTCTAGTTCAGCCGGCAGAAGCCTGTGCCCAGACAGCAGCTGCCTGCCTCACACACTCTCAGATGGCTCCCTGGAAGCCCATTCGAATTTGCCTCTGGTCATGTTGTGTCCAGAGGATTGTGCCTGGAACACAGCTATCCCTGGGGGTCCCAGGGGAGACAGCTGGCAGATGAACCTGAAATCGTTATCTCTGAACATAACCTTCAAAGGGTGATGTTCTTTAGAAGTTTCTCTGATTTTCTTGGCCATCAAAGCCTGTTATCAGATGAAAACATTCATCAGATGGAGCCACGATGTGTGTGTGTGTGTGTATATATGTGTGTGTGTGTATGTGTGTGTGTGTATGTGTGTGTATGTGTGTGTGTGTATGTGTATGTGTGTGTGTATGTGTGTGTATGTGTGTGTGTATGTGTGTGTGTATGTGTGTGTATGTGTGTGTATGTGTGTGTGTGTATGTGTGTGTGTATGTGTGTGTATGTGTGTATGTGTGTATGTGTGTGTGTATGTGTGTGTGTATGTGTGTGTGTGTAT
>NW_021621113.1:1691150-1712557 GCF_004785775.1 Grammomys surdaster | reverse complement strand
TGTGTGTGTGTGTATCTATGCATACATATATCTCACACTGAGGCTGGATTGCTACGGCTAGAAGAAAGTGGGGTGTATGAGGCTTGTCACTCAGTCCACTGGCTCCCCATGAAGGGCTACCTTATTGAGGGGCTAGGGATCAAGAGGGAACAGGAAGTTGGCTGTGTTTGCTGGGGTCTTCCCACTGCTGGACTGAGGGTCCTGGCTGTGTGTCAGGAGGTGTAAGGATTGCCCCATGCTGGAGCTCTGAGAGCAAAGCCGAGATGACTGTGTGGGGGACTAGAGAGGAAGGGGTCTACCACCGGTAGATTTGAGCTGATTGAAGAGAGAACTTTCTGGAGAGGAGAGATGTTAGAGCAGGTAAAGGATGGCCTGGTAGGCAGGAGCCCTGGGAATAGGAGGTCATGGTGCGTGGGATACAGAGGTGGCTTTCAGGGACACATGGTTGTCCCCATCTTTACTGTTCCTGGGAAGCTAGGACCCTATCCCATGTGAGCCCGAGTCCCTGAGTCAGGACCTGTTCTGAAGTGAAGATGTTTGCTTTGAACCTGACCAAGTATCTGGAGACCAATCCTGAGACAGGCCAAATAGGAGAAGGTTCCTTAGTGTTTGGGTCTCTTGTCTGTGACACAAGGGCAATCCCTGCCTCCTGGAGAAATGCTAAGGAAGACATGACTTTACAGGGAAGGGCAGTCTGATATAGGGGTGCTTCAGCAACTCCCTGGTCCTCTGGGTAGGAGTGATGCCTGTGGTGCCCGATGGCCAGTATGGCAACCTAAGGCTGAGTGTCAGTCTGGCATCTGTCTGTCAGTCCAGCATCTGTTTTTGGAGCTACTACAGCTTCTGTCTGAGTCTTAAGGTGGGACAGACCCAGATGAGCATAAGAAATCCTGCTTCAGGTAGAGACGTTCATCAGTTTCCTTCTTGCCCCAGGATACAGCTCCTCTCCTGTCCCCTGAGCTCACACTTCCAAGGACACATGCTAGTTACCATATCTTTGAAAGCCGAACTGCCCAAAGCCTTGGCCCTTGACAGAGCCTTGGTAGATGAAGGTGCCTCCAGAAGATTCTGAGGAGACCTGTAACAGCAGAAATGGGCAGGAGGAGAGAGATGGGGAGAGAGGGAGGCAGGGAGATAGGGAAAGAGGACGAAGGAGGGAAGGAGGGAGAAAGGGGGGCAAGGCATGTTAGAACAATCTGGAACTCCTGCCAGACCAGAGCATAGCTGGCACATGTGTGTCAGTTGGCAGAGCTGGGACGCCTCCTAGAGGTGAGGTGTGGGTGGGGGAATGTGGTTTTTTTTTCTCTTTTCTTTTTCTGGATTTTTGAGACGGATCTCAAGTAACTTTGGCAGGTCTTGAATTTCTATATATTGCCAAAGACAGTCACAAACTCTTGTTCCTTCTTTCTACAACTCCCCAGCGCTGGGAGTTAACGTGTGAGGAGGCACTGCCTGTGCCCTTCGGGTTCTGCTGCTCACACCACGTTGTGCTTCAGTTCCCATTTGTGGAATGTCATGTATCCGGCACTGTGAGGTCCGAGGGACACAGTGGTGTCCCTCAGCTCGGTCTTCAATAGGCTTTGGGCACATGGAGTTGTAAGAGTGAACTGTGATGAAAGCTGACTGGCAGTCTACTGACAGAATTACGAGGGAGACAAGCCTGGCAGAGTGAGCACGTTCTGGAGAGTTTCTGACAGTTCCAGAGGATGTCGGTTACTGAGGTGGTGGCTAGGACATAGCTCATCAGCATCCCTCTGCACCTGACCCTCATGATGTTCCAACAGTTGGCCTATCAGCTTAGCAGCTGGAGTATGTTTTGAGGATGCTGCAGGTGTACCCCCAAAGCCCATGTTCTAGCTCCAGGGGTGCCCTTTGTCTAATGTCTTCATTTGTTCCCTAAGACAGATCCTGGCCTGCTGAAGAAGGGACCCCAATGGTTGCTAGCTGCTCCTGGACTCATAGCTTTATCCTTCCCTTCCCTTGGCCTGCACTCCTCATGCAAAGGATCCCATCTTTGACCTTGTCTACTTGTATCTGCTGGTCCTCCTGGCATGGTTGAACCACTTGTTCCTTCTCGCCCCCTGGCACTATTGAATCAGTTATTCATTCTCAGCTTTTGGACTGATGTTAATACTGGTACCGGATCCCCATGGGATCCACAGACATCCCGAACACATCAGGGAACTACCTGCAGGCTCCATCCCCGGAGAAGCCATGCGGCTTCTCCTTGTGGGTCTACCAAGCAGAATCTCTCAGCCACAGTGCTCTACCAACTAGCCCTGTTCTCAAATTTGCTACCCCAGCCATTAGACCATGTGTTCTTTCCCCATTCTGTCTTTCCTCTAGGGGTCAAAGACAGCGATGCAGGGGCTGTGATAGGTAATTTCATGCTCCATACTCCTTTGTGAAGTCAGAAGGGACCTGCACATGATCATCACTAGGGGTCTACAATGTATATATTTCTCACAAAGACATGCAAGAGATCCCTGCTTCTCTCTTCTGTGTCCTGGACTCCCAAGCTGTGCTGAGTAACCTACAGTTCACATCTCAAACTTGATCACATATCCAGGGAGTCACTGGAGAGTCACCCTCTCCCAGCCCACACCCACGGCACCACGACCTTCCCTCTCATACTCCTGACCCCCGCTTCATATTCTGATTGCGGAGCTCACACATTCCTCTCAGACATGGTGGCCCTTGACTCTGAGTCTTCAAGCCCCTTTGCCCAGGCCATCAGCTGACCAGGACTCCCCAGCTCCTAGTCCTGGTCTCAAGACTCCTCAGGTTTCCAGGCGACCTCAATAGTTCCCACACCCATTGTTCTTTCTCTGCAAGCAATCTGGAAACGGGGTGGGGCGCTAGACCTAGTGAAGAGAAATTCGCCTCACTTACATGGCCATCTAGTGCCCAGTGGTAGTCTTTGAACTTGTTCACAAAGATCTCCACAGGCCCTATGACCTCGTAGACCTGAAGCAGGAGGCGGAAGTCTTCCCTTCTATAATTTCCTGGAGAAAGAAAGGAAAGAAAGTTTCAAATAGGTTGTATTTGAAACTCTACGAAAGTTCTCAAAACCCATATTTGTGGATGTTGTGGGCATGACTGTCTGTGTGACACTTCCGTGTGACACTTCTGTGTGACACTGGGTTAAATGTCTCCTGCACACATGTTGGTGCATGTGCTTGTATGTGGTTGAATGTGAATGTGTGCGGGAATGTGAGGACACATGTTCATAACCGAATAGCTAAGGACTGTGATTCTGTTTTTATATGTATGAACAAAAGTATGTTTTTTTTTTTTTTTTTTTTTGGTGGGACTGGGAAAATGGCTCAGTGAGAAAAGCCACCTGCCTCCAGGTGTAATGACCGAGCTCCATTCCTAAGATCCAGATGGCAGAAGGAGAGACCCTCCCCTCCTGAGAGCTGCCCACTGATGCACACATTGTGTGGCATGTGTACAAGCACATAAACACACACACATATACAACTTAAAGGTTTTAAAAAGGAATATAATTTTATATATTTTGATCTGACCATCAATGCATAGGTACGTTTGTTTACAAGTCCACGAACACAGAACAGCAGACACACTCAGGAGAGTGTGTCTTTTATTAGACCGAATGAGTGACTAGGACTGTGTGTGTGTGGGGGGGGGGGGGGGGTTGATCACACATGGGCTGTGTGTATGCAAATTAATTAATTCATTCATTCAGCAACTCATCTGTCTAGGCAAGAAAACACTTGTTTTATGATTATACAAATGTTGAAGCCTGAATAAACTCTAAAAGCGGATGCTTGAAGAAAAAGAGATCTCTCCTGGTCTTACTAGTTACTATGGTAACCTCTAACGGTGCCCACAAATACACACAGTTTTAAAGTGCCAATAAAAAGGAAATTGCTTCTGCGAATGCTTTTGTGGAATGCATTGTCTTTCCTATGAATATAGTTTTTATTACTTTAAAACTTGGAGGTACAATATATTCTGATGGGTATATTCACTCCTAAACTGGCATTTGTTTTAAAGTCTCATTTGCCATTATTAAAGAGGCCAGAAGGAGCTGCCTTCACGTGGGTGCTGAGAACCAAACATGGGTCTTCTTTAAGAGTAGCGAGGGCTCTTAGCCACCAAGTCATCTCCCCGCCCTTAGATTGGTATTTTTTATCCCGGAGATGTGACATGAAATCGCTTACATTTTATTCTGGGGATATGTTCTGTTTTTAGCTTTTTTAAAATATAAATATCATTCTGAAGTGAACATTTGTTTATACTCTTATATATTTTCTCCATGTCTATTTTATATGGCAAAAATATCTAATGAATATGATAATTTTCAAGAGTCTTGCCCAGTTTTCCCCTGGAACTGTTTAGACTATGGTATGATTTGTCAGTACTGAGCTGGAGTTTGTGAGAAATCACATTTTGTGTTTGCGTTTTCATTCTGATTGTGCTTGTAAAGTATTTTTCTTTAGTCAAATTATTTGTTTTGTTTTATTTATTTATTTGGCTTTTTTGTAGCTTTTTTCCTTTCTTTTTTTATTTTTTGAAACAGAGTCTCACTATTTGCTCTGACTGTCCTGGAACTCACTATGTAGACCAGGCTGGCCTTGAACTCACAGATATCTGCTTGCCTCTGTCTCCTGGGTGCTGGTGTTAATGGTCTGAGCCACCACAGTAGGCCCTTTTCTTTAGTGTATTGACTGCACTTGGGCTGCTGGGAATTCTCTGCTTCTACCTTTGGCTCAGTCTTCAGGGTATTTCTCTTTCCTTTGAGGGAGTTCTTCATATGTCTGAGTTATTATGTTTGCCATTAGTCCACAGGGAGGAGGAGTAGATACTCACTCTTTCCTGACTGACAGGCAAGTCTGAGCCCCACCTGACCCTATGATGCAGTGATCTGATTCATCCCAGTTGAGGTGTATAACTGTCACCCTTGCACCTGCCCTGCTTTCTCTCAGAGACATGGTTTCCTCCTTACCTGTCAAATGCAGTTCCACCCCACTGAGGTCGAGCATGGAGGCGTTAACCTTGCTGTTGGCTACCTGGAAACTGGTGATTCTAAGCACGGCTGACTGCTTCTTCCCCTGGTATTCATAGGCCCCTCTCCACATAGAATTCTTGGCGAAAACATCCCCTGGAACTGGAAGGATCAAGGAACATGTGAGTTAGACTTTGGATGTTGCTGGGGCAGCCAGGGACAGACAACCTGATGACTGATTATAGATGAAGACTTGTGTCTGATGTGGTGACGGTAAGCTGCTCTGGTGGCTTTGTGGTCCTCTTGTGTCTTAGAGTACTGTGGAGGGAACAAAACCGGCATATTGAAGGGACATCTGTATGTCCACGTTCACTGCAAACATACACAGCAGCCAAATCATGTCAACCGCAATGTCCGTGGGTAGATGGATAAAGAAAAGGGACTAAACTATGAAATACCATTCATCCCTAAAAAAGGAAAATCCTTTCATTTGTGATAACATGAATTTGGGGGATGTGATGCTACATGAAATAAGCCAGAAATAGAAAGATTATTGTGAGGTATCATTTACAGACCAAGCTAAAATGTCAAACTTTAGAAGCAGGGAGTGGAGAGAAGAGGGATTGGGGGTGTAGACACATGGTCAAAGGAGACGCAGTTCCAGCCAGGCAGGAGAGACGTTAGACATTGGTAATCTACTGCCCAGTGTCCCGACTATGGTCAATATACTGTATATTTTAAATATGCTTTAAAAGTATATTTTAAATGTTCTAAATGAGGGGATGTGCGTTAATTAGCTTCATATAATTATATGAGAACATATATGCAAAGCGTAACTTCATACTGTGTTTCATATACATGTGCTTAAGAATAAAATGTAAATATATTTGCTCACATGTGGGTAATAGCTGTTAAGTCGATGGTAACTAAGGAACCTCTCAGAACCACAGAGGTTAGGTACAGGGAAGGGACAAGAACTTGGGGACAGAGCTCTGTAGGAAAGAAAAGTAGAATAGATAGTTATGGATGTATGAGGCTTTGGAATGGGAGAATCAAGTGGGTGAGAGAAGAGGGGATAAGGGAGGAAATACAGGGAGAGAGAGCTAAAATTAAGGGCCATCTGAGGGGTAGCGTGGAAACCTAATACGGAAGAACCTTCCAAAATACATACATATATGAAAGCAATCTAAATGAATTTGCCCAATAATGGGGGAAGACAGAGTCCCAAGTGGACATCTCTTGTCACCAAATGAAGCTTGCAATACCGGGAGTTGTCAGCCAGAGGGGTCTCATTGGGGTCCTTAAATAACCCAAGCTTTTGCCAAGAGGTTGCATTCCAAAAACTGATGGCAAACTACCATTGCTGAAGCGAATACCTCCACAACTCATTGAACATAGAATAGTCAGGCTGGTGCCTACGTAGAACCTTCATCCATGTGTGCTGGCTTCATCAAGTATCAGAGACCTGTGTCCTCACTTGTGGGCTGCAGCTCCATTCTGCAAGTGGGGCCATTCCACTTCCTCATCAAGGTCACTTTAGGTCTTAAACGCTACAACTTTTCAATGCCCCAATACTGCAAATCACATATACAATGTGAGTGTATAGAGGCTCCTCGCTCCTGTTCCCTGGCAAGTGTGGCTACCAAACCATTCATCTTTATAGCAACTTTCTTAGGCAGTGGTTCTCAACCTGTGGGTCATGACTGCTTTGGGGGTTGCATATCAGATATCCTGCATATCAGATATTTACATTACCATTCATAACAGTAGCAAAATTACAGTTATGAAGTAGCAATGATATTATTTCATGGTTGAGGGTCATCACAACATGAGGAACTGAATTGAGGGGTCACAGCATTAGGAAGGTTGAGAACCACTGCTCTATGGCAAGATTTTCCCTTCCTATTACCTAACAACAGTATTTAATTGACACTTAAGATGTGAAGGTCCGTTGTCACCAAAATGGCCAGTAAACTGAATCTACAGAACTTTAACATATGTGCCATGGTACATGACTGTCTGGATCTGGAAGGTTCCCCCAGAAGTCCACTAGTAAAGCTTAGTTCCCAGCTTGGCACTCTTGAGAGGTGGAAGGTGGAGGGTGGGTGGTGGAAACCTTAGGAGTTGGGGCAGGAGGTTTTAGGTCAGTAGGGCACGCCACTGAAGGGAATTGTGGGGCCCCAGCCACTTTGTCTTCCCATTTCTCTCACACGCAACTGTGAGGTGAGTGGCCTTTCTCCACAATTTGTTCCCACCATGCCATTTACTACCCCCTCACCAGCCTCACAGCCAACCAGTCCTGGATTAATCACCAGAACTGTGAACTAAAATAAACATTTTGGGGCTGGAGAGATGGCTCAGTGGTTAAGAGCACTGACTGCACTTCCAGAGGTTCAAATCCCAGAAACCAAATGGTGGCTCACAACCATCTATAATGAGATCTGATGCCCTCTTCTGGTGTGTCTGAAGACAGCTACAGTGTACTCATATATAATAAATAAATAAATCTTAAAAAATAAAGATAAACACTTTGTCTTCCTAATTGGATTGGATACGGTCTTTGTTACAGCAGTGGAAAGTTAAAAAGCATGGTAATAAAAGTAGAAGGTCCAACATAGGACATCAGAGTTTGTAGTAATTTTGCATTGGCCAAGCTGCACCTGTGATTGTGTCCAGTTCTGGATGTGACATTCTTAAAGACACAGTGTCTATGTTGAAGAGGTCCCAGTGATGAGGAAGCTCCCTGAGAAGGACCAGAGTCTCTGGGTTTGTGAACACACACTGGCGGGTGCTATGCCAGGAAGGGCTGCAGTACCCAGTGATTCCAGAGCTCAGGGCCCCAGTCACTTTTCTAAGGGCCTGGGCTATCTCTTCTGCTGAAGCTTCTTGTTAAGGTTCATTTCCTCCTAAAGTTGACATGTCTTAGGAGTTGTTAGGGAATTATCTTGGTGTCTGTGGAGGGTCTCCATTCCTTCCTGCTGGGCATGGGACCTGTGTGCTCGAAACTGGCTAACTGCATGGCAGAGGCAGCACCAATTTCGTGAGCCAGCAATCTGGACTCTGCCTACCTGAGGCTTGGGTGAGCAGAGGCTCCCGGGCAGTGTTGATGGGTCTCCCGCTGGGCCGGACCTCTGCTGGGAAAGGCAAGAGGGAAGAAATAGGGTCAGCCTCTGCTTCACAGTTTGGAGGGAGAACGATGACGGCCACCTGCCTGAAGTTAGGTGAACATGTTCTCTGAGTGTATAGAAGACAGTTGGCAGAGAAAGACTAGAATCCTTCCTCTGCCTGGGCTTCACACACCCGAAAAAGCATGGTGAGGAAGAACCTTGCTTCACTATAAACACAGGAGAGGCCGGTGCTGTGTAAATGACCTACCATGGTGCTGCTGGCCAGGGCTTTGGGACTTTTCTCTCAGCTCACTAGCCCACTCACAGCCGGGCAGGACTTTCTCTTCCTTCCTAAAATGTCTTTAGTCCCACCATCCCCTTCACCCTCCGTCACGAGCCTGGAGACTCTGGCAAGTGTCCCCCGGGGAACAGATCACTTCTGTAACATGGTAATGTGCCTTGCTGTGAACTCCTTTAGGACAGACAAGCACCCCATGCCCAGAACAGGCCTGGCAGAGTGATAGTAAGACTATCAGGAGGAGAGGATAAAGTCAGGCACTCTTCAGGCCTGCTAGGAGGAACTGAGCGGACGGTGTGGCTTGCTTAAGTGAAGGGGACAGTGTGTGTTTGCTTAAGTGAAGGCAGGCAGTGGGGTCAACATGAACTTGTGTGAGCTGTTCAGAAGTGGTCTCCTGTCTCAGCCACACTTCAGTTGGAAGCTTTGTCTTTCTCCTGGTCCTATTCAGTGCCTGTCAACCCCTTCCTCCATGGCTTCAGCCCTAGAAAGGGCTCGCTCACCCAGGCAGATGGGCGGTTTGCCTGTCCAGCTGCCGTCAGCTTTGCAGGTACGGTGCTCAGAGCCACCCCTGAGGGAGAAGCCCTCCTGGCAGGAGTAGATGAGTGTGTAACCCATGGACGGCAGGTCCAGGGCCCCGACGTTGGCATGTGTGGGTGTCTCTGGTTGCTTGCAGTGGTGGGCTGAGTGATAAGAGCAAAGACAAAGTTAGGCCTGAGAAGCCCGGGATTTGAAGATGCAGCAGACACATCTGAGGGGCCTCTCCCCCTCCCCCATCCATGTTCCTATGTAGAACCCTGTTCCTTTCCATCTCTGCTCTTTCATGCCTGGCTCCCCCTCCTTCACTTCTTTGCAAGCTCACATTCAAGGTCTTTAGGAATATTTTAGCATGATGGCTTAGCCAGTCAAGGGGAATCTCATCTGCAATACCAAGAAAATGAGTCTAATGTCTGTGATGTTTCCATGACCCTACCCCTCTATAGTTCTTAGTTCTCGCTGGCTCTGGATTACTTATTCTTTGCTAAGGTATAGGGATGACCTTCAAATTCCAAAAAGACTTTTGTGTAGAAAGGTCTGTGATGCCCTAAGAGGCAAGTATTACAAAGAGATCAACACTGGTCCTGATGGAAACTCATCCCAGCACTCCATCCTGGGCTGGTGGATGAAGTGTGGGGTCAGGTGGGGTGGCACTCACGGACACAGTCAGGTGGGGTTCCACTCCAGGTCAGGTTGGGAAGGCAGGTCCTGGTGGTGGATCCCTGAAGCAGGTAACCTTTCTGACAACGGAATAGCACCGTGCTCCCAACCTGCCACAAGGACAGAAGTGTCCCATGTCACCTTCCACCTAGCAGTGTCTCACTGTCACATACTTACTAGGGGAGAACTCCAACTCAGGCTGTTGCCTCTGTTGGCACCATGAGGCTTCTCTCTCTAGCTGAGTCCTAATCGGTCCTTTGGGACCAACTGAAAGTATGCCTTGTGACCAGATCAGTGCCCTTACTGGGCATATCACACAGTTAGGGCAAGCATTTTCTCCTTGAATGGAACCCTGAACCCCAGTCTCCCTGAGCACACAGAATGACACTGGAAATCTGTGACATTCAAGTGTGTGACCGTTTCTGTGTCCCTTTCTTCTGTTCTAAGGATTGGAGACCTGTCTACTTTATAGGTGTGAAGAATCTGTGTTTTGGAAAACTCAGACGGAATTGTTGCCTTCTCTTGTTTGGCTGTGTCCTCATCTCTATCCTTTAAGAGTCACTGGCTTCTTCTGTCTACTTGGCTTAATAGACAGGTCAGTTTCCCACAATGCATTTCAGACTGAATCTCCCAGCTCCAACGTTCATGGGTCCTTATACCAACAAAGTCCGATTCAGACTCAAAGCATTACTCTTCGTTACACAGGTTTCTGCCACACCCACCTGTTCTCTCAGCCTTCCTCATTTGGTTCTACAGATTGGGCACCTTTCTCTGCCTAGTTGGCCAAATCAAAATCCTCAAGCTAATTCCAATTCCACCCTTGTCCCCCAATCCTACCATGGGGCCTCTTGGCTCTAGGGAATCACTAGGAGAGCACAATGCATCCTGAAGGCTCTGCTTCCCCTGCAATGCTGCCCCCTCTTTCCGCTCAGTCATGACAGCAGGGGTCTCCTCGTCTGCATCCTTCATGCTTCTGTTTCGAACCACTGTGTTTTCTGTCCTTGACTCAGCAGCCCGAGTGGCATTTGAAATAGTGGATCAGAGTCACTGCCTTCAAGGGCAGAATAAAATCCAGGACACACACACATGTTGGCCTCAGGGCCTGCAGTACACCCATGCCTTTGTCTTTGCAAAAGTTACGATGCAATGCAGCTCCTCCACAAAACCTGGGGACTGGAACACTGGGCCCAGGTGGCTCATCTGTTAGCTCTCTCCCCATCTACTCCTCAGTTCCTCTCTGGTAACTGCTATCTTGAATTTGTGTTTTTAATTTCTTTGCCTTGCAAAAAAAATTCTATCATATGTATTATATAATAAGTGAATGTGTTTTTACTGTTTTAATATTCATAGCATCTTTATCCTTCAATAGCATTTTTCTATGATATCCCATGTCATATAGATCTGGGGCTCATTCATATTCCAGGCTGTATTCATTCTGAGAGCACAACACACTTGTGTGCCTTGGTGACAGGTACAAGAGTGTTTCTGGGGGATGTTTCGTGAGCAGAACTTTTGAGCCATGGACTATGTGTAACCTTCCCAGCCAGCATCAAAATCCTTTTAGACCTAGCTTAGGTCTCCATCTCCTCTCTCCTCCTGCAGTACTGCAGCCCACCCTGGCTGACCTGTCACCTAAGCCCTGCTCAGCCATTCCCTGCCTCAGTGCTTCTGTATAGGGGATATTTACTCCATCAGAAATGTGGCCCTGTCCTGAATTGGGTGGGCTTTCAAGGGCTCTTCCCTGACTCCCATTTCTGAGACAGTATCCCACCCCTCTCATACCCTTCCACATGACACCATGTGGCATGTGGCATTCTGTGTTCTTAGAAGTGATCTAGTTTGCTTGGCTGCTGTTGTCAGGCAGGCCCAGCAGAACAGAGCCCAAGACACTTATCCTATCTCTTCTGAATGAATAGCTCATGTTTCTCTCTCTCTCTCTCTCTCTCTCTCTCTCTCTCTCTCTCTCTCTCTATCAGTTGACCAGGTCCCAGCCTATAGTTCAGCAGCCATCTTGGGCCTCAGCTTACTGTCTGATCTGAGTGTACCCTGTCCTCACTGCTTCCCTTGCTCTGCTCAGTGTCACTCAGGCTGCCTAGGGCTCATTCTGAAGCAGATGTGCAAGACCTACCTAAAGATGGAAGACCCTCTGGCTGCTGCCTCACGCCTAGCCCTGGTTGGCTTCTACTGCTCCCAGTGAGCCCCGTCTGTGGCTAGAGTGAGGGTGTCTTGCTTATTTTGGTATTTTGATCTCCACAAACATTCTGCTCCAACTCTGGGGTTCCTGGGAACTGTTCATGGCTCTACCCACAGCCATGATCCATGTCAGCCTGGCTGATGGACGCCAGCATCTTCTGTTTCTGAAGGACGCTCCTCGGGACACTTCCTTACTCCCCTTCCGAGCTCTCCTACTCCCCGTGTGCTGCTCCGGGGGGCCTCTGGTGCTGACGGTGACAGGGAAAGGCAGAAGACAGGAAGGCTGCTTTGAGCTCATTACCTGGTAGCCCTGGGAGCTGTTCTGTATCCCGAACTGTGGCATGCCGGGATCTGCACACGTGGTCAGCGTGGGATCTGGATGACACAGAAACAGATCACAGGGTCACTGGCGCATTCATTGCCCAGCTTCTTCTGATCTGGAGGCCAAGAGAAGCAGCACAGCTGCCTCCTGACCCTGCCTCTCCTGACCCCACCTTCTGGGCTTTCCGCTTGTCTCAGAGGCCCAAGCAGACCTTGCATTCTCCAGTAAATTAGCTCTTGCTGTCCCACACTCTGTCTTAAGAAGCACAGAAAAGAACCCTGTTTCCACCACAAATGAGACCATGAAGATGGGGAAGCAGACCCATCACTCACCCCCATCACAGCTGCCCACCAGCCAGGCCGCTGCCCCCAGCCCCTCTCACCTATGCAGCTGGGCTGTGTGCCACTCCACATCCCGTCCGACTGGCAGAACCTCCGTGGGGAGCCCACGAGCACCAGAGGAGCTTGGCAGGAGAAGGACACAGATGACCTGTAGGAGAAACCTCGGTCCTCTCTCCTCCCTCGAGGCGGGACCCCTGGGTCTCCACAGAACACGGCTGGAAAGAGAGAGACAAAGGTTGGCCCAGGATGCTTTCGTGAACCTAGTTTTCTTCACCCCCTTCTCCTGTTTAGCCTTTTCCTTCCTTCTTTCTTTCTCTCTCTCTCTCTCTCTCTCTCTCTCTCTCTCTCTCTCTCTCTCTTTTTCCCCCTGTTTTCCTCTGGGTACACTTGAACCCTGGAACCAGGGGCATGCTGGGTAAGTGCTCTTACTCAGGTAAGAGGACCTGAGTTTTGTTCCCAGGTCAGGTGGTTCAGAATCACTGGCAACTCCAGCTCCAAGGGGGCCAGTGTCCTCTTCTAGCCTCCACAGGTACCTGGTTTTATGTGTGTGCATGCATGTGTGTGTGTGCACATACACTTGTGTGAGCACACACACACAAACACACACTTGTGCACACACACATGCATTGGTAAAAATATTTTAAAAGCCATTAAAAATGACGGCGCACCGATCAGTATATAATGGATTGTCAGACATGGGTGCTTGGAAAGCTCTTGGTGGCTTGTCAACAAATACAGGTCATGAAATAATGTGTCAAGATCCAATGCCATTTCAAAGAACTTGAACATATATCATTATTACTATGGTCATCTCTGGGAAATTTTATTTTTTCCTTCATGTTTTTAATAGAGTAAATCAATCTCTCTCTCTCTCTCTCTCTCTCTCTCTCTCTCTCTCTCTCTCTCTTTCTCTCCCTCTGTGTGTGCACATGCACATGTGCATGCATGTCTTCAGGTGTGTGTGTGTAAGCCAGGGGACAACCCCAGCTGTCATTCGTTGGTACTGTCCACATTATTTTTTGAGTCAGGGTCTGTCTGCCTCCCCAGTACTGAAATTACAAGTGTATTGTGCCATACTCAACCTTTTGTTAAAAATGTGGGTTCTGGGAGGTGGGGGTGCCAGGCTTTTGAGGTACCTGCTTTGCTGATTGGTTCATCTCCCCAGCTGCTGTACATTTTCGTTTGCTTGTTTTGGTTTGCAATGACCGAAATTCACTGTTGTTTTGTGTGTGCTGGGGAGGGAACCCAGAATGTCATCCACACTACGCATGCACTTCACCCTCAGCCTTCATACTGACTATACACAGGCAAGGTTGATTTTTGTTTCAGGAGGAAAAGCAGAGTTGAGTCCAGACAACTCGGAGGCTGTGACCTGGTACATGTGCCCCTGGTGACCCTGGTACCCCTAGTACCCCTGGTGCCCCCGGTGCCCCTGGTATGGCGAGAACACCAGAGGTGTTGACTATAAGCAAAGTCCGTTTTTTTTTTAATTTTGTTTTTTGGTTTTGGTTTTTTCCTGAGATACTGATCCTAAGTGTGGTGGAAATTCCCAAAATAAAGCCGACTTCCTTGGGTATCTAACAGTGGCCAAGCTGTGTAGATTATTTCCAAGGGATAACAGTAAGAAGAAAACTGGTAAACCCTACCGTTGTGTGCAACATGAAAACAGAGTGAACTTTCGAGAGCCCACCCACGGGGTGCATCTAGAATCCTTCAGCCCACTTCTCTGGGAACCCAGGAAACCTGAGTCCTGGAATGGACCATCAGGGCTCATCAGAACACAACTGATACCGGATAGCCTCTAAACAGAAAGCCCTCAGACATCTTTCCATGAAGAGACATTTGTCTGACATGAGATAGCCTCACATACACCTCACTCTGTTACTGATCCCTTCAGGTCCAGAGACACTGCTATTATCTCTGACTTCATTTCCTTCCACTGTGACTTCAGACAGTGTCCAAATTCAGGCCTCCATAAAAATATTCTCAATGTCTTCCTTTAAATTTCCTTCCTAGTTTTATGGGATTTTGAGAAATAGCTCTGCTTCAGGGAGAAAGCTGATGATTCTATGCTTTCCATAGAGAGCGCTGGTAGATGTGTGTGTGAGAGCGCGCATGCGCAAGGGGGAAATGCAAGCCCTGGAGGACGTGCCTAGCCCTTGGGAGTCACTTACGGAAGCACTGGGGCAGCTCTCCGGTCCAGGATCCATTTCCCTCGCAGGTGAGCACAGCAGGCAGGGAGAGCTGGTACCCCTCCAGGCAGGCATAACTCACGCTAGAGCCCCACATGAAGTCAGACCCCACCACTTTTCCATTAGGGATGAGCTGAGGAGGTTTGCACATGATAGCTGTGGGGAGACCAGAGGAGGCTGAGTTCTGAGGCTGTCCCGAGGAAACAAGCCCAGTTACTACTGTTATCAGTATCACCAGCTACCCTGCAGCAGCTTGTCTGGGCCAAGCAGAAAGGATCTGAGGCAGTTCCGATATTTTACTTTACGTGGATCTCACGTATAACGTTTCTGTTCCCCCTGTCACACAGCCCTTGAGGATGCTTGAGGCTCAGATCTTTCCTCAGGACTTCCCAACTTTCTGACAATCTGTGCAGGACCAGTCTTCACTTTGCACACCCTTTTTGGGATCCCACGCCCCCCTGCTCTCCTGGATGTTCAAGGCCGATGCCTACGCGTGTCTCTTCTTTGGCCCCCATCTGCATCCTCAACCTCAGACATACCTTTGCACACGGGCTTGGTACCGTTCCAGGTTCGGTCCTTGGTGCAGCTCAGCACAGACACTCTGTGTGATTCCATCACATAGCCAGGGACACACTGGTACGTCACAGTTTTGTTGTACCTGAAGTCATTGCCAATCCGGATGCCATTGGCTGGAATCCCGGGGTCACCACAGTTTATGACTAGAGTAAAAAAGACACAATGCTTGTCACTCCTAGGCCAGGCCTTGTCTCCTCAACACCTCAATCCCTCTCCATCACTCCTACACTCACCCGAGGAGGAGCCATCAGACCAGCCAAGCAATGGGCACCACTGGGCACAGCCAAATTTCCTTGCAACAGCCGACCCACAGACCCACCCTTCATGCCTATACCATGTGTGCCATCCAGCTACACTATGGCCTCCCTTCTTATTGAAACCCACTCCTCTGAGAAGAAGGACCACACAACTTTTTTTTTTTCCTAAAGTAGGTGAGATCTTGGGCAAGAAGAGTTTCTAGACTGAAGAACTTAAGCTGTGTTTGTAAATGGATCAAAAAGACAGCTTGCCCTGGGATGCAACATCTCCCATGACAGTCTTTCTGGGAGGCTTTTTTTTCCTGCCCAGAAGCAAGGTTTTAAGAACTATGCAAAAATCAAGTTCCTGTTAGGAGCCACGATATGACTGGTGACCTATGAACTTAATGTGGAATTCCAGGTGCAGCCTGAGGTCACAGAGTTGACTCTGAAAGGAGGAAATCTCAGAGTTACTCAGTCCATCTCTTCCCTCTGTCTGGGTACCTCAATATCTGGCTTTCTAAAGAAAAGGGTCTGGGATACCCTGAGAGGGGTGAGGGAGGGGAGCTAGGCAGATGCAATGCTCAGAAGCTGGGTTGGGGGTGCAAATGTGTCTGAGGTAGGAAAAGAAGTAAATATGGTAAGCGGTGTCAGCTTCAAAATGGACAGAGTATGACAGGGCCCTGACTCTGAAAAAAGGAAAGAGAAAGCCTGAGATGAGCCAGAGCCAGGATGATGGCTGGTGTATTGTATCAGGCCCTGTGAACCTCAGCTGTCATCTGTAAAAAGTGGGGCCCCCAGCTACTGTGTCCCTGCTCACACTATCCTGGTGTATGCCTGCACCAGCATCTTTTACTATGCTCACTCACCCTGTTTACAACACCCGCTCCTCAGAGAGTAAGTACGCACAGATACCTCACAGGGTTGTAGTGAGATTCTGGTGGCATGTACATGGGAAAGGAAGCACTTAGCTCCATGGTTGCCGTGTAGAACATGCTCAGCACACAGAGGCTATTCAAATGGTTCCACTGTAATTATTTTCTCCAGACACCCAGTGACAGCTGACTCAGCAGGGAGGGGCTGGTTGGTCTGAGCTGCCATTTGCAACAGAGTCCAGGGGGCTTGTCTCTTACCCGTGCACTCAGGGTCACTGCCTGTCCAGGTGCCGTTGACAGAGCAGTGTCGGCTGAGCAGGCCTGTTGCGTAGTAGCCTTCGCGACACTCATAGACAATGGAACTGGAGAACACCAGACCGTCGCTGAACACCACTTGGGCATTGCTTGGAGTTCCGGGGTTCCCGCATGAGATCACTGGGAGAGCAGAAGAGCACTTTATTCCCCAGAACCCAAACTGTCGAGCTGAAGAACCACAGAACCCTAAAGACGGAGGTACACCTCATGCTGCTGTTGTATTGTCTCACTCATAGGAAGGGACAGGCCTGTATGAGATTTTTCTAGTGAAATTATTTAATTTGTGTGTGTGTGTGTGTGCATGCTGGTGTCTGTGCAAGCCTGTGTGTGGAGGCAAAGGGTTGGTATCAGGGCTCTTCCTCCATCACTCTCCACCTTATTTTTTTTTTTTTTTTTTTTTTTTTTGATACAAGGTCTCTCACTGAATCGTCAGTTTGGCTAGGCTGGCTGGCCAATGAGATCCAAGGACTTGCCTGCCTCTGCTTTCTCCTTCCACAGCACTGAGGTTGTAACCCAAGTCACCATGCCTGTGGCTTGGTGAATATGCTTTGAATATGCTTGGCCCAGGGAGTGGCACTATTAGGAAGTGTGGCCTTGTTGGAGGAAGTGTGTCACTGTGGGAGTGGGCTTTGAGACCTTCCTCCTAGCTGCCTGGAATCCAGTAGTCTTCTGTTTGCTTTCAGAACAAGATGTAGAACTCTCAGCTCCTCCAGCACCATGCCTGCCTAGATGCTGCCATGTTTCCCACCATGGTGGTAGTGGACTGAACCTCTGAACTGTAAGCCAGTCCCAATTAAATGTTGTCCTTTATATGAGTTGCCTTGGTCATGGTGTCTGTTCACAGCAATGGAAACCCTAAGTGAAATAGCTGCTTTTATGCAGATGCTGAGGACCTGAGTACAGGCCTCATGCTTGCCCAGCAGGCACCTTACAGACCAAGCCACCTTCCCAGCCCTGATACTAACTGCACGTTCCTGCCATCTGTGATAATACTTACATCAGGCTCCTTCTAGCACTTCTCCAGGATGCCGCTAACGGGACTCTTGATCTGGGTGCTCTCTTATTTTTAAATTTTATTTCTTATTGAAAATGAAGTTATTTTTGTACAATATATTCTTTTTTAAAAAAGCCATCTTTTAATTTTTTTTTATGTATGAGTCCTCTGCTGCATATATACCTGCATGCCAGAAGAGGGTGTCAGATCTCTTTATAGATGGTCATGAGCCACCATGTGGTTGCTGGGAATTGAACTCAGGACTTCTGGATGAACAGCCAGTGCTCTTAACAGCTGAGTCATCTCAAGGGCCCTGTATAACATATATTCTGATCACAGTTTCTCTTTCCTCATCTCCTCCCAGATCTTTCCTGACACCATCCCAACTCCTCCCTCCCCCTGCCACCCCCCTCTTTCTCTCATTGATCTGTTTGTTTCTCTGGTCTTTGGCTTCCACTGAAAGGGGAGTTTAAGGCAGGAGAGAAAGGAGCTAGAATCTGAAATTGAGCCACCACAGCCCCAGCCCTCTGCAGCAGATAACGGCTGAGCAGGTGATACGTTTCATGAAGAAAGGTTTGCACAATACCAGACTCCCCACCCCTATTTTTTAAAAAAATATAGGAATAAGAATAACAAGTTTGTGTCCTAGCATTCTTCAAAGGTGAGTTTATGTAGGAACATTTGACCTCCTGGACTTAAATGTATTTAGCGTGTTAGCAGCCACCGCTCTTCTTCTTCCTGTTGACATTGAAGTTGTCACATTTGGCTGAGGGGAGCCTCTTCAGGATGTCAGTTTCTTTCACACAATCCTATTTAACTTTGGGGGTGTTCCTTGCTGGAGAGATGGAATATTTCAGGTTTATCTTGATATTCACTAACCCTGCTCTGTAACAATTGCTCCAAAGACCCTGGCTTCTCTGAGGGTTCTCACTGTGGCTGAGCAGCCATGGATTCTAGATGGTTGGGTTGTATACACAACTTTTCGAATTGAAAATACATACGTCAAGAGAGTATAGTGATACTGCCAGTCCGACTTGGGGGTTAAGGGTTTGCCTTAACTTCTTGTAAGATGAAGTTTTTAAGAATCCTCTGTGTGTGTGGCATATGTGCACACAGATGCATGTGTCCCTGTATACCTGCAGAGGCCAGAGGACAATGCTGGGTGTCCTGCTCTATCATTCTCTGCCTTATTTCTTTGCGACAGGCTCTCTCACTGAACCTGGAGCTAAGGTGGTAGCCAGCAAGTAATAGAAATCTTCCTTTCTCTGCCCCCTGAAACACTGGAGTTATAGGTGGATGGCCACAGTCGTCTCTATTTTTTAATTGTAGGTGCAGGGAATTTGAACTCAGCTCCTTATATTTGTGCCACAAGCACTCCTACCTCTGGAGTCACCTCATTGGCCCCTACTTCTTTATTTTTATGTGCTGAAAAATCTTGGCTCTTGATGACAGTAAATAATTACTTATCAGCTTTATCTATCTATATTACGTTTCTGTGGCTTTGGAATAATAATACCCACACTGTTTCTGCTGGGAGCCAGTCGGCCTCAGGCTTTCCCGAGGCTCTGATGTATGGAGAAGGAACACAGTTCCCTGTATAAATCTGGGACTATGCTTGGCCAGGCCTGAAATGGCCTGGGCCAGAACTTGGGGGAGCTGTGACTTCATCCTGTGAACTCAGCTCTTCTCTCTAAGGGCATATGTTTATCAGTCCCAAGGCCACTGACCGCTACTCTGTGACACACGTGAGATATTCTGTGTTCCCTTTGTGTGTATTGTTTGATTAGCTTCCCACTGAAAACTGTATATAAGATGCCCTACTTCTTAATAAACTTGCTTGATAGAAGACACAGCTTGACATAACATGTAAAGCCTCCTGACCCCAAAATGCCTATCTTATTTATTTTCTGACTCTTTTGTCTTTCCTCTCAGGGACTTGTCACTGAAGAACCACTTGCTGATCCACATCAGTTTCTGATACCCTGATAGCTGAAAACAGTTTGAGGGTTCTTTGTGGTTCTCTTTGTCTTCAGGATATAAAACCCTGGCCAAATCCCACTTGGGCAGATAGTTGAAATAATTTTCTGAATTATGAATTCACCAAGTTGATATGTAGTTAGGGTCATTTGTGCCCTGCCAGGATTTTTATATAGACAGTGTATAATTCTAATAGCTAATTTGATTTTGTAATGATGAATGATATGTCTGCAGCCCCAGAGTAAAGTCTACACGTAATTTTTGTACTGCTAGCACAGCAGACAGGCCCTGTGTTTCCTTCATCCGATGAATCTTTGTGCTGTCGAGCTTGAGACACAGTGAACAAGTTATGTTCCCTGAACTTCAGGAGCTTAAGTCTGTTCTTTTGGGGGTGGTGCTGTAGGTGTGCAAGGCAGGCTCGCGATGTGCAAGTGTCTGCACACAAGCACACGCAGAGGCTGGAGGAGGATGCTGGCTGTTTATCACTTTCTACTTCTCTGCTTTGAGACAGGGTCTCTCTGAACTTGCTGTTTTCATGCAGCTTGATGAGAGAGAGCATTGGGCTCTTGAGATCCACCTGTCTCCATTCCCAATGCTGTGGTTACAGGCACTCAAAGCCGTGCCTGGCTTCTTACATGGGTGCTGGGATTTGAACTCATGTACTCATGCTTGGAGAGCATGTACTCTTCTTACCCACTGAACTACCTGCCCCTGGGCCTCAAGTCTGTTCTTAAGAAATCCACATATTAAACATGAATTAAAATAATAGCATTGAGTGTATCAGGAAGAAAGCACCAAAAACAGAGCAGTTGGGGAGGGGGGTCTAAAATCGGAATTTGAGGAGAATCTCAATGGTGACACCCCCAACATTCATTTCCAGCCCAAACTGTTGTCAAATTTCTGACCAGACCCCTGTTGATATGGCTGACCCCATCCTAGGATCTGAGTGTCATCAAAAGAGCTTCGACCCATTGGGGTGTTTAAGAAAACACTAAATTTTTCCCTGCAGTGCACTTTCCTGGCATCCCACGTCTCTCTTGATATAACTGAAAAATCAATGGAATCCAAATAACACCCCAAGAAAGGAGACCTGGGCGTGTCACCTAGCTCTTCAGGAACACTCCATCTCGGCTTCCAGCTCCTGCTGTCTGTTACCTCTTCTCTCTTCAGCTTACTCCCCTTGTGCCCAGTTCTCTGGTGACTTTTGATCTGATCCTACTATCTGTGGATTCTGCTATCTTTTCCCTGTCTCTCACTCTACCTATGAACTCACTCTTAGTCAGCTTAGATGCCCAGATTAATCATTAGCCACTGCCCCGCCCCTCTGCCCCGCCCCTCTGCCCCGCCCCCTCTGCTCTATTCCTTCTGCCCCGCCCCTCTGCCCCGGCCCCTCTGCTCTATTCCTTCTGCCCCGCCCCCTCTGCTCTATTCCTTCTGCCCCGCCCCTCTGCCCCGCCCCCTCTGCTCTATTCCTTCTGCCCCGCCCATTTGCCACAATCTGCCAACCACTGTCTTTACTGTCTGGGGAAGCCTCACTCTTGACTCCACGTGGGAAGGCCGAGGTCGGACGGACAGTCCGGGGCTGACTGCTTCCTCATTTTATGACTGACCCTTCTCTCTGCAGGAGTTCTCAGCACTGCTTGGCAGTGGCCCTTACCCACTCCCACTTTCCTACATAGTTAATTTACCTCATCTCCTCAATTTTCTTGTTCAACCTCATTCAAAGCTGTTAAAACTCTCTTTCCTAGGATGGTTCAGAGTTTTGCGGGAGAGAGAGAGAGAGAGAGAGAGAGAGAGAGAGAGAGAGAGAGAGAG